>NC_041234.1:94922226-95002608 GCF_002837175.3 Physeter macrocephalus
CCGGAGCCTGTGCTCCGCAACGGGAGAGGCCACAGCAGAGGGAGGCCCGCATACCACAAAAAAAAAAAAAAAAAAAATATATATATATATATATATATATATACTAAGCAAAGACTAACAGAACTAAAGGAATAGATTAATCCATAGTCCTAAGTAGAGATTTTAACATTTATTTCATAGTAAATTTAGAACAAGATAACAGAAAAGATCATTTAAGATTGAAGTAGAAGGAAGGAAATGATCAAAGTCAAGAGAGACATAATAAAATATGAAGCAAATATACAATAGAGAATAAATAAAGCCAAATGTTGGCTCATTTACAATATGTTTGATTTTTTTTTCACTCTGTCAAGACCAATCAAGAAAAAAAAAAAAAAGGCAGGACAGAAATAACCAGTACCTGGAATGAAAAATGGGCATCACTTTAGATCCTATGGATTATTATGAAGACATTAGCAGGATAATTTGGACAACTTTACAAAAATAAATTTTTTAACTAGATGAAAGGAGAAAGTTTCCTTAGAAATACATGTGAATAAGTGAAACAAGAGGACATGGAAAATCTGAATAATTCTCTATTAATGAGTTTGATGTCATAATTAATTTGAATATCTAATGGAAACCTTTCCCAATTAGTGTCTGCTTATGCATAGGATGAAGTGATTTGTGTCCCTCTGAGAACTAGTGGAAATGCCAGCTAAATTTTTTTTCAAATCTGCTTAAAGCCATCAGAGAACAGGGGATAAGATTCTGTACAAGGTTGAGACATGTAAAGGTAAGCTGAAGATATGCAGTCATTCAATCATTTTTCCCATAGTAGCATTTGCCAATTTCAAATTAAGGAGAGGGTTAAGAAGTAGAAAGTTGAGAAGAGATCGGAAGACTGAAGCCAGCAGAACTCTTGGGAGTAGTATGCAAAGGAGCAACAAAATAGGAGACTTTAGGGCCACAGATGTCTGGAGTCCTCTGAAAACATTGGCTATATTCTGAACCTATGGTGGGTAGTAGACTAAAAAGCTAAGTCAAAAATATGTGAAAAACAAAATTTCCAAAATCTTGCAGTGCTGAAAATTAAAAGATTATAGCTCATGACCCATCAATAAGAGGGACTCCAATGAACAGCACAGCAGATTTACATTGGGAACTTCTGGTGAACTACAACATACCCACAGGATAAACCAGTTGTAAACTGAGCCTTACCAAATCTACGACCCAATATTAACTCCATGAGTCCCTGTCTGCATGAAATTATCACCTCCAACTTTAACTGACTAGCAGAGGAGCTTATGAATACTATTTGGTGTATAATAAAATCATCTGGAACCTCTAGAGGTTTTCTTTTCTTTTTTTTTTAATTGGCTGTGTTAGGTCTTAGTTGCAGCATGCAGAATCTTCATTGCAGTGCGTGGGCTTCTCTCTAGTTGTGGCACATGGGCTCCAGAGCATGTGGGCTCAGTAGTTGCAGCACGCAGGGTAGTTGCCCCACAGCATGTGGGATCTCAGTTCCCCAACCAGGGATCGAACCCACGTCCCCTGCATTGGAAGGTGGGTTTTTAACCACTAGGCCACCAGGGAAGTCCCTAGAGGTTTTCTTTTAATACATGACTTTTGGTATTCATTTAAAAAATTACTTGGTATTCCTATAAAGCAAACATAATAGAACAACTAGGCAGAAGATAATAAGGAAATAGAAGACTTGAACAACACTATACACAAATTAGGACCAATAGACATCTATAGAACATTCTACCAAAAAAGAACAGAATTCTTCCCAAGTGTACATGGAGCATTCTCCAAGATAAACCATATGCTATCCCATGAAACAAGTCTGAATAGATTTAAAGAGATAGAAATCATAAAAGATATGATATTCTATCACAATGGAGTAAAATTAGAAATTAATAGCAGAAATAAATTTTTGTAATTCCCAAATAGTGGAAGTTAAATAACATACTCCTGAATAACCAAAGGGTCAGAGGAGAAATCATACAAAAATTAGAAGATACTTTGGAACAAATGAAAATGGGGATAAAACATACCAAAATTTAAGGAATGTAGCTAAAGCTGCACTTAGAGGGAAACTTATAGCTGTAAATGCCTATAGTAAAAAAGAAATCTCAAAACAACAGCCTAACCTTCCACCTTACGATACCAGGAAAAGAGAAAAATGGATAACCCTTTAGCTAGACTGACCAAGAAAAAAGAGAGGACTCAATTTATTAAAATAAGTAATGAAAAAAGGTATATTATTACTGACATCACAGAAAGAAAATGATTGGAAGGAAATACTATAACTCTATGTCAACACATTAACTTCAGTGAAATGGAAAAATTTCTAGAAACACATAGAAACCAAAACAGACTCAGGAAGAAATAAAAAATCTGAAAAGACCGAAAACAAGTATCATGAATTGAATCAAGCTTCCCCTTCCCAAAATTCATATGTGAAAATCCTAACCTCCAGTGCCTCAGAATGTGACCTCATTTGGAAATAGGATCTTTGCAGATATAATTAAGAGGAGGTCATATGACTGGTGTCCTTACAAATATGAGAAATTTGTACTCAGACATACATACAGGGTAACATTATGTGAAGATGAAGGCAGAAATTGGGGTGATGCTTCTATAAGCCAAGATACACCAAAGATTGACAGTAAACCACCAGAAACTAGAGGAGAGACATGGAACAGATTCTTGCTCATGACCCTCAGGAGGAACCAACCTGTCAACACTAATCTCAAACTTCTAGACTCCAGAATTTTGAGAAAATAAATTTTTATTGTTTAAGGTACCCTGTGTGTAGCACTCTGCTACAGCAGCCCTAGCAAACTATTGTTAGTGGAGAGATTAAATTAGTAACGGAAAAGAAAAATCCTAGGCTAGGGTGGCTTCACTGGTGAATTTTGCCAAGCATTTAAAGAAGAAATACCAATTATCCACAAATTCTTCCAAAAAACTCAAGGATAAAGGAACATTTTCCAAGTCATTCTATAAAGCCAGCATTACCCTGTTGCCAAATCCAGATAATGAAATCATGAGAAGAGAGATCTGCAGCCTATTATTCCTTATGCATATAGATGCAAAATCCTCAACAAAATACTAGCAAGCTGGATCCAGTAATACATAAAAAGCATTATACACCATGACCAAGTGTTATTTATCCCAGGAATCCACAAATAAATGAAATACAAAATATCAATATAATAAATGACAAAATCCTCATTATCATTTTGATAGTTGTAGAAAAAGCTTTTGAGAAAATTTAATATCTCCAGTGATTAAAAAAACAAACAAACTAGGAATGCAGAGGATCTTCCTCAATCTGATAAAGGGCATCTAACAAAAAAAATCCACAGCTAACATACTGAATGGTGAAAGACTAGATGCTACCCCTGTGAGATCAGGAACAAGACAGGGATTTGTATTCTCACCACTTCTATTCAACGTTGTACTTGAGGTGTTAGCCACACAATTAGACAGGATATGAAATAAGATGCATCCAGATTGGAAAGGAAGAAGTAAAACTACCTCCATCTAGAACTAATAAACTAATTCAGCAAGGTTACAGGATACAAGATCAATGTACAAAAATCAATTATGTTTCCCTATATTTGCAATGAACAAACCAAAAATGTTATTGACAGTTACACTTATAATAGCATAAAAAAATAGGAATAAATTTAACTAAAAGTTTATGCTTTGAAAACTTCTGAACAGGGGAGAGAAGACTCTTTTGAACAGATAGTACAGGGACAACTGGATATCCACATGTAAATAAATGAATTTGGACTCCTACTTCATACCATATTTTAAAATTAATTCAAAATTCATCAAAGACCTAAATGTCAGAGAAAACACTATAGAAGTCTTAGGAGAAAACATAGGCATAAAACAACATGGCCTCTATTTCTTAGAAATGATATCAAAAGCACAAAGAACAAAAGAAAAAATAGGTACATTGTACATCAGCAAGATTAAAAATGTCTGTGCTTAAGGACACAAGAAAGTGCAAAAACAATTCACAGAATGGGAGAGGGGTGGGATTATGGCAATAGGGTGTCTTGGATTTTTCTACAGGCTTCGGTGTCACTGGTTTCATGCTAATCTAGGGTGCTAGAGCCTCTCAGTTGGTTTCTGGATTTTTCACAATGAGAACTAATCCATACATCATTGTTGAATTGGTGTGTCTCTGCAGGGAAAGGGGGTCCAGGGCTTCCTATTCTTTCCTCTTGCTGATATTACTCCTCAATATTGATTTTTTAAAAAACACAATTATTCATTTGAATATCTTTTCTTTGCATTTGACTTTCTCAAATGTAAAAAGCAAGATATCATTTATAAAGATTCTGATCACTTGCACTCTGATCAGTGGAGGTACATTTCTCTGAGATTACATCCTGAAACAAAGTTGCTGTTACAGTCATACACTAAAGAATTGACCAAATATATATTTTGAGTACTGCACTTCAGCATTCTTTCTTACACATTGCCATACAAATGTAAATCAGTGCCTTTCTGGAAAGCAGATTGCAATTATGTATCGAGCCTTAACAATATTTGTACTCTTTAAACTAGTAATTCCACTCAGAGAAATTGACCTACATCTCTATTTCCTAGGAACACAGATTTACATTGAGTACTGTTCTTTGCAGTTTTTCTTCTTCAGTAAAACTAAAACTTTCGAAATACCTCAAGTCCCCAACAATAAAAGAATGATTCAATAAAGCATGGTACATACCCACATGGAATCCTTTACAGCTATTAAAATTCAAACTTAAAATATTTTAGGCTTGAGGAAATACTTGCAGTTAATGGTAAGCAGAGAAAAAACAAGCTAATACTAAAATATGCAGGTGTAAAAATCACAGGACACCTGGGATTCATTTTTAAATACTTCAGCAAAAGAAAATTTAAAATTCAGGTGATAAAGACACTGAGGGATATTCTTAATAATTGTTGAGTCTTGGTGCCATTTGATTTATTATGATCATCTCTAATTTAGGTATGTTTAAAGAAGTTCATGATCACTTTAAAAACAACCTACAGATGCATGGGTAGAGCAGAGGGGATTTTTAGGGCAGTGAAGCTATTCTGTATGATACTGTAATGGTGGTTACATGTCATTATACATTTTTTAAAACTCACAAAATGTACGAGACAAAGAGCTAACCCTAAAGTAAACTATGGACCTTAGTTTAAAATAATGCATCAATATTGGCTAATCAATTGTAACAAATATACCATGTAAGCAAAATGTTAATAGGGGAAACTGTCTGGGGAGGTTGAGGGGATCCATGGGAACTCTGTACTTTTCACTCAGTTTTTGTTGGTAAACCTAAAACTGCTCTTTAGAAATAGTCTAATTACAGAGAAAAGAAAGAGTAGTGGTTACCAGAGGGGAAGGGGTAGGAGGTGGTGGGGGACAGAGAGTGAAATTTTTGGTGGTGAGCATACTGTAGGGTATACAGATGTAGAAATGTAGTACATGTGAGGCTTATGCAGTGTTCTAAACCAATATTACCTCAATAAAAATAAATTTTAAAAATAGTTTATTTAAAATAAATAAGATACCATGAATAAGCAGTATATTATCAATTTCCTTTTATGTATTTACATTGAATAAGGCTGAAAATGATATAGTTAAATGAAAAGAAATATTTGGTGGAATTATGAATTATTTTTATGTTCCTATTCCTAGTTTTGTTTTCTTCTAAATTATTAGGTACAGGTTAAAGAAAATTCTTACATGCATATTATAGTCAACACCACCTCCCAGAAAAACCTCTGTTATTATATTATCATTTGGTCTTAATTCCTTTCAGTATATTCATTATGTGTAACTTATACATAACGAATCTTACTCTGTATGTGTTTTTGGCATGTGAGATCTGTTTAACACAATCTCTGGTGAAAATATCCAAGTAACATTTGGAGTCAGAGGGTAAACAAATAAATCTATAAATCCATTTGTAGGAATTGGCGGTTACCATTTTCATTCAGTCTAATATCTTTCTACAAGAGCAAGCAAACTAGGAAATGTAATTGTGTGAAATGTCTTACATTTATTCTTTCAAAGGTAAATTTTGAACTTTTCAAAATAGCTCGTTCTAGCTATTTAAATATGGTAGTTTATTTTTCCATAGTTATTGTGTAGTAAATGTTAAAACCAAATCTGAAGAATAAAAAAAAATGTAAAATATTTCACTCAAAAACATCAGATCTGAAACAGTTTTTCCCTGACACTGTATTCTTCAATATCCCTGCTTCCTCACTATCATTTAAAAACTAATCTTTAGAAGAACCTTCAAGAAAGCAGAGGAATAAGACGTGGAGATCACCTTCCTCCCCACAGATACATCAAAAATACATCTACATGTGGAACAACTCCTACAGAACACCTACTGAATGCTGGCAGAAGACCACAGCTCAGTGCTTTGTGTCCACCTAGAGGGGTGGGATAGGGAGGGTGGGAGGGAGATGCAAGAAGGAGGGGATATGGGGTTATATGTATATGTATAGCTAATGCACTTTGTTATACAGCAGAAACTAACACAACAATGTAAAGGAATTATACTCCAATAAAGATGTTAAAAAAATCCCTAATCTTTATATTTACTTCTCCTTTGCCTCTAATTCTATTTGGACATCTTCTTTAGCCTATTGTTGTCGGTTTTGTTGATCAATTTTCAAATGTTGAATGAGTCTTGCATATCTGGAATAAATCTCCTTTGGTTATGGTGTATCATTCTTTTTATATGTTGTTGGATTTGATTTGCTAATTTTTTTTAATTTTAATTTTATTTTTGGCTATGTTGGGTCTTTGTTGCTGCACGTGGGCTTTCCTCTGGTGTGGCAAGTGGGGGCCACTCCTTGTTGCGGTGTGCAGGCTTCTTATTGCAGTGGTTTCTCTTGTTGTGGAGCACGGGCTCTAGGCACACGGGCTTCAGTAGTTGTGGTACACGGGCTCAGAGCGCAGGCTCAGTAGTTGTGGCACACGGGCTTAGTTGCTCCATGGCATGTGGGATCTTCCCAGACCAGGGCTTGAACCCATGTCCCCTGCATTGGCAGGCGGATTCTTAACCACTGCACCACCAGGGAAGCCCTGATTTGCTAATGTTTAATTAAGGTATTTTGCACCAGTGTTCATGAGACATATTGCTTGGTAGTTTTCCTTTCCCGTAATAACTTTAGTCTAGTTTTAGTGATAGGGTAATGCAAACCTCATAACATGAGTGAGGAAATGTTCCCTCTGCTTCTATTTTCAGGAAGCAATTGTAAAGAATCGGTATCTTTTCTTCATTAAGTTTTGGTAGAAAACCTTATGGGCTTGGTGCTTTCTCTTTTGGAAGGTTATTAATTATTGATTCAGTTGTTATAAGTAGATATAGGCCTATTTAGATTATCTGTTTCTTCTTGTGTTTTGTTGGTTTATGTCTTTCAAGGAGTTGGTCTATTTCATCTGTTATCAAATTGATGGACATAGAATTGTTCATAATAATTTTGGCATGACAGTTTGCCCTGCATCCTCGGTTTTCTGCTGGGTCCAAGTAAAATTATTGATTTTCAGTTTTGCTCAGCCTTTTTCTTTTAAGGACTAGAGTAAAACTGGAAGTCTATTTTCAAGTCTTTAAAGTGCCAATCTTTACAACAGTGATTTGTGACAACTTTTTTGATGCCACAGTAATCTGAAGATGTCTATAAACCCTCATTGCAGTACAAAATGAATAAAACTATTATCCCGATATTGAATACAATTCAACACTGAGCTTGCCCTGAGACCCATTCTTAGTGTCCCTTATACTAAGGCAGTATTTTCCAAAATTTCATACCCATGGCCATTTGTAGCAAAATTGCCTGGGGTTCTTGTTAAACATGTAGAACTATTGACCTGCCCCAATCCTACTGAATAAGAGTATTTTGGAGGGAGCTTGGAACTCTGTATTTAAATAAGCATTACAGATTTTGTGTGCCCTAATAAAATATAAGAACTACTTCTCTCTCCAACCTGCTACACTCAGTGTAGCATTATCATTGCACTCTTTCTCAGTAAAATTCGTGGCATTAATATCCTATCCACATTTTCTTTTCACATTGTTCTTTGCACATTTCTTTCTTGTCTCTGATCCCAAAGTTCTCCATACTTTTCCCATCTCCATTTTCCCAATTTCTACCATTATATGAAGACTTCATTACCTTTCTATTTTTTACAGGAAGTTGTCTTCTATTATTCAAATGTAGTATCATCTTTATCTCCTCACAACCTTTAGTAGTATAATAATATTGTGCTCTAGTTTTGTTTTGTTTTGTTTTTTGATATATCCAAGTATTTTTATCCCTGAACATTTTTAGCTGGGTATCAGGAATAATACGTTTTTCCTTCTGAAGGGATAGAACATCATCATCATTAATTTAGATTACCAGTCATGAGTACACATATCTTTAGATATGGCATATCTAATATCTAGGTTTACCTAAATATATCTAGACATAAATAAATAGGGTATATCTAAATATTATATATATATGAATATCTTTAGATGCTAGGTATCCAGCTCATATTTTGCAGCACTTTTGCACCTTTTTCCTGGACATTCAGTTCTCTCATAACATGATAAATTTCATTTTCCCTCTGGTATTCACTAAGAAGCACAGTTGGCTTTGCATTATTCTCTAGTTTATACATTTTCTTATAATTCCATTTTTGTATTGGCAATGTTTTTCCAGCATCTTTCAACAAAATTTAATTTGGGATACCAAGATTTTAGTCATTCTGATGTAAAATGTAAACTAAAAAAATAGAGGCATACTGTGTTTAGTACAAAGTGACTATATAAATTAGCTGGCAAGAACTTTTATATTCAATATAATTTACACATAGAAAATCATGATGGGGTGAGTGTACCAATCAATGAAGTTTTACAAAGTGATTATGCCCAGATAAACATCACCTGGACCAATATATAAGAAAATTGCCAGCATCTTAGACACTTCATCCCAGCCAACAGATCCAATACCCCCAAGTAATCACTCTTCCAACTTGTATAATCTAAGATAAGGCTTTTATATTTTTGAATTTGATATACATGTTATCACACAATGCACTCTTTTGTGTCTGGTTTCATTTGCTCAATATTATATTTAAGATTCACCCATATTGTTGTATGTAATGGGTTGCAGTTATTTTCTCCCAATGCTGCAAAGGCTTGACTTTTCATTCTTTTCATGGAGGTTTGTTTTATGAAATCATTTTTTAATTTTGTTGTCCAATTTATCAACTCTCTTCTTTATGGTTAGTGCTTATGACATCTTCTCCTACCCCAAGATCATGAATATTTTCTCATGATTATCTTTTAGCAAATTGGGTTATCTTTTAGAAGGCGTACTCCTTTACCTCTTTATGTTGCAATCTACAATCCACTTGGAATTTAATTTTGTGTATGCTGTGAGGTATGAGTCATGATTCTTAATTTTTTTAAATATATGGGTATACGATTGACCCAGCACCATTAATTTTTCCTTTTCTACTGTTCTACTATGCTTTTTCCAGAAACAAACCGTCAAATTTAGCAATATCTGGCAAAACTATCAATATTTAGCAATGTTTTTTCTAGTTTGCTAACAGTTTTATTAGTATTATTATTATGTGAGAATGTTGGCTTTTATTAAACGTTTTGCTGCATCCAATGAAAGGATCATATGATTTTCTCCTTTGTTCTATCGATGTGAGAAATTATATAATTACATGGATTGAATTTTTAATTGTCTTAAAAAATACATAACATAAAATTTTCCATTTTAACCATTTTTAAGTGTACGATTCAGTACCATTAAGTACGTACACATTATTGTGCAGCCATCACCATTATCAATCTCCAGAACTTTTTATTCATCCCAAATTGGATTGATTTTTGAGCAATAGTTATACATTCTTTTACTATTTTTTAATTGCTATTGTAACAATTACAAGATGCATTCTTAGCTTAGTAAGCGCAATATAAAGTAGAATATTTCAACTTTATTGACAATTAAAAACCATTAAATAGGTTAACTCCATTTAGCACCTTCTTGCATTCTGTGCTATCTTTGTCACACATTTGAATTCTTCATAATCTCCAAGTATTTTGTATCCCACAGAATATCATTATTATTGTTTCATTTATACAATATGAATTTAGATTTTAACTCCACATTTACTTTTTATTTTTCATTCTTTCTTGCAATTCCTTGTTACCATCAAAGATCAGTTTTATTCTGTGTGAACTCCTCCCTTAATAGTCCCTTTAATGCTGGTCTACTGATAGTGAATTTTCTTTTTTTCTGGTGTTAGAAAGTTGTTATTTTTACTTCATTTTAGAAACTACTTTTTAGATGTAATTTACATATGATTAAATGCAAAAAATTAAACACACAGTTTGAAGGCTTTAACAAATATACACACCTATGTAACGCTAGTTAAGAGGTATAACATTTCCATCACTCAGGAAAGTTACCTCACACCCCTTTGCAAGATAACCACCCACCAAGGTAACCAGCATTCTGGTGTGTATCACAGCAACTTAATTTTATCTACTGTAGAAATTCATATGCATGGGATTGTACAGTAAGTACTCTTTTGTTTCTAGCTTCCTTAACCCAAAATATTCTTTTGTTATCATCCATACAGTTGCATGTTCAAACAGTTTGTAATTTTCATACTGAGTACTTTTCCATTGTATGGATATATCATAGTTCATACAATCTCTTCTTAATAGATGTTTGTATTTTTCCAGATTTTACTTCTAAATAGAGAACCTCTTCTTAATAGAGAAGCTATGAAATTCCTGAATAAGTCTTTCTATAGATATTACTTTTTTATTTACCTTTGGAAAATAACTAAGAGTTATTAATAGGTTAGGTTTATATTTAACTTGTATAAAAAATTGCAAAATCTGTTTCCCAGAGTGATTTTTACCATTTTACACTTACACCAGCAACATATAAGACCTCAAGCTGCTCTGCATCTTCACCCACACTTGAAATCATCATTCATTTTAATTTTATTCTAATGAGTGCAGAGTGCTACCTTTCATGGTTTAATTTTCAATTTCCAAATGACTAATGATGCTGAACACCTTTTTGTGTTTTTTCAGCCATTGCTATGTCTTCTGTTACTTTCTAAGAAGATGTATTGCCTACTTTTAAATTAAAAATGTGTCTTTTAATTATTGAATTGAATTCTATATATATTCTGTATACAACCTCTTTGTCAAGTTTATGTGTTATGTTAATTATCTTTTATTTTCATGATAATGTCTTCAAAAGTGCAAAAGCTTTTAATTTTGATAAGGTCAAGTATTTTTTTTTCAAAATGTAAATTTTGTTTATTTATTGAAATAAAGTTGACATACAATATTATGTTAGTTTCAGGTATACTGCATGATTTGACATTTGCATACATTAGGAAATTATCACCACAATAAATCTAGTAACCATCTGTCCCAATGCAAAGATACTACAATATTATTGATCACATTCCTTGTGCTGTATTATATCCCTATGACCTATTTCTCATATAACTAAAGGTTTATACCTCTTAATTCCCTTTACCTATTGACACCCCCCATGCCCTCCCCTCTGTCAATCACCCATATTTCTCTGTATCTATGAGTCTGTTTTGTTTGCTTGTTTTGTTTTTTAGTTGCCAAATGTGAGATCATGTGGCATTTATCTTTCTCTGACTTATTTCACTTAGCATAATACCCTCTAAATCCATCCATGTTGTTGCAAATAGCAAGATTTCATTATTTTTATAGCTGAATAATATTCCATTGTGTGTGTGTGTGTATATATACATACCATGTCTTTTTTATCCATTCATCTATTCATGTATATTTAGGTTGTTTCCATGTCTTGGCTATTGTGAATAATGCTGCAATGAAAATTGGAGTGCATATGTGTCACAGGATTAGTGTTTTTGTTTTCTTTGGGTAAATACTCAAAGTATTTTCACCAAAGTGAAATTGGTGGATCATGCGGCAGTTTTATTTTAATCTTTTGAGGAACCTTCATACCGTTTTCCGTAGTGGCTACACCAATTTACATTCTCACCCACAGTGCACCCAGGTTCCCTTTTCTCCACATAATTGGCAATACTTACTATTTGTTGTCTTTTCGATGACAGACATTCTGACAGGTATGAGGTGGTATCTCCTTGGGGTTTTGATTTTCATTTCCCTGATGATTAGTGATGTTGAGCATTCTTTTCACTTGTCTCTTGGCCATATGTATGTTTTCTTTGGAAAAATGTCTATTCAGGTCCTCTACCCATTTTTTATTGGGTTTTTCAATGTTAAATCTTATGAGTTTTTGTATATTTTGTATATTAACTTGTTATCAGATATATTGTTTGCAAATATCTTTTCCTGTTCAGTAAGCTGTCTTTCTTTTTGTTGATAGTTTCTTTTTCTGTGCAGAAGCTTTTTAGTTTGCTGTAGTTCCATTTGTTTATTTTTGCTTTTGTTTCTCTTGCCTGAGGAAACATACCCAAAAGAATATTGTTAACATCCACGTCAAAGAGCGTACTGCCTATGTTTTCTTCTAGGAGTTTTATGGTTTCAAGTCTTAACATTGAAGTGTTTAACCTATTTTGAGTTTATTTTTGTATACACTATGAGAAAGTAGTCCATTTTGATTCTTTTCCATGTAACTGTCCACTTTTCTTAACACCATTAATTGAAGACACTATCTCTTCCCCATTGTATATTCTTGCCTCCTTTATCATAGGTTAACTGACCATATAAACATGGGTTCATTTCAGAGCTCTCTGTTGTGTTCCATTGACCTATGTGTCTATTTTTGTGCCAGTCCCATACTGTTTTGATTACTATACCTTTGTAGTATAGTTTGGAATCAGGGAGTGTGATACCTCCAGCTTTGTTCTTCCTCATGATTGTGTTCACTGGGGTATTTTGTGTTTTCCAATGTATTTTAGAATTATTTGTTCTAGTTCTGTGAAAAAAATGTCCTTGGTGTTTTGATGGGGATTGCATTGAATCTGTAGATTGCCTTGAGTAGTATGGTCATTTTAATAATGTTAGCTCTTCCAGTCCATGAGCACAATATATTTTTCCATTTGTGTCATCTTCTATTTCTTTCATCAATGTTTTATAGTTTTCTGAATATGTCTTTTACTTCCTTTTATTCTTTTTGATTCAATTATAAATGGGATTATTTTCTAAATTTGTCTTTCTGATAGTTTGTTCTTAGTGTATAGAAACACAACAGATTTCTATATATTAATTTTGTATCCTGCAACTTTGCTGAATTCATTTATTAGTTCTAATAGTTTTTTAGTGGCATCTTTAGGACTTTCTGTATATAGTATCATGTTGTCTGAAAGCAGTGATAGTTTTACTTCTTCATTTCCAATTTGGCCGCCTTTTATCTCTCTTTTCTTATCTGACTGCTATGGATAGGACTTCCAATACTATGTTGAATAAAAGTGGTGAGAGTGGGCATCCTTGTCTTGGTCCTGATCTTAGAGGACATAACTTTCAGCTGTCCACCATGGAATATGATTTTTCTGTGGACTTGTCATATATGGCCTTTATTATGTTGAGTTGTGTTCCCTCTATACCCACTTTGTTGAGAGTTTTTATCATAAATGAATGTTGAATTTTATCCAAAACTTTTTTCTGCATCTGTTGAGATGATCATATGATTTTAATTCTTTAATTTGTTAGTGTGGTATGATATTTTGATTGCTTTGTGGATATTGAAATGTCCGTTGCTTTCCTGGGATAAATACCCCTTGATCATGGTGTTTGATCCTTTTAATATATTGTAGAATTCAGTTTGCTAATATTTTGTTGAGGATTTTTACATCTATGTTCATCAGTGATATTGGCCTGTAATTTTTTGTGATATTTTTGTCTGGTTTTGTTATTAGGATGATGATGGCCTTGTAGAATGAGTTTGGAAGCATTCATTCCTCTTCAATTTTTTGGAATAGTGTGAAAAATATATGTTTTAATTCTTCTTTAAACGCTTGATAGAATTTATCTATGAAGCCCATGGGGTCTGGACTTACGTATTGGGGGAGATTTTTTTTATTACTGACTCAGTTCAATTACTGGCAATAAGTTCATATTTTCTATTTCTTCCAAATTCAGTCTTAGGGGATGGTACATTTCTAGCAATTTATTGATTTCTTCTAGGTTGTCCATTTTATTGGTGTATAATTGTTTGTAGTAATCTCTTATGATCCTTTGTATTTCTATGGTGTCAATTGTAATTTCTCCTGTTTCATATTTTATTTACTTGGGTTCTCCCTCTTTTTTTCTTGATGCATTTAACTAAAGGTTTATTAATTTCATTTATCTATTCAAAGAACCAGTACTTAGTTTCATTGATCTTTTCTATTCTCTTTTTTTGGCCTCTGTTTCATTTATTTCTGCTCTGTTCTTTATGATTTCTCTCATTCTACTAACTTTGGATTTTGTTCTTTTTCTTGTTCCTTTAGATGTAAGGTTAGGTTGTTTATTTGAGATTTTTCTTGTAGATGCTTATGGTTTCCCTTATATATGCTTTATATATTTTTTATTAAGTTTTCCCTAAGTATTATATAGATCATTATTATCGTAAAGGCTATTTCTGACAACCTGGATCCCCTGTGGGTATCTTTTTGTTCATTTTTCTTCTTGATTTTAGATTATTTGATGTTGAGACGTCGTATGCCTGTTAATTTTTAAAAATTCAATGTCAGATGTTATATATAGAAATATAGAGATATTTTAAGGCTTTGGCATCTGGCCTCTAAGCTAGGGGGAGATCACTTTAATTCAGCCAGAGTTTGGGCTGATTATAGAGGCTAAGTTTCAGTCTTTACAAAAGCTGATCTATTTTTGGTTCATCCTTACAGCCCTGTAAAGATGATCTACCTGAAAACTAAATTATTTTATGAGGGCTGACCACTTTGATCAGTCCTAAACTCCAATTTCTATCTTCTTAGCTCCAAGAGAATGCTGAGAGCTATGCTCAAATTCTTAGCTTTTTGGCTATCAGTCATGAATTTGTAAATGCCTGTAGAGGAAATGCGGTACCAAATGTCGGACTCATCTCTCTGTGTTTCACTTCCCTCTGGGGTCTTGACCCCTCAAGTCCTGCCTTTATTTGTAACTTTCTGATGCCTTCAAACATTTTTTTACAAAAAACTTTTTGTTTTAAAATAAATCGTAGTTTCACCAGAAGTGACAAAATAGTACAGAGAGGTACAGTGTACCCTTCATCCCAGTTTCCTCCAATAGTTACATTTTACATAGTTTTAACATAATATCAAAATAAGGATATTGACATTAGTACAATATGCGTGTATACTTCTATGCCATTGTATCCCATGTGTACATCCATGTAACTACCATTTCAATCAAGCTATAGTATTCCACATTTTAAAAAATGCTTTAAAAATATTTTATCCAGCTTTTCTATCAATTCTTGGAAGTAAGGTTGATCTAACATAGCTTGTCCATCATGGCCAGAAGCAGATGTCCTAAAATTACCTTTATAATATTTATTTTTCATATTTGCATTAGGAATTTTTCTGACTCTGAGATTGTGTGTAGTATGTGAAAGTGTAAGATGTAGGTTTCAGAGTTCTCTTTTTCTTCTCCATAGTGCCTACCGTGGAGCTGGATATGTGGTAGTAAAGCAACAATTATTAGATAATATTTAACTAAATTTATTTCTATAGTCATAGTTATAAAGTCATTGTAGCAATGCGTTTGAGCCAAAGCCATCAGTTCTAGTTTACCTACATGGCAGAGACCTAGCTTAATTTACTTCTTTGGTACATTCAAGCTAAATGAATCATAGTTGTCTTGTTCTTGCACAATTTTATCTTTGTGTATGCACACATCTAAAGTGTTCCTGTATATTTAAATACCACAACATTTAAGTTACACTGGGGTCTATTCTCCTGTTCCACTGTTGGAAGAACTTAAATTTCAAGTTAAAGAATATGGGCATTTAGTAGACAATGAATAGGTATTAGTGGCTACTTAGCAAAGTAATGCTGCTTGATGAAACATACTTCAGGAAACTGCTTCTTTTGTAAGTACACATAATGGATAAGACGTGAGAAGCAATATTTCTGGTGAAATGTCATGAATAGCCAAGGTTGACCCAAGGGACCAGTGAGTTAGAATTTTGTATCTGTAAGAATATTAGAGTTTAAGTCCATGACTTTATATAATGGAAGGGAAAATAGAAGGAAGAGAGAAAGTGGAAAGGAAATATAGATAGCACAGTGTTAAAAGAATGAGTTCAGAGGCAAATAAATTATTTAAAGTACCAAGTTTTGGGCTTTCACATATTTTTTTAATAGGAGTGTCATATAAAAACAAATCCAGACTTAGATAAGGAGAGGCTTTACTGAGAAGAAAGACTGTTGCAGTAGGGAAAGGGCTCAGATCTCAGGAATGTGCAAGTGTCTCAGAAGCAAGCAAAAAGGCTTTTCTTTTATAGAGAGGGTCAGCTTATTCTTGGGATAAGCTGATAAGGGGATATTTTTGGCTTTTCAGTGCTTGCTTAGGTTTGAGGACAAGCAGAATTCAGGGACCTTTAGTGAAGAGAAAAACCTGACAAAAATTTGGTCAAGACAAAGCAGAGGGTAAGATGTGGGCAACTGTGAACACCTGATCAGGAGCCAACACCACACGGGGATACACTGTTACTAAAGACATTCCAGTGAATAATAAATAACCTCTTGGTAGTTATGCTATAGAAGAAATTTGTTATTTTAATCTGGTAGGAATTTGGCTTAGGTGACCTTCAAAATTTATTCTAACTTGAAGAACAATTCTTTGTACGATTCAGTGAATTAGTATTTTTACAGAAAAAACAAAGAGGTCCCTTAATGTACATTCCTGGACAATTAGATTTGCTACATCATCTAGTCAATTTATATAGTATCATTCTATGAAAGTTAGTAAAATCCTTTAAAAGCAAGCTGTGCAATCATCATTTTGTAGGTTGCATAAATGAATTATTCAGGACTAAGTATTTCAGAATATCTATTATTTCAGATTGAACAAAATTGCTGTGTACAGGATATGCATTTCTTCCCTAGGAATGTAATAATAGTATGGAAAGGATGTGCAGTATTAACATTTAGATAGGTATCATTGGAAGAGCAATGCTTAAAATTTACCTAGTGTGGAGAAAAAAGAGGAAAAGGTTTGGTTAAATCTTATCAGACTTACCACTAGTCCATCAATTCAAAGTCAGCTTGGGGAGTGATGTTGCTTTTCAAGCTCTCATGAAAAGACTTCCTGATTTGTAAAGGAGGCAAATTTATTTATGTAAATTGACTATTTGGCAGTACTTCTGCTTCTTTTAGTGTTGACTAGTCCCACCTCTGATAAGACAGATCTAATTTCATTTCCATTAAAATGCAATGAAAGCACATTTATGAATTTAATAATTTCTTGCCTGAGTTTGATAGGAGTTTAAAATGGTTAGCTATGGAGTATTATTAATAAATAAATAAATATTGCTTTTTAAAATTAAAATAGAATTACCTAGCTGGTCAGGGATTTTTTTTTCTATAGATTATCACAGAAATTGAGTTGGTAAAAGAAATAGTAATTTGCCAAAGGGTTTGTTTAATTGGACCCTCTTGCTTATCTCCTTGTCAAATTATTTTCAAACCTAAGCTTTTCTATATAATTTAAATATTGGTGTACTTTGTTTTGCATAACTTATTCATCTTCCTGAAAGGAACATGAAGCAAATATAAATTTAGGCTTTTTAACAAAGCATGAAAAGAGGAATGTGACATTGTGAATTGTTATTTTAATTTGTCTTTCAGAAGGCTCTCCTAAAATCTTATTTTTTCTCATACTTTATGATCTTGGGTGGCCTCGACCTGTAGCAGCTTGAAGCACGGTTTTGGTTCCCGGCCAGAGATTGAGGTCAGGTCAAGGCAGTGAGAGCACCGAATCCTAGCCACTAGACCACCAGGAACAAGTAGCCAGTGACAAGGCCCTGGCCCTTCGGCTTTGCAGAAAAGAATTCCCACAAAGACGTAAAGAAGTGAAACAAGTATCTATTAGGAGAAGAAAAGAGTACAGTACGTGTTGATAGACACACGGGCAGACTCAGAGAGAAAGAGTTGCGCCCTCATGGTAGTTTAAATCACTTATATGGGGCATTTCTTCCAGGTTTCCTTTGACCAATCATTTTGATTTGCCTGGTTCAGAGTCTGTATTTGGTATATCTCAGGATCCTCCCATGTGCGCGTGTATCTCTTAGCCAAGATGGATTCTACCGAAGAGGCCTATGGGTAGTTGGCATCACTTACTATGGGGTGGCGCCCCCTCCCTTTTTGACCTTAAGGAGCTTTCTAGTTGGGAAGGTTTCCTTGACTTTGAGAATGAGAAATATGTGGTCGCTTATCCTCTATCTGGGCAGGGCCCAGCCTCCTCTCTCAACTGTCCTGCTATTGTCGTCTTGGAGTATTGGTCCACAGGGAATGAATCTTCAATTGCTTACACTGGGAGGGGAGGGGCATCTACCTCCTGCCTTACTTTCTACATTTTTATATGAACTGCCTATGTAAATATCATTATTTCTGATAACTTTGTGTGCCTACTTGATCCACAGTTCTTCCTGATGAAGTAACATTTAGCTGAAATTCCTCTGCGTAATCTGCATAGTCAACAACCATTTGTGCTTTAACAAAAAAAGGAAGATATGTGTGAAAATTTGAAAAAATACAAAAGGTTTTTTTTTTTTAAGGGTTTTAAAGATTATGAGAATCACTGGTAGCAGAGCTGATCCTATTTTCCTGTCCAAGTTTCTGACTTCCCCTTCCCGAGAGGGTGGGGGGAGGGGAAGCTTCCCTTTTTTCACTTAAAAATCACTTGATTGAATTGTTAGGTCATATGAAACAAACAACTTTCTTGACATCAAGAGACGTGTATATTGGGGAAGAAGACTGAGAAAATCTATGTAACAAAGTAGAAACAGTGGGTTGCATGGATTCAGAATACTGAAACAACGTGGCTACAACTTAAGAGTTTCTTATGCATGGTTAGTTAAAATAAATAAATGCTGAATTTACAAGCTCGTAATTTCCTTGACAGTATTGCACATCTGTCAGTCATTTCCAGCCTATCCTTTATTAAATGGCAAATAAATAAATCTGGATTGGAGTAGAAAATATTATCTTGTGTCAAACATTTGTAGATGCCTTACTATGACTAGAACTTCCAGTGTAATCAAAATATTTGGGATCTATTAATATTGCTGTACTAGCTTCCCTTTTTATTTTATATATGTATGTTAAATTTAAAATGATAGTTTTACCATTTTCTAAACACAATCTAAATTTATCATGCTATTTAAAATTCACAATCAGTTTTCTGTGCAGACCTGTGTAATGTTTTGTGTATGGAATGAAAATCCATTTTAATCAAAATATATTGATTTAGATTATAAAAATAATATAAATGAAATAAATTCAATAGCTAACAGTAAATATTTGAACTATCATCCTTATGCATATTAAAAATTCATAGCAAATTAAGAAAGAAGAAAACATCATTAGATAAATGTACCAAACCTACAGCAAAAGTCATACTTAATGGTAGAATATTAATAATTCATCCCAAATCAGGAATAATACCATTGGTGCTATTATTTATTATTTTACTAGAAGACCTAACCAATGCATTAAGACAAATAAAGAGATATAAATATTGGAAATTGATACAAAACTGAGGATGCTTTCAAATGATTTGATCTGATTATCAAATAATTACTATTAGATTAGAAGCAGTGTTCTAATACATCAGCAATATCCAAATGATATATTGCAAACAGAAAAATAAAGATAATATTAAAATAGACAAGAGCTTTAATTTTATTTTGGAATAAACTTAACCAGAAATGTGAAAGACCTATACAAAGAAAATGGTAAAATTTATTGATAGACATTAAAGTTTCAACTAGGAAGACCAAACATTTTCCTTTTATTCTAAAGATTCATGAGTTTCAACTTTTGGAAATTTACTTATACTACTTCTTTAATAATTTTGTCTTCTTCATTTCTTCTATTTACTCTTTTTAATTTCTAATAGTAAAATATTGTCTCTATGAGATTGAATCCCTGTGTTGCCATCATTTCTTTCACATTTTCTTTCTCTTTTCCTTTCTCTCTACAAAAATACATGTATTTCTTCAGCATTTTTTCCCCAGTAATTCTATTGATTTACTTTCATATAACAGTCATGTTTTGTTTTCTGATGCTTTTTTACAACATTCAATTTCATTTTTTAGTTAAGTTTTTCATTTTGAGAAAGTTAAATTCACATGCAGTTTTAAGAAAGAATACAGATCCTGTATACACCTTACCCAATTTCTCTCGGTGATAATATCTTGCAAATCTATAATATCACAACAGAGATATGACAATTGATACAGTCAAGATATAGAACATTTCTATCACCAGAAGGATCCTTCATGTTGCCCTTTTATAGTTATGCCTATTTCCCTCCCACCCCACCCTTTCCTTAATCCCTGGTGACTGTCAATCTGTTTTCCATTTCTATTATTTTGTAGTTTCAAGAATTTCATATAAATCTTATACAAATATAGCATTTATATAGTGTGTATTTGGCTTTGTTCACTCAGCAGAATTCTCTGGAGATTCATACAGGTTATTGCATGTATCATTAGCTTATTGCTTTTTATTGCTAATTAGTATTTCATGGTATGGATGTACCACAGTTTGTTTAACCAATCATCCGTTGAAGGATATCTGCATTGTTTTCAGTTTGGGGCTATTACTATTAAAACTAGTATAAACATTCATGTACAGGTGTTTGTATGAATATAAATTTTCATTTCTTTGGAGTGTAATTGCTGGTGTATGGTAGTTGCATGTTTAGTTACTCAAGAAATTGTCAAACTGTATTCCAGAGTGACTGTACCATTTTACATTCCTACCAGCAATCTATGATGTACTCATATTTTTCTGAGAATACTAATTAGATTATCTTAAAATATCTCTTCTCTTTCTTGAACTGTATTTATTCTGGGCTCAATATTCTGCTTGTTGTTTTTAAACTTACTGTCTTATTCTGTTGATTTTTATCATATATGTTAAATTTTTGTTGCCTGTTCGTATACTTCAGAATGAAGTATTTGGTTGATTATTGTAGGTAAGTTGAAATTGGTTTTCTTTGCTATTGTATAGGCAGGTGTGTTTCCTGATAGGTTTCTCACCTGATTGGGAAGCCTAATGGAAGCTTTGTTTCTGGGGACTAGGCTGGACATTTTGAATGGCAAGCTTCATTTTAAGATGCCTATATGAATAGTTAGAATGTTTGGCTTGGGAATCCCCAAATTCCAGCCTGTAGAATGCTTTAATTTAAGTGTTAAATTCAATATTTGAAGGCCTAACTACACATAGAGTTAAGCACTCTAGTTTTGGGGTGGTGTGTGTGTATATATGTCTGCGTGCTCATGCGCGCATGTGTAGTATGTGAGTGTGTTTTGAACATGGAGCAGGAGACAGGGAAATGGCCTTCCCATCTCATCTCTCTGTATGGAGGAGTAAGGAAGGATAGAATGAAGACAGAGACCGATCAGGATTCCATAGATGGTCATTAAAATTAATACCCTTCTAGCCTCACTTTTCACCATCTCTCTGTGTGGAAGAGTTGGACAGGATGGGATGATGGCAGAGACTTGGCACAATTTTTTGGTAATCATTCAAATTAACACCTCTATATCCCCCTGTAAATACTTACTTCAAGAATAGATCCTCACTGGGCTTTTCCCATGAATATCAGCTTGTACTTCTTTTCTAGGTACCATATTCATGTATTCGGCACCCCATTTATAACAGGGCAAGAGAGTAACCTGTCCTGAGCTCCATGCTTTAGATGATCCCAATTATACACACACAAAAAATTAAACTTATTAAAAAACATATAGCAACTTCTGTCCCTTAGCATCTGCCACTCAGACCTGCTACCCTAAGCAAGCTGTCTTGTGACGAATATTGTTTGGATCCAGGAGAAAACATTTTCCCACCTCTTGCCCTGTGTCCGAATGTATCCAAATACTAAGGAGTTTCATGTGTTGGATACTGCTTCAGGATACTGCTTCAGGATACTGCTTCAGGATGTGAGAAATATTTAAATGCCTTATGTAACAGAAAACACAAATTAATTAACTTGTTCAGTATCTTTTCTCTCAGATGATATAAATCCCATAGATTCTTGCTTAAGGAAGTATTATTTCACAGTAGTGACAGGCATCCCTTTTCTTCCTTTTCTTTATGTTCCAATATTGTTTCTGGAGAGACACACATGGTTTTTATAACCAGTATAAAATGCAGCTGAGAAATATTTTGCTACATTTAACAATTCATATTCCTTTTAAATGTACATATATAGCTCTTTATGTTGGAAAGTAGGTGGGCACTAAAAGGTAGGATTGTGAATATCTTTATATTTATAATCATATTGATAAGATTTGAGTAAATTTTCAAAAAATACTATACATTTCAGCTTTATTTAAAATTTTAACTAAAATTGTGAAATTCAATAACTAAGGTATATATTTGGCTTTTAATTTTAAAAGTTTGAATATTATATAAAGTAACTGAAAGCATATGTGAACATAGCTGTTTTAATATTTTATAGTAATTTAATTTTATCAACATAAATTCAAAATTTGTATATTTTGAACATGATCACCTTTTACATTTTAATCTTTTATTGTATTAATATGAAAATCTTTATTTTAACAACATTAAAGAAAAGGAAAAATAAATTGTATGGAATGAATATTCATAAATATGAATTATATATATCTATATTTTATTACTCAACCAAATATCACTGACTAATCAATAGAAAATTGTTATACATTAATAATTAACAATTTTTAATATTCCTCCAAAATTGTCATATAAAAACAGTCAACCAGGCTTTTAACTTTTTTCAAGGCAGGATAATATATATGTTTTATGTAACAGATTTTTAGCTTGACTTAGAAGTCTTATACTCTTGCCAGGTCCCCAAATTGTTAAAGGTGTGTCCAAGCTCTTATTTGATTTCTGGTTCCAAAAATGTGTTTAAATCTTTTTGCTATTTTTTTCCTTACTCTTTTAGTTCAGATATTTACTGTGATGTTTTTAGAAAATATCACACACAAACAATTCTGCCCAGTCTTCAGTAAACGCTTTCACCTCAAAATAAGTGCCTTCTTCTGTTGTGCACTTGACTGCTTTTTACTCCTCCAAGACTCCATGTTTTCCTTTGGAACTCCTGTTGTGTAAATGCTGTGTGTGTGTGTGTGTGTGTGTGTGTGTGTGTGTGTGAGAATAAAGATGTTCTTCCATATTTGCTCTCTCTATCCTTGCTATTTAAAGTCTGCTGATCAGTAACTTCTCTTGGGAACCAATGAGAAATGCAGAATCGTAGGCCCTACCGCATATTTACTCAATCAAAATGTGCATTTTTAACAAGATCACCTGGTGATTTATATCCACATTAGTGCTTGAAGGGCACTGCTCAGTATCTTGGCTATCATAATTTCTATGGTTTTCCTTTAATTCTGTATTTTGAGAGGATTCTCTGATACAGTAACTGAATTTTGCTAATTCAGATCTTTATTGTTATGTATGTGATTCAATGCCACTAAGGGCTATTTTATTATTGTTATTATAATCTCTGATATATTTTTATTTCTATGGAAGTTATCTTCTATTTTTATTCTCTCATTATACTTGATTTCCCCTTTTACTTCTTGTAATTCTGTAAATTTTTATATATTTTTTTCAGTTATATAAATATGTGCATAGATTTATAATTGTGATATATTCCTGAAGGATTGACCATTTTGTTATTTTATGAAATCTCCCTCATTATCACTGGAAATGTTGCTTGCCTTAAAGTCTGCTTGATTTAGTAACAGTCCTGTTAAAGTAGCTTTCCTCTTAGTATTTTCATACTGAATGTTTTCATTATTTTATCTTGAACCTGATTACTTTTATTTAAATTGTGGTTTTTGGTAAATAGCAACCATTTTGAAATATGCCATAACTGTTGTCCAAAACAAAGGGAACTTTGTAAGGTCCTTGTATGACCTTGTTGTGTCTCCTTTGTTGACTTTAGAATTCCTTAATTACTCCTACTTGGATAAAGTCTTTGTTATGCAGCTCTTTGCGATGTAAGCCACTGTTACACCAATCCCTCTTGGTATGGTCGCAAGGTATGGGAGAAGTTTCTTTCAATTTATGATTAAATCTCAGTCGTTTAGTGGGCCCATGTCTCTGAGCTGTGACTTGCATCAATGTTTCTTAGCCTTAATTTCTCCTCTTAGGTAATACAGGAAGGATTTGGGGTGGGGGAGGGAGTAGAATTGGATAAATGCTCTTCTCCCTAGTGTGTAATAAGGCTCTGGTAAAGCCTTTTCTCCTGCAAAGTTCCCTTTGTTTTGGAGAACAGTCTTGGCATATTTCAAAATGGTTATGTTTCCTTTTCCCATTTCAGAGCCAGTATAGGATCCTTCCAAGCTTTTCACTGTGAGGATCTCATTGGGCTCCTGAAGGCAAAATCCATGAAAGTGTACCCCTGACACACACGCCAAAACACAGCTCTTAGGAGTTCTCCCTCATGCTACTATACTCAGCCTCAAGCAATTTGTCAAAATTACAACTTAAGTGTTCCTAGGACTTTTTGTTTCCAGGTTTCAGCTGTGATTCTCTATTCACCTATCTCCAGATTTCAAGAGTGGCAGTTTGCCCTGTGATCACAATTCTCTGATGGGTCTAAGAAGAGTCCTTAATTTTCAGTTTGTTCAGCAGTTTTCTTTCTGTAATGATGGAAATAGCTATCTCCTAGCTGTTTACATGTCAAAGTTGAAACCAGGAGTCTCTTTTCGTTTGTTTATAACTTCTGAAACAGTAAATTTTTTTTTTTTTTTTGCGGTACGCGGGCCTCTCACTGTTGTGGCTTCTCCCGTTGCGGAGCACAGGCTCCGGACGCGCAGGCTTAGCGGCCATGGCTCACGGGCCCAGCCGCTCCGCGGCATGTGGGATCTTCCCAGACCGGGGCACGAACCCGTGTCCCCTGCATCGGCAGGCGGATTCTCAACCACTGCGCCACCAGGGAAGCCCTGAAACAGTAAATATTTTTAAGATCTGTTTTATTTCATAAAAGAAGTATATCATGCTGTATGCAATCTTTGGAGACTCATTTGTCCTCAACATTTTATCACAAAATTCTTTCATGTTTTTACATGTTGCTAGTTCATTTGTTTTGACTACTGTATAATATTGCATTTTACTGTACCACAGTTAATTCATCTACATTATTGTTTATGAGCATTTGGTTTTTTTCCAGTTTGTCGATATTGTGAACAGTACCTGAAAATACACAAACTCTCTTTAGTATATACGTAGGAGGGGAATTTCTGGCTCATATATACGTCTATTGTCAACTTTAGAAGATAATGCTAATGCCTTAAGAAGGTATACATATTTCATTCTGTTAATATGGTAGATTAAAATGATTTTTTGTCAAATGGCAAACCAACTTTGCTTTTCTGGGATAAACCCCAACAAGTCATGGTGTATTATTCTTTTTGTACATTACTTTAAATTATCTACTGATATTTTGAAAGGGAATTTGCATCTATATTTATGAGGGATATTGGTATAAATTTTATTTTTCCATAATGTTTTAGTCAGTTTTGGGTATCAGGGTTTTAATGTCCTGGCTAGCTGATTTAGGAAGGGTTTCCTCCACTTCTATTTATGAAAACAGTTTATTTTAGATATGGCATTATTTATTGCTTAAATATTTAATTAATTAATTAATTAATGAAACTGTGCCTGGAGGTTTTCTTCCTTCCCTCCTTCCTCCCTGCTTTCTTTCCTCCTTCCCACCCATTCATCCTTACGTTCTTTCTTTCTCTTTTTTCCTCCCTCTTCTCCTCTCTTTCTATTTCTCTCTCCTGATCTTGCTCTCTCCATTTTATTTTCTGCTTTTCTTAGGTGGTTTCTGATTATGAATTGAATTGCCTTAATGAAAAGTGTTTTTCTAAATTTTTATTTCTTCATCTGTCAGTTTGGGTAATTCATGGTTTTCAATAAATATCTCCAGTTAGCTAGGTTGTTGAATTTAATGATATAAACAGATTTATAATATTATTTTATTACCCTTTTAATGTCTGTAGTCCTTTTAATATGTTTAATGATATTCCCTTTTTTATTACTGCTCTAGGCAATATGTATATCTTTTTTTCTTAATCAGTCTGGTTAGTATCTACAATTTTTATTATTTTTTCCCCCAAAACCCCATATCTTAACTTTATTATCTATTGTTATCTGTTTCCTATTTCTTGATTTATGATCTTAGTTTTATTATTTACCTTCTATTATTTTAGGTTTAATTTGCTCTTTTACTAGTGCTCTTACAGTACAAGCTTAGGTCATTTTTAAATCTTTTTTCTAGCAGTTATTTATATTTATAAAATTCTAAGCATTGCTTTGGATACATACCACAAAATTTGATACTTGGATATCCATTATTGATATATATGGTAGGTGTTCAGCTCACAATATTCACTATTTTTTCTTATGATTTCTTTTTTGACCCATGGGTTATTAATACATGTTGCAGAAATTCCAAAATTAAGGGAATCTCTCCATACTGTTTGGTATGGGTTGAGATATGTTCCCACCCGAAAAAAAAAGATATGCTGATGTCCTAACCCCCAGTACCTCAGAATGTGACCTTATTTGAAAGCAGAATCAATGTAGATGTAATTAGTTAAGATAAGGTCATACTGGAGTCGGGTGAACCCTTAATCCTATACGACTGGTGTCCATATAAGAAGGCAGCCATGTGAAGATAGGCACAGGGAAAAAGTCATGTGAAGGCAGAGAATCAGAGTGATGCATGAACAGGCCAAAGAATGTCAAAGATTGCTGACAAACCACCAGAAGCTAAGAAAATGCAAGGAAGGATTCCACTACAGGTTTTAGAGGGAGATTGGCTCTGGTGACTCATTGGTTTCAGACTTCTTGCCTCCAGAACTGAAAAAATAAATTTCCGTTGTTTTAAACTCCCCAGTTTGTGGTACTTTGTTATGGCAGGCCTAGGAAACTAATACACTATTACTGTATGGTTTCAATTCTTTTAAATTTGTTGAGGATTTGGTCTTATGGCTCAGCATACCTTCTACCTTGGTGAATGTTCCCTTCACTTGTACATATATGCTGCACTTGTTGGTATAGCGTTCTTATTTTGACGAGAGGGGTAACAAATTAGTCTATTTGAAGGAATGGTACTAAGAAAAGAACTTGTAGATGTTTTGGTACAACTTATAGAAAAGGTAAAAGTAACCCAAACATGCGTGCACTGCCTTGGTGACCAGGGAAGTCATCCCCGTGGCTATGGGAAGCCCGCCTAAGGCTTAGCTCTTATTATCACTGTTTCCCAGGGTGTGCTTGTCAAAGAGATACTCTGCCATGCCAGATTCGGAGGCCCCTATCTTGCGTAAGTTGGTTACATGGTCACGCAATTCTTTGATGGATTTCACCTGCTCGTTCAGGTAAAGAGTCTCAATGAAGTCACACAAATTGGGGTCATTTTTGTCAGTGGCCAGTTTGTGCAGTTCCAGTAGTGACTGATTCACACTTTTTTCCAAGTGTAGTGCACATTCCATTGCATTCAGCCCATTCTCTCAGTCATCACGGTCTGGTTTCTTGATATCCTGAAGGAAGACTCGGCCACCCCGTTGGTTCTGCAGCTTCATCAGTTTCTCAGCATGTTCCCTCTCCTCATGAGACTGGTGAAGAAAATATTTGGCAAAGTTCTTCAAAGCCACATCATCACGGTCAAAATAGTATGACATGGATAGGTAGACGTAGGAAGCGTAGAGCTCCAGGCTGATCTGGCGGCTGATGGCAGCCTCTGAGTGCTGGTGGTAGTTCTGGCACACTTGCGAGGGGGATGCGGTCGTCATGGCCGGTGGCTGAGGAGAGGCGGTCGGAGGGTGCTGTGAGGTGGTGGTGAGGACTTGCTCTGAGCGGCCGGCCGGAGTGGGGGACGAGCGCGGGGTTCCATCCAAGCACTGTTGAAGCAGGAAACCTCGGTGACTCTCCGCGAAGACTGTGGCCAGTATAGCATTCTTTAAATGTCAACTAGATCAAGTTGGTGGTTTTCAAATCTCTTGTATCTTCACTGATTTTTTTTCTACATTTTGTATCAGGTACTGGAAGAGGGATGTTTATTCTCTATGAGTGCTGATTTTTCTATTTTAGTCTGTCAATTTTTACTTAATATAGCTTTTTACATCCACTTTAATATGATTCATATTCAATTTTTATAACTTTCCTTAACTGTTTACTGTCACTCTGTGCCTTTTTTTATTAAATTGTTTCTACTCAACACCATAGAGTTTAATCTTGCTTTTAAATCTAGTCTGACAATCTCTGCCTTTTGATTCTAGTGTTAGACCATTTATTAATTGAATCAGTACAGGTGTTTACTTTGTCTTTACTGCAGATCCAGTTTTCTGTCATATATAATTTCTCTACAGTCTCATGAACTTCTTTTATCAGTTATTATATTGTATGTCCATTTGGGATAAATTCAGCTTTCCCTGCTGAGAAAGTTTTTATTTCATATTCATAGATTGCAAAGATATTCTTCTATGTTTTATTCCAGCAGGTATATAAAGTTTTTACACTTATGTCTATGATCATCCTGAAATGAAATTTTGTGTGTGGAGTAAGAAAGCATCCAAGTTCATTTTTTTCCCCATAATCATATCCAGTTGTCCCAGTACCATTTGTTGATAAGACAGACTTTCTTTTCCCCATTAAATTGTAGAAATATATTTGTGGAAAGTCAAATGACCATATAAGCTTAGGTCTCATTCTGAATTCCCTATTTTATTCCATTTATTGATTCATCTATCCATATATCAATACCATTCTGTCTTAGTTAATGAAGCTTCTTTGTAAGTCTTGATATCTGGAACTAAATGTCGCGCAATATCACTATCCTTTTGAAAACTAATACTAGCTCTTCTGTAGCATAAATTGTAGAATCAGACTGTCAGTTTCTTCAGTATCATAGCAATATTCTCTCAATTAATGGACATAAATAATCCCTCCATTTATTTAACCATTCTTTAATATTCCTTATCTATGTCATGGGGTTTTCAGTCATGAGCTCTTGGAAAATTTCATTAAATTTATTCCTAACTCTTTAATATTTTCATGCCACTTTAATGATATTTCAGAATTAAAATTCTCAATATTTTATTGCTAGTATATGTTAATGTAGTTGCTTTTTTATATTTTAACTTATGTGAATTAGAGTTCTAATATTTTTATTAATAGATTTCTGTAGATTTTTTCTAGCATATAATCATACTCTCTGAAAATAACAATAGTTTTACTTCTTATCCAATATTTATGTATTTATTTACTCTTTTGTCTTATTGCTTGGTTAAGACCTACTTCTAATGTTGATTAGAAGTAATGAGAGAAGACATCCCTGACTTTTCCCTATTTTAGGTGGAAACTTCAATATCATAACAGTAAGCTTGATGTTAGCTATAGATCTTTGCTACAAGCATTTTAGTAGACTGAGGGAGTTCCCTCCTACTTACAGTGTGCTGAAATTAGTTATTATGTTTAGTGTTGAATTTCTTTAAAAAATTCTTTTCTGTATCTATTGAGATCATTACTTTTGCTTCTTATTTTTTAAATAGATTTGTGGTGATTTAGATGGATTTTAGAATTTTAAACCAACCTCACATTCCTGAGATAAACCCACTTTGTTATAATCTATTTTCCATTTTTTAAAATATTGATGGATTCAATTCATAATGTTTTCTTAAGGAATTTTGATGCTATGTTCCTGAGTAGCTTTGAACTATAAATTAATTTTCTTATAATGCCCTTGTCAGGCTTTTGTATCAAGATCACATTGTCTCATACAATCAGTTGTGACATGTTCTTATTTCTGTTATTTTTTAAAAATGTTTGTGCGAGATTGGTGTTATTCCTTCCTTAAATGTTTGATGGTATTCACCAGTAAAATTGTCTGGGTGTGTAATTACCTATCATTATTGTGCAAACTTCATGCCAGGGAGGGAAAGTGTAGCTTCATGCATCGGGACCCTGTCTTTTCCAAGGGGGTTTCTCAGATGACTGCCTGCTGTTTTGGAGATCTGATGAATCTGGCACAATCTAGCCAGCACAGGGAGAATAGAAGTGCACATTGGGATGGTAGAATGCCATTGATCTTATCTCCTGCTCTGCACAGTGAGCAGACAAAAAAAATCTCAGCTCTCAGCTTCCCCCTTGGGAGGGAAAGAGTTGATCCATGCATCAGCAATCCATCCTCTCCAGGGCTGCACAAAGGAATGGAATCTGTACTGTATAGCACAGGGAACTATATTCAATATCCTGTCATAAACCATAATGGAAAAGAATATAAAGGAAAGAATGTCTGTATGTGTATAACTGAGTCACTTTGCTGTACAGCAGAGATTGGCACAACATTGTAAATCAACTATACTTCAATTGAAGAAACATAAAAATTAAAAAAAAGAAATAGCATCTGTTTCACCAGTTCTGAAGTACTGATGGGCCAGTGGCAGCTCGTGTGTAGATGCCATTGTTTCTCTCCCATGATCAACACAGGGTTAATGGATAAAAAATCCCAGTTTTCAGCTTGCCCCTGAGAAGGAAAAGAGTTGATCTGTATGTCCAATGCCCCCAATTTTCCAAGGCTGACCAAAGAACTAACATCGTTCTCACTAGTCTTGAAGCTTTGATAGATCTAGCACAGTCTAGCCACCTGATGAAGAATGGAGGTAGCAGCTTGGGCTGGTAGATGCCATAGCTACCCCTACCTCCTGGGCTCAGCATGGAGAGAGTGGACAAAAGCCACAGATGCCTGCTTTTCCCTGGGTAGGGAAAGAGTTGGTAGAGGTCCCCAAAATCTGGCCGGGCTGATTGGCAGGGGTCTTCTTCTATATGAGGCAAGTCAGTGAAGACTGAAAGAACTGTCTGCTTTGTCAAATGCATAGACACCAACACAGAAAACCTATGAAAATGAGGAATCAGATAAAGATGTTCCAAACCAAAGAAACAGAGAAATCTCCAGAAACCAACCCTAATATGTGATTTTCCTTATAGAGAATTAGAAATAGCTCTTATAAAGATGGACAATGAGGTGGTGGGTAAATCACTTTTTAATTCTAGTATAAAAGTTAAAGACAAAAGAATTTTTAAAAACTATACCTAAAAATGTGTTAAAGGCTACACAATATGAGTACCTGTAAATTGTGACGTGTATTCATGACACCGACTCCGAAAGATTTAAAAAAAAAAAAAAAAAAAACAGTGAAAAGTTTCATTTAAATTCTTTCCAAACCCAAGGATACTTAGGCAGTAAGCAAACTCTAGCAGCATTATCAAAATCCTCCACAAGTTTGCAAATGTTTGAATGTCAGGCTTGAGACGTAGACTCTCTCCACATTAGATGCTTTCTCTTGCGGGAAGTAAGAGGAAACCTAGAGGTTGTATGGTGCCTGTCATGGCAAGAGAAAGCTGACTTCTGGAGATAGGCAGTAAATTCTGACGATGATAACATGGACTGGAGAGGGGAGAAGTTAAAGTGTAGAGCATTTGTATGCAGTTGAACTCTAGTTATCAGCTTAAAAAAAGACTGTTATAAGATATATTATATTCTTATAAAATATAATAATATTATATATGTATTACATAACCCCAAAATAACCAAAAAATACCTATAGAAATTATACAAAAGAGAAAGGAATGAAAGTTTATCAATTCAAAATATCAAAAAAACACAAAGCAAGACGAAGGGGAACAGACAGACAAAAGAATTAAAAGACTAACAGAAAACAACGAATGGCAATAGTAAATACTTTCCTAAGAATAATAATTTAATTGTAAATAGATTAAATTCTCCAATTAGAAAACATAGAATGGCTGAAGGGATAAAAAGCAGGACTAACTATATGCTATCTAAAAAAAAATCACTATTTTTTTTTTTGAAGTATAGCTGATTCACAGTATTATGTTAGTTTCAGGTGTACAGCAAAGTGATTCATTTCTATTCAGTTAAATATGTATATGTATATTTCAGATTATTTTTCATTATAGGTTATTATGAGATACTGAATATAGTACTCTGTGAAAAAGGATGAAATATTGAAATATTGCCATCTGCAGCAACTTGGATGGACCTAGAAACTATCGTACTAAGAAAATCACTTTAGATTTAAGGACACGTATAGGCAGAAAGTGTAGGGATGAAAAGAGATAATATTCCATGTCATTGGTAAACAGTAGAGAGCAGGGTTGACTGATTTTATCAGGCAAAATAGATTTTAAATTACAAACTCTGACAAGAAATAAAGAAGGATATTATATAATGATAAAGGGTCAATCCACCAAGAAGATATTTGCACTCAGTATCAGAGCATACACTGGTAGAACTGAAGGAAGAAATAGATAGCAATACAGTAAGAGTAAGAGATTTCAGTACCACACTTTCAAGAAGGGACGGAATATCCAGACAGAAGATCAGTAAGCAAACAGAGGACTTCAATAACACTATAGGCCAAATGTAACAAACAAAGTTTCTATAAACTTTCCACTCAGTACCACAATACACCACAATACACATTCTTCTCAACTGAGAATGGATCCTTCTCCAGGATAGATCACATATTAGGTCATGAAACAAGTCTTAACAAATTTAAGATTAAAATCATACCAAGTATCATTTCTGATCACAGTGGAATGAAAATAGAAATCAGTAGCAGAAGGAAAACTGAAAAATTCACAATTATGTGGAAATTAAACCATACACTCTTGAACAACGATTGGGTCAAAAAAGAATCAGAGGAAACTAGAAAATACCTCGAGACAAAAATAAAAACACAACATACCAGAACATATGAAATTGAGAAAAAGGGTACTAAGAGGGATGTTCATAGTTAGAAACGCCTACATTATAAAAGAAGACAGATCTCAAAAAATCTAACTTCATACCTCAAGGCTTTAGAAAAAGAAAAACAAAGCCCAAAGTTAGCAGAAGGAATTAAAAAAACAAAGACAGAAATAAACAAAATAGAAAATGGAAAAACAATAGACAAAAACAGTGAAACTCACAACTGTTTTTTGAAAAGATTTTTTAAAAAGCGAAAAAACCCTTGGATAGACTAAGAAAAAGAGAGAACAATCAGTACCAGAAATGAGAGACATTACAACTTGTGCCACAGAAATACAAAGAATCATAAGGACACTACTATGGACAATTATATACCAACAAGCTAAATAGTCTAGAAAAGATGAGTAAATTCCTGGAAACATACAACCTACCATGACTAAATCATGAAGAAAGTCTGAACAGACCTATATCTAATATGGGGATTGAATCAGTAATCACAAACCTCCCAACAAAGAAAAGCACAGAGTCAGATGGCTTCACTAGTGAATTCTTAGGAAAAAAATACCAATCTTTCTCAAACTTTTCCACAAAATTGAAGAGGAGGGAACACTTCCAGACTCATTTAATGAGTCCCTCACTACCCTGATATTAAAGCCAAAGACCTACAAGAGGTAGATGAGAGAGAGAGAATCATAAGAATGTATTACCTTATCAAAAATAAATTGATTGTAATAGAAAATTGGAGATAGTAAGACAGCAAGAAAGGGTCAAAACTTTCAAGTATTATTTTTATTATTGCTTTCCTTAAACATTTGTAATATATGTTTCTTATATAAGAAAGCCTTTCCTAGCCTCTCAAATTTAACTATTTACTATATTTAATACAATTGAATTTTTGCATACGTTGTGAGGAAGGAATAAAAACTTATTTTCCCCATCTGGAAAATTGCTAGCATCATCTATATCTATCTATATCTATCTATCTATCTATCTATCTATCTATCTATCTATCATCTATCTATCTATCATCTATCTATATCTATTTTTATTTTGAGATGTATTTTACATAAATAATAGTGCATAAAGCACAATGTAAAGAATAATTATGAAGTATGTGTAATTTGTAACAACCAAAGTGAAAAAAATAGATCATTTTTAGTATCTCAGAAATCCCTCATGTGTCTATCCTTTCCCCCATTCTAAATATTTTGACTTTTATGATAATTATTACCTTGCTTTTCTTTATAATTTTACTACTTATATGAATGTCTATACATATATTACTTTTCATTGATTTTGAGTGTGATGCAAAATGAGCACACTACTGTATTACTTTCTTTTTTATTTATTGCTCAACATTGTGAGAATCTAACATCATTAAATATAGCTATAGTTATTTCATTTGTTTTGCCGTATACTATTCTATTGTATGAATATCTCCAAGTTTGTTCATTCTACTATTGATAGACATTTGAAGTTTTTTCCAATTGAAAATCATTACAAACACTGCTGCTGCAAATATTTTTCATATCTACTAGCAAGCATGTACAAGATTCATTCTGCTTTATATACTTAGATGGGATATTGCTATATTACAAGTCAAGTGTTATTTAAATGAGTAGATAATGCTAATATTTTTTCCAACATAGTTGAACAACTTACAATCTACCAGTCATGCATGAGATTCTCCTTTGCTTCAAATTTTACCAACAATTGGCGTCATCAAAGATTTTAGTAATTGCCAATCTAGTATGTATGCAATAATGTTTCATTGAGATTTTAATTTGAATTTGTCTGATTTACTAATGAAGTTAAAGATATGTTTACATGTTTAGTGGTAATTGGTATCCTCTTTTGTAAAGTATAGTAAAATTTATGGCCCATTTTGAAAAACTGGTATTTGGAGATTTTCTTAATGGCTTCTTGTAATTTTTGTTTGTTGGTATGTATTATATACATATACTTAGTTAAATATACATGTTGCAAACATCCTCTCCTTACTTTCTTTTACCTTCTCACAGTTTTATTGTGTCTTTAGACGAAGAGAGATTAAGTTTAATGTAATTGAGTTTATCAGTATTTCCTTCATGCATATGGCTGTTTTCATCTAGTTTAACACATCTTTCCCTCAAGATGAAATCATAAAAATATTGTCTTATGCATCTCCTAAAAATGTATAGTTTCCCCTTTCATGCGTTAGTCATTTTTTCTGCCTGGAATTGATTCTTATAGCATTTGTAAATGTTGGGATATATTTTATATAGCATATAATTCAGCATTTTTAAAGTGTACACCTAAGTGGATTATAATATATTTACTATGTTGTATAGCCCTCACCACTGTCTAGTTCCAGAACTTTCCACTCCCCCATAATGAAACCATAGTCATGAGGAGTTAATGTCAATCACCCATCACTCCCATCCCCTGACAATCACTATTCTACTTTCAGTCTCTATGGATTTGCCTATTCTGCAAATTTCATATAAATGTTATCATAAAATGTGACATTGGAAAATTATAGACCTTCTAGATTCCCTTCTAGATCCCAGGAATATTTTGCAACTTTCCAAAGTTTTAGGGACGTTCCTCCTGTGTTAGTTGCTAGGGCTACCATAACAAAATATCACAGACATGTGTGGCTTAAACCACAGAAATTTATTTTCTCACAGTTCTAGAGACTTCAAGTCCTAGAGCAAGGTGTTGGCAGGTTTGATTTCTCCTAAGGCCTCTCTCACATGGCCTTTTCTCTGTGTGCACACATCTCCAAATATGGTCATATTCTAAGATTCTGGGGTTAGGGTTTCAACATATGAATTTTGAGGGGACACAATTCATTCCATAAAACCTCCCAAACTTTTTGGTTAGTCTATTGTTTTCCACAGCTGTTACACAACACCTATCATCTCAGGTGGCAGGAACCTAAGATTGTTTTAGCCTGCAAGGTTTGCAGGAAATGCTGCCCCCAATTTGCAAGCTGCTTTAACACTAAACCTGCAAGTTACTAACATAAAAACTAACGTTTGAGCCAGTTTTCCAGGGAGATACCAGACAGGTCAGAACTAATAATTAATTACAACTCTATGTGAATAAGGTCTGTTCTTTTTCCTTTGGTGCCAGGAAAGTGGTCCAGTGGTCTGTTATTTTCATGGCTACCATGGAGAAAGGGAGCTGGGTATGGGAATGGGGTTAAGTTAAATGCCACAAAATTCTCAGTTCTTACTGAGAATCGTTCTTTTCTTTTTTTTCTTTTTTTGAGCAAGTACATTCTCCAGATTGTTGCAAGGCTTGGTAAGTTTCCAGAATCTAAAAAAAAGTTGATTCTGACAGTTTTTGCCTGTTTTTTCTTGCTTATGCGTGGTAGAATTGGGGATCATTTATTCTGCCATTTTTGCTGATGTCAACCTGGAATTGATCTTTGCATATGATATGCAGTAAAAGTCCTGTTTCATATGATTCATCAGTTGTCACCACATGACTTTTTGTAAAGTTCATCCTTTCTTGCTTTTCTTCAAGGCCATCTCTTTCATACATCAATTGTCCATACATAGGTTACTCAGTTTCTAGGATTTTTATTTTCATTCTGAGTGATTTATTTACCCATCCATGTCCAAATACCATGCTGTCTGATTATTTTACTTTAAAAGTACATTTTTAAACTATTTTTAATTTATTTTTTTAGTGAATTATAGTTGATTTACAGTGTTGTGTTAGTTTCTGGTATACAGTAAAGTGATTAAGTTTTATATATTTATTCAGTTTCATATATATATATGTTCTTTTTCATATTCTTTTCCATTATGGTTTATTACAGGATATTGAATATAGTTCCCTGTGCTATATAGTAAGACCTTGTTTTTTGTCTATTTTATATATAGTAGACTGTATCTACTAATCTGAAACTCCTAATTTATCCCTCCCCCATCCCTTTTCCTCTTTGGTAACCATAAGTTTATTTTCTATGTCTGTGAGTCTGTTTCTGTTTCATAAATAAGTTCATTTGTGTCATATTTTAGATTCCATACACATATAAGTGATATCATATGATATTTGTCTTTCTGACTTATTACTTCATTTAGTATAATAATTTCTATGTACATCCATGTTGCTGCAAATTGCATTATTTCATTCTTTTATGGCTAAGTAGTATTCCATTGTATATATGTACCACATCTTCTTTATCCATTTATCTGTCAGTGAACATTTAGGTTGCTTTCATGTTTGCCTGTTGTAAATAGTGCTGCTATGAACATAGGAGTGCATGTATCTTTTCGAATTATAGTTTTCTCCAGATATATGCCCAGGAGCGGGATTGCTGGATAATACGACAACTCTATTTTTAGTTTTTTGAGGAGCCTGCATACTGTTTTCCATAGTGGCTGCACCAATTTACATTCCCGCTAACAGTATAAGAGGGTTCCCTTTTCTCCACAGCCTCTTCAGCATTTGTTATTTGTAGACTATTTAATGATGGCCATTCTGACCAGTGTGAGGTGGTACCTCATTGCAGGTTTGATTTGCATTTCTTTAATAATTAGCTATGTTGAGCATCTTTTCATGTGCATATTGGCCATCTGTGTGTCTTCTTTGGAGAAATGTCTATTTGGATCCTCTGTCCATTATATGATTAGGTTGTTTGGTTTTTTTGTTACTTACTTGTATGAGCTGTTTTCATGTTTTGGAATTTAAGCCCTTGTCAGTTGCATTGTTTGCAAATATTTTATCCTGTTCCGTAGGTTGTCTTTTTGTTTTGTTGATGGTTTCCTTTGCTGTGAAAAAGCTTATAAGTTTGATTAGGTCCCATTTGTTTATTTTTGCTTTTATTTCTGTTGCCTTGGGAGACTGACCGAAGAAAACATTGGTACAATTTATGTCAGAGAATGTTTTTCCTGTGCTCTCTTCTAGGAGTTTTATGTTATCATGTCTTACATTTAAGTCTTTAATCCATTTTGAGTTTATTTTTGTGTATGGTGTGAGGGTGTGTTCTAACTTCATTGACTTACATGTGGCTGTCCAGCTTTCCCAACACCATTTGCTGAAGAGACTGTCTTTTCTCCATTGTATATTCTTGCCTCCTTTGTTGAAGACTGTCTGTAGGTTCATGGGTTTATTTCTGGACTCTCTCTTCTATTCCATTGATCCATATGTCTGTTTTTGTGCCAATACCATTCTGTTTTGATTAGTGTAGCTTTGTAGTATTGTCTGAAGTTTGGGAGGGTTATGGCTCCTACTTTGTTCTTTTTCCTCAGGATTGATTGGCAATTCTGGGTCTTTCATGGTACCATATAAGTTTTAGGGTTGTTTGTTCTAGTTCTGTGAAAAATGTCATGGGTATTTTGATAGGGATTGCATTAAATCTGTAGATTGCTTTTGGTAGTAATACCATTTTGACAGTATTGATTCTTCCAATCCAAAAGCACTGGATATCTTTCCATTTCTTTGAATCATCTTCAATTTCCTTCCTCAATGTTTTATAATTCTCAGCATATAAGTCTTTCCCCTCCTTGGTCAGGTTTATTCCTAAGTGTCTTTTTTTTTTTTTTCTGATGAGATTTTAGAAGGGATTTTTTAAATCTTTTTACTTTTCCTTTCTGATATTTTATTGTTAGTGTAAAGAAACACAACAAATTTCTGTATTTTAATCTTGTATCCCACTACCTTGCTGAATTTGTTTATCAGTTCTAGTAGTTTTGTGTGGAGTCTTTGAGATTTTCTATATATTGTATAATGTTATCTGCATATAATGACAATTTTATCTCTTCTCTTCCTACTTGGATACCTTTTATTTCTTTTTCTTGTCTGATTGCTGTGGCTAGGACTTCCAATACTATGTTGAGTAGAAGTGGTGAGAATGGGCATCCTTGTTTCCAGATTTTACTGTGAAGCCCTTCAGATTTTCACTGTTGAGTTTTATGTTGGCTGTTAGTTTATCATAAATAGCGTTTATTATGTTGAGATATGTTCCTTCTATACCCACTTTGTTAAGAGTTTTTAACATGAATGGATGTCTAATTTTATCGAAGGCTTTTTCTGCATCTATTGAAACGATTATGTGGTTTTTGTCTTTTCTTTTGTTGATGTGGTATATCACATTAATTGTTTTGCATATGTTGAACCATACTTGTGACCATGGGATGAATCCAACTTGATCGTGGTGTATGATCTTTTTTTAATGTGTTGTTGCATTCAGTTTGCTAATATTTTGTTGAGAACTTTTGTATCTATATTCATCAAAGATATTGGCCTGTAGTTTTCTTTTTAGGTAGTGTCTTTGTCTGGTTTTGGTATCAGGGTGATGGTGGCTTCATAGAGTGACTTTGGGAGTGTTCCTTCCTATTCAATCTTTAGGAGGAATTTGAGAAGGATCAGTATAAGTTCTTTGTATGTTTGGTAGAATTCCCCAGTGAAGCCATCTTGTTCTGGACTTTTGTTTGCAGGGAGTTTTTCTTATTACAGATTCTATTTCACTTCTAGTGATTGATCTGTTCAAATGATCTATTTCTTCTTGATTCACTTTTGGTGGGCTCTATGTCTCCAGAAACTTGTCCATTTCTTCTAGGTTGTCCAATGTTGCATATAATTAATTGTTCATAGTATTCTCTTATGGTTTTTTGTAATATTTCTGTGGTATCAGTTGTAATTTCTCCTCTTTCATTTCTTATTTTGTTTATTTGGGTCCTTTACCTTTTCTTCTTGGCGAGCCTGGACAGAGGTTTGTCAATTTTGTTTACCCTTTCAAAGAACTAGCTCTTGATTTTATTGATTTTTTTCTATTTTTTCAATCTATATTTCATTTCTTTCCTCTCTGATCTTTATCATTTCTTTCCTTCTGGTGACTTTAGGTTTTGTTTGTTCTTTTTCTAATTTTTTGGGGTGGTGGGTTAGGTTGTTTATTTGAGATTTTTCTTGTTTTTTTGAGGAAGGCCTGTATCACTATAGACTTTCCTCTTAGGAATGCTATTGCTGCATCCCATAGATTTTGTATGGTTGTGTTTTCATTGTCATTTGTTTCAAGGTATTTTTAAATTTCCTCTTTGATTTCATCGTTGCCCCATTGGTTTTTTAGTAGCATGTTGTTCAGTCTCCATGTAATCATTTTTTTCTTGTTTCTCTTTCTGTGGTTGATTTCTAGTTTCATGACATTGTGGTCAGAGAAGATGCTTAAATTGACTTCTTTCCTCTTAAATTTGTTGAGGTTTGTTTTGTATGTAGGCAGTCCTAGAGAATGTTCCATGTGCCCTTGAAAATAATGTGTATTTTTTTTGGATGTGATGTACTAAAAATATCAATTAAGTCTAACTGTTCTATTGTATCATTTAGGATATCTGTTGCCTTCTTGATTTTTTGTCTGGAAGATCTGTCCATTGATGTGAGTGGGTTTTTAAAGTCTCCTATTTTTGATTTCCTGTTAATTTCTCCCTTTATGTCTATTAGTATTTGTTTTATGTATTTAGGTGCTACTGTATTGGGTGTATATATGTTAATGAATATAATATCCTCTTCTTGTATTGATCCTTGTATCATTATATAGTATCCTTCTTTATCTTTCTTTATGGCCTTTGTTTTAAAGTCTATTTTGTCTGGTATGTCTATTGCTACCCTGATTTCTTCATAGTTTCTAGTTCCTTTTTTACAGTCATCTGCATTTCTATTGGTAGCTTTTCTTAATTCCTTCAGTATTTTCATTACCTCCTTTTTGAATTTGAGGTCTAGTAGACTGGAGAGGTCTGTTTCATTGTTTGTACTTTCAGGGTAATCCTCTTGATCTTTTAATTGGAAGTGGTTCCTCTGCTTCTTAGTTTTACTTATATTTCTCTGACTCTATGAGTTTAGGAGAAACAGTTATCTACTATGGTCTAGGAGAGTTCTTATGTGGGAGCATCCCCATGTAGCCTGCGTGAGTCTCATATTTTTGGTGCAAGGGCTGTTTTTAGTATGGATGCCTGCCACATTTTCTCTCAGTGTGTGTAGGCTGTTATCCCCTTTGTAGGGGGTGTGACTGGTGTTGTGGTGACCAGAGCCTGCACTGGATGTTGAGCAGGGCTCCTCTTTGCTCTGTGGTTGTCACAGCCCTGTTGGGTGCAGGGTCTGCTCCCCAGTTGTTGGAGTAGATGCCCCCAGATCTGTTTCTGAACTGTGGTGTGAGGTAAGAGGAACTGGAGCACTCCCACTGGGAGAGGAGCTACTGAGTATTCCTCCACAGGAGCTGTCCACTAGGAAGTGCACTCTGTGGTATCACCTGTCACCTGTTGTGCAGGCTCACCAACTACACTGTTTTGGCACTGCCCTCAGCCCTGCCTCAACCTTGGAAATTCAGGCAGTTCGCCCAGGTGTCCCGCAGGTGCTGTGTTCACAAAGCCCTTAGAGCATATCTGTTGGCACAGAACCACTGAGGTCAGGCACCGGGACCACCATAGTCCCACACTTGGACCTGCCCTCGGAGCTACCAAGTCAGCCCAGACCCCAGCCCTACCTCTACATGTGTGTGCTTGCAGAGCCTATAGCTTGCAATCGCCATACCTGCCCTAGCCACGGGAGCACCAGTAATCGGCTCAGATGTCCTGCAGGCAGTGAGTTTACAAAGCCACCTGTGGTGCATAAATCCGCTGATCGCACAGTGACTACTTCTGAAGTCTTGGGGCTCCTGGGGATCGGCTTGGATTTCAGCCCCACCTCTGTATGTGGGCAACCTGCAGGTGCTTATGTGCTCCCAGAACTCCACACCCACTGTGAGCATGCTGAAAATGAGGCTGCTCCAGTAGGCCCCACCCTTCCAGCATGCATGTTAACAATGGGGCTTCAGTGGCAGACGTGGGCTCCTTCCTGTGCACACCCCAGGTTGCAGCTTAGACCACAGTCCATCCCCTTCAGGCTCTCTCCACACAGCCAACCCCTGTCCTTTCTCTGGGTCTGCTGAAGCCAGAGTTTCAGCACCCAGCCCTCACACACACCAGAAGTGCATCTTGGGTTGGGGAGTGCAGGGAAGTGGCATGGACCCTCTGTGCTGGCCTTTCTCTGTTTTGCCTGCTGCAAGCTGGCTGCTGCACTCTCCTCTGAGCCTCAGAAGCTCCCTTTCTATCCTGTCTGATCTCCCGACCAGTGATGGGGCTTCCCAGTGTGAGGGAACCTTTCCTCTTTCACAGCTCCCTTCCAGAGGTGCAGGTCCCATCCCGATTCCTTTTTGTTGTTGTTTTGTCCTACTTTGTTATGTGGTGATCTTCCTTGTGGTTTTGTTTTTATGAGATCTTCTGCCAGTGTTCAGCAGGTATTCTGTGAGAATTGTTCCATGTGTAGATGTACTTTTGATGTATTTGTGGGAGGAGGTGAGCTTCATGTCCTTCTATTCTGCCACCTTGATCTGGCCCCTTATTTTTTAAACTATTAAAGCAAGTTATTCAACCCTTGTATTTTCTTTCAGGAATGGCTTGGGTATTCTTGATCCGTTCTGTTTCCATACAAAATTTAAAAATCAGTTGTGAAGTCCCACAGTATAATCTGTGTTTTTTTTTATTGGAGTTCTGTTGAATCTAAAATTGATGTGGGAGTAGTGGACATATTTAAAATATTAAGTCCGTAAATTCATTAACATGATATATCTCTACATTCAGGAAATCTTTAATATCTCCTATTAAAATTTTATAATTGTCTCCAAAGACAATTGCAATACTCTGATACATTTGTTCTTACTTCATGATTTTGACAGTATTGTGAATGGTATACTTTATTTTTTGTGTGTGTTACTGGCATGTTGAAATACATTTAATATTTTTTAAAGTTAATGTTGTATATAGACAACAAACCTACTAAACTGCCTTATCTTTTAGCTGCCTTATTAATACTAAAATATTTATCAGTTGATTCTTTTAGATGTTTTTACATATGCCATTGTGGTAGGCAAAAATATGCCCCCTCCCTGCAAAAAATCCACATGCTAATTCACAGACCCAATCTCCCAGGACCCTGTGAATATGATGAGATTATCCTGAATTGTTCAGATGGTCCAAATGTAAACACCTGAGCCCCTAAAAGTGAAGAGAAAGGCTTTAGAAGAAGTAAGAGAGATCTAAGGAATGGTAAGGATTTAACACACTGTAATTGTCTTGAAGAAGAAGGGATTCCTATGTCATAAGAATAACATATCATTCCTACAGCCACAAGGAATTGAATTCTTTTAACGTAAGTGAGCCTGGCAGAGGAGCCTGAGCCCCAGACAAGAACTGAAACTCTGGTCAATATTTTTATTTTAGCTGGGTGAGACCATAAGCAGAGTATCTAGCCATGTTTTCCTTTATGAATTTTATAATTTTAGCTATTAAATTTTGGTCCTTGATCTATTTTGAGTTAAGTTTTGTATGTCATGGAATGTAGAGTTCCAACTTCATTCTTTTGCATGTGGATATCCTATTTTCCCAGCACCATTTGTTGAAGACTGTACTTCCCCCATTGAATGGTTATGGCTCCCTTCCTCTTTCTAATTTTTAATAAATTTTTTTCTGCCTTAATGTTCTTGTTACCACCTCTGGTATAATGTTGAGTAGCATGGGCAACTTTTCAAACTTTCACTATTATGTATGAGAGTGGTTGTAGTTGTTGTCATTGTTGTTCTTGGGGGAGGTTGTAAATCCCCTTGATTAGAATAAGAGTGGATCTTTTCAGTCTTACCTTACTAAGCTTTAACGTGAACTAATATTGGACTTTATCAGATGCTTTTTCTGCATATTTTGAAATTATCATGTGATGTTTCTTGTTTAATTGCCTAATGCAAATGTTCATACTACTGAATTACCTGATATTAAACTCACCTTATGTTTCTCTGATAAACTTAATATAGTTATGTTATAATATACTTTTTTTTTTTTTTTTTTTTTTTTTTGCGGTATGCGGGCCTCTCACTGTTGTGGCCTCTCCCGCTGTGGCGCACAGGCTCTGGACGTGCAGGCTCAGCGGCCATGGTTCACGGGCCTAGCCACTCCGCGGCACATGGGATCTTCCCAGACTGGGTCACGAACCCGTGTCTCCTGCATCGGCAGACAGACTCTCAACCACTGTGCCACCAGGGAAGCCCTGTAATATACTTTTTATATATACCTGATATTAAACTCACCTTATGTTTCTCTGATAAACTTAATATAGTTATGTTGTAATATACTTTTTATAATATACATTTTATATTTGATTTGCATTTTGTTTAGGATTTTGAAGTTTACAAGAATAATTGATCTGTAAGTTTTGCTTCATTACAATACTATTGATAGGTTTTTGATCAAGATCATTTAGCTTAATAAAAAGAGTTTATGTGTGTACACTCTTCTACTTTCTAGAAGAGTTTCTCTAATATTATAATTGTTTCTTTTGTGAACATTCAGTATATTTTCTCAGTGGGAAGATACATTATTAATTAATTTCTTTTTTTAATATACTACTGACATATTCAGATTTTCAATTTGTTTATCAATTTCATTGTTATATTATCTTCTGAACCTATTTCTTACAACTTTACAAATATATTATCATAAAGTTAACATTCTCTTTTTAAATTTTAATGTCTATACATCTTTAATTTTGTTAATTTTAATTTTGTTTAATTTTATTTATTTTAATTCCTGATATTCATTAGTTGTGCCTGCTATATTTTCTTACTTTCTCACTCAGTCTTGCCTAGAGGATAAATTGTATTGATCTTTTCAAAGAACCAACTTTTCTTACTATATCAACTTTGTTTCTGTTTCTGTTTTATTCATTTCTGTTCTGTATTTATTAGTTTTACTTTCTCTAGCTTATTTTCCCTTTTTTACTTCTTTATATACATTAAATTATATGCATAATTTATTTACAGTCTTTCCAGCTTTCTAGTATGGACATTCAGTGTCACAAAATTTCCTCTTTATGTTGCTTATGTGTGTCCACCCATGTTTGTTGTTTTCATTATTGATCGTTTCAACATATTTTCTATTGTCTGTTATTTCTTCTTTGATCTATGTTATTTAAAAGTAAATTTCTTAATTTTCAAATATGTTACACTAGTCATCTAAAAATTTATTTATAACTTAATTGTAGAAAATGTGTTCTGCAAAGTTTGTCTTATGAAATTTTGATGAAATTTGCCTTATAATATAGTATATCATAAATATTTGTATATGTCTCATGTAAAGATCTTGGAAAGAATATATAGCCCCACCTACAAACACTGTTACCTTAAGGGATTAGGATTTAAACATATGAATTCTGGTGGGACAGAAATGTTCAGACCATAGCAATGGATAAACAGAATCTGGTATATACATACAATGGAATATTATGCAGTCTTAAAAAGAAGGAAATTCTGTCATGTGCTATAATATGGATAAACCTTAAGCACATTATGCTACATAAAATAAACCAGTCACAAAAGGACAAACCCTCTATGATTTTATTCATATGAATTATTTAAAGTAGTCCAAATCATTGAAACAGATAGTAGAAAGGTGGTTGCAAAGGGCTAGAATGGGAGAGGGAAATTTGTATTTAATGGATTCAAAGGTTCAGTTTTACAAGATGACAAAGTTCTAGAGATCTGTTGTACAACAATGTAAATATACTTAGCACTACTGAACTGGACCCTTTAAAATAGTAAGGATGGTAAATTTAATGTTACGTTTTTTACCACAATAAAAAACTATTTTGGCAGCTAGGTAGCCAGGGGTGGAAGGAAGCCACAGCTGAAACCCCGTCGGCCCCCACGCTACACTATCCCACCATCTCATCTCTCCCACCTTGAGTAGGGACCTTCAAGATGGCAGAGGAGGGCTTCCCTGGTGGTACAGTGGTTGAGAATCCGCCTGCCAATGCAGGGGACACGGGTTCGTGCCCCAGTCCGGGAAGATCCCACATGCTGCGAGCGGCTGGGCCGGCGAGCCATGGCCACTGAGCCTGTGCGTCCGGAGCCTGTGCTCCGCAACGGAAGAGGCCACAACAGTGAGAGGCCCGCATACCACACACACACACAAAAACATGGCAGAGAAGTAAGACGTGGAGATCACCTTCCTCCCCACAAATACATCAAAAATACATCTACATGTGGAACAACTCCTACAGAACACCGACTGACCGCTGGCAGAAGACCTCAGGCTTCCAAAAAGATGCCCTCAGGCGACCTACATGCAGAGGCGGGGCCAAATCCAAAGCTGAAACCCAGGAGCTGTGTGAACAAAGAAGAGAAAGAGAAATTTCTCCCAGCAGCCTCAGGAGCAGCGGATTAAATCTCCACAATCACCTTGATGTACCCTGCATCTGTGGAACACCTGGATAGACAATTAATCATCCCAAAATTAAGGCAGTGGCCTTTGGGGGCAACTGTAGACTTGGGTTTTGCTTTCTGCATCTCCTTTGTTTCTGGTTTTATGTTTATTTTAGTTTAGTATTTAGTGCTTATTATCATTGGTATATTTGTTTATTGATTTGGTTGCTCTCTTCCTCTTTTTTAATATATATTTTTTTCCTTTTTGTGAGTGTGTATGGTTATGCTTCTTTGTGTGATTTTGTCTATATAGCTTTGCTTTTACCATTTGTCCTAGGGGTCTGTCTTTTTTTTGTATAGTTTTTAGTGCTTGTTGTCATTTGTGGATTTGTTTTTTTGGTTTGGTTGTTCTCTTCTTTCTTTCACTTTTTAAAATTTATTTATTTATTTATTTATGGCTGTATTGGGTCTTCGTTTCTGTGCGAGGGCTTTCTCTAGTTGTGGCAAGTGGGGGCCACTCTTCATCGCAGTGCACAGGCCTCTCACTATCGCAGCCTCTCTTGTTGCGGAGCACAGGCTCCAGACCTGCAGGCTCAGCAATTGTGGCTCTCGGGCCCAGTTGCTCCGCGGCATGTGGGATCTTCTGAGACCAGGGCTTGAACCCATGTCCCCTGTATTGGCAGGCAGATTCTCAACCACTGCGCCACCAGGGAAGCCCCACTTTTTATGTTTAGTACTTTTTTATTTTTAATAATTTTTAAAATTTTAATTATTTTACTTTACTTATTTTTTTATTTCTTTCTTTCGATTTTTTTCTCACTTTTCTTCTCAGCCGAGTGGCTGACAGGGTCTTGCTGCTCTGACCGCATGTCAGGCCTGAGCCTCTGAGGTGGGAGAGCCGAGTTCAGGACATTGGTCCACAAGATACCTTCTGGCCCCATGTAATATCAAGCGGTGAAAGGTCTCCCAGAGGTCTCCATCTCAACACAAAGACCCAGCTCCACTCAACAACCATCAAGCAGCAGTGTTGGACAACCTGTGCCAAACAGCTAACAAGACAGGAACACAACCACACGCGTTAGCAGAGAGGGTGCCTAAAATCATAATAAGTTCACATACACCCCAAAACACACCACTGGACGTGGTCCTGCCCACTAAAAAGACAAGATTCAGTCTCATCCACCACAACGCAGGCACCAGTCCCCTCCACCAGGAAGCCTACACAACCAACTGAACCAACCTTACCCACTGGGGGCAGACACCAAAAACAATGGGAACTACGAACCTGCAGCTTGCAAAAAGGAGACCCCAAACACAGTAAGTTAAGCAAAATGAGAAGACAGGGAAACATACAGCAGATGAAGGAGCAAGGTAAAAACACACCAGACCAAACAAACGAAGAGGAAATAGGCAGTCTACCTGAAAAAGAATTCAGAATAATGATAGTAAAGATGATCCAAAATCTTGGAAATAGAACGGTGAAAATACAAGAAACATTTAACCAGGACCTAGAAGAACTGAAGAGCAAACAAACAATGATGAACCACACAATAAATGAAATTAAAATTTTATAGAAAGAACCAATAGCAGAATAACTGAGGAAGAACGGATAAGTGACCTGGAAGATAAAATAGTGGAAATAACTACCATGGAGTAGAATAAAGAAAAAAGAATGAAAACAATTGAGGACAGTCTCAGAGATCTCTGGGACAACATTAAGTGCACCAACATTCGAATTATAGGGGTCCCAAAAGAAGAAGAGAAAAGAAAGGGACTTAGAAAATATTTGAAGAGATTATAGTTGAACACTTCCCTAACATGGGAAAAGAAATAATCAAGTCCAGGAAGTGCAGAGAGTCCCATACAGGATAAATCCAAGGAGAAACAAACCAAGACAAACACTTCCCTAACATGGGAAAAGAAATAATCAAGTCCAGGAAGTGCAGAGAGTCCCATACAGGATAAATCCAAGGAGAAACAGGCCAAGACACATATTAATCAAACTATCAAAATTTAAATAAAAAGAAAAAAATATTAAAAGCAGCAAAGGAAAAGCAACAAATAACATACAAGGGAATCCCCATAAGGTTAACATCTGATCTTCCAGCAAAAACTCTGCAAGCCAGAAGGGAGTGACAGGACATATTTAAAGTGATGGATGAAAGGAAAAACCTACAACCAAGATTACTCTACCCAGCAAAGATCTCATTCAGATTTGACAGAGAAATTAAAACCTTTACAGACAAGCAAAAGCTAAGAGAATTCAACACCACCAAACCAGCTTTACAACAAATGATAAAGGAACTTCTCTAGGCAGGAAACACAAGAGAATGAGAAAATCTATGATAACAAACCCAAAACAATTAAGTAAATGGTAATAGGAACATACATTTCGATAATTACCATAAATGTAAATTACATAAATGCTCCAGCCAAAAGACATAGACAGGCTGAATGGATAGAAAAACAAGACCCATATATATGCTGTCTACAAGAGACCCACTTCAGACCTAGGGACACATACAGACTGAAAGTGAGGGGATGGAAAAAGGTATTCCATGCAAATGGAAATCAAAAGAAAGCTGGAGTAGCAATTCTCATATCAGAAAAAATAGACTTTATACATAAGGCAAATGCTAACAGGCATAAAAGGGGAAATCGACAGTAACACAGTAATAGCAGGGAACTTTAACACCCCACTTTCACCAATGGACAAAACATGCAAAATGAAAGTGAATAAGGAAACACAGCTTTAAATAACACCGTAAACAAGATGGAATTAATTGATATTTATAGAACATTCCATCCAAAAACAATAGGATACATTTTCTTCTCAAGTGCTCATTGAACATTCTCGAGGAGAGATCATATCTTTTGTCACAAATCAAGCCTCAGTAAGTTGAAGAAAATTGAAATAGTATCAAGTATGTTTTCCAAACACAGTGCTCTGAGACTAGATATCAATTACAGGAAAAAAAATCTGTAAGAAATAAAAACACATGGAGGCTAAACAATACGCTACTAAGTAACCAAGAGATCACTGGAGAAATCAAAGAGGAAATCAAAATATACCTGGAAACAAATGACAACGAAAACTTGATGACCAAAAACCTATGGGATGCAGCAAAAGCAGTTATAAGAGGGAAGTTTTTAGCAATACAATCCTACCTCAAGAAAAAAGAAAAATCTCAAATAAACAACTTAACCTTACACCTAAAGCAATTAGAGAGAGAAGAACAAAAAAACTCCAAAGTTTGCAGAAAGAATGAAATCATAAAGATCAGATGAGAAATAAATGAAAAAGAAATGAAGGAAATGATCACAAAGAGCAAAAACCATTATCCAGACGCATTACTAAAAAAGGGGAGAAGACTCAAGTCAATAGAATTGGAAATGGAAAAAGAGAAGAAACAACTGACACTGCAGAAATACAAAGTATCATGAGAGATTACTACAGGCAACTATATGCCAATAAAATGGACAACCAGGAAGAAATGGACAAATTCTTAGAGAAACACAACCTTCCGAGACTGAACCAGGAAGAAATAGAAAATATAAACACCACCAATCACAGGCATTGAAATTGAAACTGTGATTAAAAATATTCCAACAAACAAAAGTCTAGGACCAGATGGCTTCACAGATGAATTCTCTCAAACATTTAGAGAAGAGTTAGCACCTGTCCTTCTCAAACTCTTCCAAGATATAGCAGAGGGAGGAACACTCCCAAACTCATTCGGCGAGGCCATCATCAACCTGATACCAAAACCAGACAAAGTTGTCACAAAAAAAGAAAACTACAGGCCAATATCACCAAAGAACATAGGTGCAAAAGTCCTCAACAAAATAGTAGCAAACAGAATCCAACAGCATATTAAAGGGATCATACACCATGATCAGTGGGGTTTATCCCAGGAATGCAAGGTTTCTTCAATATACACAAATCAATGTGATACACCATATTAACAAATTGAAAGATAAAAACCATATGATAATCTCAATAGATGAAGAAAAAGCTTTTGACAAAATTCAACACTCATTTATGATAAGACCCTCCAGAAAGTAAACATAGAGGGAACTTACCTCAACATAATAAAGGCCATATATGACAAACCCACAGCCAAAATCGTTCTCAGTGGTGAAAAACTAAAATCATTTCCTCTAAGATCATGAACAAGACAAGGTTGCCCACTCTTACCACTGTTATTCAACATAGTTTTGGAAGTTTTAGCCACAGCAATCGGAGAAGAAAAAGAAATAAAAGGAATCCAAACTGGAAAAGAAGAAGTAAAGCTATCACTGTTTGCAGATGACATGATATATACATAGAAAATCCTAAACATGCTACCAGAAAACTACCGGAGCTAGTCAATGAATTTGGTAAAGTAGCAGGTACAAAATTAATGCACAGAAATCTCTTGCATTCCTAAAGATGCTACCAGAAAATTACTAGATGCTACCAGAATCCTAAACATGCTAGCAGAAAACTACTAGAGCTAGCCAATGAATTTGGTAAAGTAGCAGGATACAAAATTAATGCACAGAAAACTTTTGCATTCCTATACACTAATGATGAAAAATCTGACAGAGAAATTAAGGGAACACTCCCATTTACCATTGCAACAAAATGAATAGAATACCTAGTAATAAACCTACCTAAGGGGACAAAACACCTGTATGCAGAAAACTGTGATACTGAGGAAAGAAATTAAAGATGATACAAACAGATGGAGAGATATACCATGTTCTTGGATTGGAAGAAGCAACATTGTGAAAATGACTATACTACCCAAAGCAATCTACATATTCAGTGCAATCCCTGTCAGACTACCAATGACATTTTTCACAGAACTAGTTAAAAAAATTGCACAATTTGTATGGAAACACAAAAGACCCCGAATAGCCAAAGCAATCTTGAGAAAGAAAAATGGAGCTGGAGGAATCAGGCTCCCTGACTTCAGACTATACTACAAAGTTACAGTAATCAAGGCAGTATGGTACTGGCACAAAAACAGAAATATAGATCAATGGAACAGGATAGAAAGCCCAGAGATAAACCCATGCACATATGGTTACCTTATCTTTGATAAAGGAGGCAAGAATATTCAGTGGAGAAAAGACAGCCTCTTCAATAATTGTTGCTGGGGAAACTGGACAGCTACAGATAGAAGAATGAAATTAGAACACTCCCTAACACTATACACAAAAATAAACTTAAAATGGATTAAAGACCTAAATGTAAGGCCAGACACTATAAAAGTCGTAGAGGAAAACATAGGTAGAGCAGTCTATGACATAAATCACAGCAAGATCCTTTTTGACCCACCCCCTATAGAAATGGAAATAAAAACAAAAATAAACTAATGAAACTTAACAGCTTTTGCACAGCAAAGGAAACTATACACAAGACATAAAGACAACCTTCAGAATGGGAGAAAATATTTGCATATGAAGCAACTGACAAAGGATTCATCTCCAAAACATACAAGCAGCTCATGCAGCTCAATATTTAAAAAACAAACAACCCAATCCAAAAATGGGCAGAAGACCTAAATAGACATTTCTCTAAAGATATACAGATTGCCAACAAACAGATGAAACGGTGCTCAACATCACTAATCATTAGAGAAATGAAAATCAAAACCACAATTAGGTATCACCTCACACCTGTCAGAATGGCCATCATCAAAATATCTACAAACAATAAATGCTTGGGAGGGTGTGGAGAAAAGGGAACCATCTTGCACTGTTGGTGGGAATGTATAATTGATACAGCCACTATGGAGAACTGTATGGAGGTTCCTTAAAAACCTAAAAATAGAACTACCATCTGACCCAGCAATCCTACTACTGAGCATATACCCTGAGAAAACCATAATTCAAAGAGTCATGTACCACAGTGTTCATTGCAGCACTATTTACAATAGCCAGGACATGGAAGCAATCTAAGTGTCCATCGACAGATGAATGGATAAAGAAGATGTGACACATATATACAATGGAATATTACTCAGCCATAAAAAGAAACGAAATTGAGTTATTTGTAGTGTGGTGGATGGACCTGGAGACTGTCATACAGAGTGAATTAAGTCAGAAAGAGAAAAACAAACACCATATGCTAATACATACATATGGAATCTAAAATGAAAAAAAGGTTCTGAAGAACCTAGGGGCAGGACAGGAATAAAGACACAGATGTAGACAATGGGCTTGAGGACACGGGGAGGGGGAAAGGTAAGCTGGGATGAAATGAGAGAGTGGCATGGACGTATATACTGTGCCAAGTGTAAGATAGATAGGGGGAAGCAGCCACATGGCACAGGGAGATTAGCTCGTTGCTTTGTGTCCACCTAGAGGGGTGGGAGAGGGAGGGTGGGATGGAGATGCAAGAGGGAGGAAAAATGGGAATAAATGTATATGTGTTGCTGATTCACTTTGTTTTACAGCAGAAACTAACACACCATTGTAAATCAACTATACTCCAATAATGATGTTAAAAGAAAAACAACCTATTTTGCATTTCAAAAAAATAATGTATATTCTGCTGCTGTTACACACAGTGATCTATACATGACCATATGTATATATTAATTTTGTTTTTCAATTCTTCTCTAGCCTTATTTTCTGTATGTTCTGTCATTTACTGATAAAATTATTTGTCTTTGTATGACTTTTATAACATCGAAATAAATCTCCCACAGAACTATGGAGATATTGCTCTGTTCTCTAGTCTGATTCTTGTTTTGTTTTAGGGATTGCTTTTATATTTTCTTTCTGAAGTTAAAAAAATTGAATATTTGTGGTTCAAAAGCTTTACCCAATTGTTTCAGATTTTTAAACTTAAAAAAATTCCCTTTTGGACTTTTCATAATGACATTAGTTCATTCTTCTCTTCAGAGATATTTTACACTATTTATTTCCCTCCTGCTCTTCATTGTCTGTAGTCTATTTATTTTGATCCCTGTTAAAAGGATATTGGAACTATTGCACCCATTTTATGTATCTCACTTATTTTTCTTCTCATCTTTTTATGCATCTTCACTGCACTCCTGGAAAATATCTGAATTTAATCTTATGTTTATTAATTACATCTTCAGCTTGGGTAATTCTGTTATTTAGCCAAAATATTAACTTTTAATTTCAGTAAAGTTCATGGACATTAAAAATGACTGCCTCTGAGAGATTTGAGAAAGTATAGCATTATAAAAAGTAGAGGATGAGGATGCAGCAATGAGGGTGCAACTTCAATGTTAGAATTAATAGGAAAATATAAAATATTAATTATAAGATTACCTAATGTGTTCACTTTGCAGAATTTTAATGCTTTCAGTTACATCATGTTGGTTTTCTTCACTAGTTGATTCTTGATTCTATATCCATATTTACATATAATGGTTAAGATTGATTCAGATTGGCCACTTTCTTTAGACATAAATAATTCACCTTTTCTCTTTTCATGAATGCAGGTTTGAATTAACAGGTTACCCTTGGCTTGGATAGTTGTTGAGAGGCATATTGTAGTTACTAGGATTCCTTTAGAGTTTAGGTTTTCCTGGGCTTCTGAATTTAGGGAATCTGTGTCCTTTGTGATGGTTGACAGGAAATTAAAGCACTCTGCTTATTCCTATGTAAATTGTCATATTTTAGAGTACCCTACTTGTGTTTTTATCCTGCATTCAAAACACTGAAAACAGCCACTTTAAGAAAGAGGGAATGAAATTTTTTTACTGACCTTTAATTACATGGGAAAAGTACCCATGTTCCTTTCAATTCCTGTTGTGATTGTTCTTATACACAGTTTCTGCTCAGAGTAATATTTGTGGGGCCCCCTCTTTCTCTCAGTGAGACTGAAAATTCTTCAGCTCTTTTTGTTTTCATTATTAATCTGTTCTGTCTTTTTTATAATTTTAAAAGTTTCTTTTTTTTTTTTTTTTTTTGGCGGTATGCGGGCCTCTCACTGTTGTGGCCTCTCCCGCTGCGGAGCACAGGCTCCGGACGCGCAGGCTCAGTGGCCACGGCTCACAGGCCCAGCCGCTCCGCAGCATGTGGGATCTTCCCAGACTGGCGCCCGATCCCACGTCCCCTGCATCGGCAGGCAGACTCTCAACCACTGAGCCACCAGGGAAGCCCAGAAGTTTCTTTTTTTGTCTGCTGGACATGTACTTTCTTTCTTAGTGTTATTATTCTTTTATTTTAATAGAATTTTGAGAAGGTGGTAAGGTGAATATATATGTTATGTTTTCAAATTGAACTATATTTCCTATTTACTAATGAATATTTTAAATTCAAAGGCCAACTGAACTCATTGTAACAAGTGGAATAATACAAAAATGCATAAATTAAATCTTAAACTCCCTGCTCACATAGAAAGCACTGATAGACCAGGCTTGACTGCTATCCTTTGTAAGTCCTGCTTACAAGGTTGGTCTTCACTAGCATCTGAGAACTTGGATTTAGGGAAGGTTCCCATCATTCTAACTGGTAGGAGTGGCTCACTGTGCCTACACTGTTTGTATGAATAATGTGGCTTATCCTGCCTTCCTTCTGGGAGTATGCAATTTTGACACATGATAGGCAGACAGTGCCTAATATGATCAGCCCCCAATAAAATTCTGGGAACTAGGTCTCTAATGAGCTTATTTATAGACGACATTTCATTTGTATTTTCACAACTCATTGCTAGGAGATTTAAGCATGTTTTGTGTGACCCCAAAGGGAGTGGGCTTGTGCCTGGTTTTCTCTGGACTTTGTCCCCTTTGACTTTTCCCTTTGCTAATTTTGCTTTATATTCTTTCACTGTAGTAAAACATAGTGATGGGTGACATTATATACCAAGACCTCTTAGTCCTCCTAGCAAGTCATCAAACTGGAAGTGGTCTTGGGGACTTCTGACACACTGCTCTAATTTATTACTACCCTCTTGATTTGTGTGTGTTGAGCCATACTTGCATCCCAGGGATAGATCCCACTTGGCCATAGTGTATAATCCTTTTAATGTACAGTTGAATTTGGTTTGATAATGTTTTATTGAGGATATTTGCATTTATGTTCATCCAGGATATGAGCCTGTGCTTTTCTTTTCTTTAGTTTCTTTGTATAGCTTTGCTATCACTGTGATGCTGGCCTTCTTAAATGTTTCTATATGCCCCCCCTTTTGTTTTTTGGAAGAGTTTAAGAATGTTTGATAGAATTTACGCATGAAGTCCTCTGGTCCTGGGCTTTTCTTTGTTGGGAGGTTTTTGACTACTTATTCAATCTCCTTATTTGTTATTGGTCTGTTTAGGCTTCCTATTTCTTCTTGATTCTGCTTTAGTAGGTTGTGTGTTTCTAGAAGTTTATGTTTTCCCAGGTTATCCAATTTGTTGATATATAATTGTTTATAATAGTCCCTTAAGATAATCTTTATTTCTGAAACATTCATTAGAATGTCTCTTATTTGTTTCTGATATTTTGAGTCTTCTCTCTTTTTTTCTTGTACAGGGGAAGCCATGGTGGAGGGGATTCCTCTTGGCATTGAGTTGTACTGGCAAGGGGGATGGAATGATGCAGGTAAAATCTTTCTACTCTTTCTATGCTGTAAATGAATATCTGAGTATGTGATTCTTGCATTACCATCTGTAGAAGCTGTTCCACTATCTCAATTTTCAATGCAGCAGATTAAAATTTGAGATTACATTGATACCTGAAATTTCAATACTGAAGGGTATATGCTAGTCTTTTCTGATTCGTATGTTTAACTCTCTTTTCCAACAGTGGTAAAAATGGCTCTCATTATTTATGCATTTACTTAAGCAAGTATACACAGAGGTAGTTTCAGATTTGTGAATCCATAACGCTTCAGAAAGAAAATCTATTAACGTAGAATTCAATATTTCTTTTTTAACTAAATGTTTAATTGAATTATAGTTGCTGTACAATCTTATATAAGTTACAGGTGTACAATATACTGATTAAAAGGGTCTACTCCATTTATAGTTATTATAGTTATAGTTATTATTTATAGTTATTATAAAATATTTGCTCTGTTCCCCATGTGGTACAATATATCCTTGTAGCTTATTTTATGCCTAATAGTTTGTACCTCTTAATCCCCTACCTCTATATTGCCCCTCCCCCTTTCCTTTCCCCACTAGTAACTATAAGTTTGTTCTCTACATTGGTGGGTTTCCTTTTTTGTTATATTCACTAGTTTGTTGTACTTTTTAGATTCCACATATAAGTGATATCATACAGTTATTTGTCTTTCTCTGTCTGACTTATTTCACTTAGCATAATACCCTCCAAGTCCATCCATGTTGCTGCAAATGACAAAATTTCATTCTTTTTTATGGCTGAGTATTATTCTATCATGTGTACACACACACACACACACACACACACACACACACTCCACATTTTTATCCATTCATCTGTTGATGGACACTTAGGTTGGTTTCACATTTTGGCAATTATAAATAATGCTTTTATGAACATCGGGGTGCATGTATGTTTTTGAATTAGTGTTTTTGTTTTTCTCAGCTATATATCCAGGAGTGGAGTTACTGAGTCATATGCTAGTTCTATTTTTAGGTTTTTTCAGAAGCCTTTATACTGTTTTCCACAGTGGCTGTGCCAGTTTACATTCCCACCAACAGTGTACAAGGATTCCCTTTTCTCCACATCCTGGCCAACGTTTGTTATTTGTGTTCTTTTTGATGATAGCCATTCTGACATGTGTGAGGTGATATCTCATTGTGCTTTTGTTTTGCATTTCCCTGATGATTAGCAATTTTGAGCATCTTTTCATTTGCCTGTTGGCCATCTGCATTTCCTCTTTGGAAAAACGTCTGTTCAGTTCTTCTGCTCATTTTTTAATTGCGTTGTTTATGGGTTTTTTGATATTGACTTATATGAGCTGTTTATATGTATTGGATATTAACCGCCTATTGGTCATATCATTTGCAAATATTTTCTCCCTTTCATTAGGTTATCTTTTTATTGATGGTTTCTTTTGCTGTGCAAAAGCTTTGAAGCTTAATTAGGTCCCATTTGTTTATTTTTGCTTGTATTTCCTTTGCTTTATGGGACAGATCTAAAAAATATTGCTATGATTTATGTCAAAGTGTGTTCTGCCTATGTTTTCTTCTAGGAGTTTTATGGTGTCTGGTCTTACATTTAGGTCTTTAATCCATTTTGAGTTTATTTTTGTAAATGGTTTTAGAGAATGTTTTAATTTCATTCTTTTACAAGTAGCTGTCCAGTTTTCCCAGTACCAGTTATTGAAGAGGCTGTCTTTTCTCCATTGTATATTCTTGCCTCTTTTGTTGTATATTAATTCACCATAAGTGCATGGGTTTATTTCTGGATGCTCTATCTTCTTCCATTGATCTATGTGTGTGTTTTTGTGCCAGTACCATACTGTTTTGATGACTGTAGCTTTGTACTGTAGTCTGAAGTCAGGGAGGGTGATTCCTCCAGCTCTGTTCTTCTTTCTCAAGATTGTTTTGGCTATTTAGTGTCTCTTGTGTTTCCATACACATTTAAAAATTATTTATTCTAGTTTTGTGAAAAATGGCATTGATAAGATTGCATTGAATTTGTAGATTGCCTTGGGTAGTATAATCATTTTTAACAATATTATTTCTTTCAATCCAAGAACATGGTATATCTTTCCATTTGTTTGTGTCGTCTTCAATTTCTTTCATCAGTGTCTTATGGTTTTCCAAGTACAGGTGTTTTACTTTCTTAGGTAGGTTTATTCCTAGGTATTTTATTCTTTTTGATGTGATGGTAAATGGGATTGTTTCCTTAATTTCTCTTTCTGATAGTTTGTTGTTAGTGTATAGAAATGTAACAGATTTATGTATATTAATTTTGTATCCTGCAATTTTACCAATTCATTGATGAGTTCCAGTAGTTTTCTGGTGGCATTTTTAGGATCTTCTATGTATTGTAGCATGTCATCTGCAAACAGTGACAGTTTTACTTCTTCCTTTCCAATTTGGATTCCTTTTATTTCTTTTTCTTGTCTGATTGCTGTGGCTAAGACTTCTCCAGCTCTGTTCTTCTTTCTCAAGATTGTTTTGGCTATTCAGGGTCTTTTGTGATTCCATACAAATTTTGACATTATTTTTTCTAGTTCTGTGAAAAATGCCCTTGGTATTTTGGTACGGATTCCTTTGAATCTGTAGATTGCAATTCAGTATTTTTTTATACCCATTTAATAGATAAAATTACCATACAGTGAAATGTTCACATTCTTAAAGTTCATTTTGATGAGACTGATATATGCTCCAGAAAGTTTCTTCATATCCCTTCCCAGTTACTCTACTCCAGAGGAAATCTTGTTCTTATTTTTTTTTTTTTACCTTGGATTAATTTTACCTAATCTATAGTTTTAAATAAAATGAATGCTATACTATGAACTCTTTGTGTCTATTTCTGCTCAGCATGTTAGCAGTGAGATTCTTTCCCATTTATGTATCCACATTTTTCCTATGTATTGCCAAGTAGTATTCCACTACATGAATGTTACAATTTTTTTTCCATTCTCCTGTTGAATATATTTGGATTTTGTCTCATTTTTAGCTATTTTGGATAAAACCTCTTTGAATATTCTTGTACAAATCTTTTTAGGGAGATATTTTTACATATCTCTTTAGTAAAGTTTTATCTCGTATAAAAAATATAATCCTGATGGAATTATGATGGATATTATTTTGAAACAGTCTGTTCTATTCTGCTCTATTCTCAATCAGACTCTATTTTGATCCACTGACCTATTTATCTTTGTGCCACAACCACACTGTCTTAATTAGTGTTGTTGGAACATAAACTTAAATTCAAGCAGTTTGTCCTCAAAATGTGTACTTATCTTTCAATATTGTTTTGGCCATTGTAACTCTTTTGTATTTCTACATATAATTTAGAGTCAGGTTTCAGAGTAGATGTGTTGGGTATATTTTGATTTTTACTCTTAAATATTTTATGTTATTCAAAATAGAATTTTAATTTCATTTTGTTTGCTGATAGTATGCAGAAATAGAATTTATGTTTTGTATTGACCTTATATTTTTGAATCTTGTTAAATTAACTTATAACAGTAGCTTTTAATTTGTTTAGGAACTTATTACATAGAGAGTCATATTTTGTTCCACTAAAAGAACAGTTTTGTTTCATCCTTTTCAATATTTAGGCCTTTTATTTCTATTGTCTTATTGCAATGACTTGGATATCCAGTACAGTGTTCAGTAGAAATGTTTAGAGCAGGAGGATCATAGTCCTTTTCTGGATCTTAAAGGGGAAGCATTCAAAATTTTATTATCATTATGTTAGCTCTAGGTTTTTCATTGATACTTATTTCAGATTAAATAATTTCCATATATTCCTAGTTTGCTGAGAGTTTTTATCATGGATGACTGTCAAATTTTGTGAAATAATTTTCCTGCATATATTGAGATGATCATATGGTTTTGTCATTCATTCTGTTAGTGTGGTGAATGACATGGATAGATTTTCAAATGTGAAACCAACCTTGAATTCTTTGAGTAAACTCTACCTAGTAATGTTGTATAATCCTTTTGGCATATTACTAGATTCAATTTATTAATGCTTTGTTAAGTATTTTTTGTCATAGTTCATGAAGATATTGATCATTTGTTTTCTATTCTTGTAATGTATTTTTCTGATTTTGAGATCAAGATTATGTTGTCTCTTTTGGAAAGCACCTAAGGAGGGGGGCTGGTTGTCACAGGAACCAACCTTGATTAGATGGTGGGAACTATCAGTCCCACCCACTGATTTCCAGGGAGGAGAGAAGGGCTAGAGGTTAAATCAGTCACCAGTGGTCAATGAGTTAATCAATCTTGCTTGTATAATGAAGTCTCTATAAAAAAACAGAAAGATGGGATTTTGAAGGGCTTCTAGATTTGTGAACATGTAGAAGTGCTAGAAGAGTGGGGGACTCGAAGAGGGCTTGGAAATTCTGCCCCCCCTTCTCCATACCTTGCCCTCTGCTTCTCATCCATTTGGTTATTCCTGAGTTATATCCATTTATAATAAACAAGCAATGTAGTAAAAAAAAAAATAGAGTATGTAATCCTCATAAAATGAGTCAGGAAGTATTTCCTCCCCTATTTTCTAAAATAGTTTTGTAGGATTGGAATTATTTCTTATATACACGTTGGATCCAATTCATGTGAAAACATCGAGGTCTTGTTTTCTTTGTTGGTAGATACTTAACTGATGATTTAATGCTTTTAATAAGTAAAGAGTTATTCAGTTTTCTATTTCTACTTGCGTCCACTTGATAATTTGTGTCTTTAAAGGATTTTGTCCAATTTATCTAAATATTTGAATTTATTGCCATACAATTGTTAATAATACCATTCATAAATTTAAAGCTTAAATGATTTGCAGTAATAGTCCCTCTTTTTTTTCACTGATACTGGAAATTTGGTGCTTCATTCATTGTTTTTATCTATCAAGACTGCATCAATTTTATGGATCTTTTAAAAGGACCAACTGTGCTTTAATTGATTTTCTTCTTTGTCCATTTTCTATGTCACTGATTTCTGCTCTTATCTTTTTTATGTTCTTTCTTGTACTTTGGGCTCAATTTGTTCTTTTTGTAGTTGTGTAAGGTAGAAACTTAGATCATTTACTTGAGGTAATTGTTCTTTTCTAATCTAAGCATTTAAAGCATAGCTTTCCACCTAAACACTGTTTTAGCTTTACTCATGGGTTATTTAGAAGTATGTTGTTTAATTTCCAAATAATTGTGAAATTTCTAGATATCTTTTATTGATGCTGGTTCCTAACTTAGTTTCCTTGAGTCAGAGAACATAGCCTGAAAAATTATAAAATTTGAAATTGATTGAGACTTGTTTTATGGCCCAGTGTATGGTCTATGATGTTAAACATTACATGCTCACTTGAAAAGAATTTGTTTCGTGTAGTTTTGGGGTTAGTGTTTAATATATGAAAGCTAGGTGAATATGTAGTTTTCCTATCAATAACTGAGAGAGGAGTGCTATAATTTTGAGGTATGATGATGGATTTTATCTGTTTCTGCTGATTTTGGTCAGTTTTTTATGCATTATTAGGCACATTTAAACTATGGTTATATTTGTTTCTTCATGAAGTGACGGGTTTTGTTATTATGAAATATCTCTGAGGAAGTGCTCTTGTCTTGAGGTATTTATCTGCTATTATTATAACCCTTTGACCTTTCTTATCTTTGATTCTCACATTCATTAGCTTTCTTTTTTCTTGTTTTTTCTTTTCTTGTATTTAACGTGAATTTCTTGTAGACAGCATATATTTAGTCTTTTTTATCTAGACTGGCAATATCTGCCTTTTAAATGGAATGTTTCAACTACTGGCATTTAATCTAATTACCTGTATGGTTGGATTAAGTTTACTGTTTTGCTACTTTTTTATTTGTCCTGTATGTCAATGTTCTTCTTGTCTTTCTTTACAATCTTTACTTTGGATTTAAAAAATATTTTTCAGTGTTCCATTTTAATTCTTCTTGTGACCATTTGGGCACACATCTTTGCCTTAATTTTAAAGTTGCTGCTTAAAAAATTAAAATATACATTCTTTGCTTATAGTATACTTAAAGTTAATATTGTTTCACTTCATGGTAAAATATAAAAACCTTGCAATAGTATAATTACATTTCATCCCTTGTTATCTGTGCAATTGTTGTCATATATATTTCATTTACATATTTTTAAACCACACAGTGTAGTGTTATCATTTCTGTAAGAGAATTTTGTCCCCATTTTCATAATGAAAACATGCCAAATAATCTATAAAATCATAACTCTTCTTGACACCACCGGAGAACTGAACTCACAAGGCAAATGCAAAAATCTTATTTCCCCAAAATGACAAGACTCTCTCAAGAGTCTTGTGACAGGAAACATAAACTATTTCATGGGAGGAAGAGGAAGCTGGCATAGATGTGCTTAAGAATAAAACAGCTGTAATTGTAACAAATTCTAAATGGTTGAGTGTGGATTAACATATCAGTTTGGAATAACCTGGAGCCCCCTACACAAGGGAAATGAGATTGACTTAACAGTCTTCTACATGGACCTCCACTGGTTACTCACAAGAAAGGTTGGGGGCTGGGCAGAAGACAAGAGTGAGAGTAATTGTTGGTGCAGGGGTACAGTCTCCAATGCCAGGCCAGTAAAAACCCTATACTCTTTCTTGAATCCTTCTCTTGTGTGAAAAAATTGCCTTAAACCACTGGTGGAGGAAAAAACAAAGTGTCTTTCCCACAATACTCAGGCAAAGATTCAATTCTTCTGAATGAGGGGTAGAACCACAACTCTTCTGACACAGGGTTCAGGTATAACCCCACATTTTAGGGGAAGGGCACAGGAAAGTCCCATCTACCCTTTGAGGAAGGGTAGGGAAACTTCTCTCTAGCCTGCACAGTGCAGACAAAGATTCTCTGCTTCTGGAGGAGGGGGTAAAAGCAAAAGTCATCTGCCAGTGGGGGAGGGACATAAAAATGTCTCTCATAAAAGACCTTACCCAGCTGCAGGGCAGAGTTTGTTCACACAAGGTGAGAGGGATAGGCATGATTAGACCTTATCCACAAAGGCAAAGTGTGCAGGTCCTGCCTAAAACATGAGTTTTGACAAGAAAAACTGAGAATCTCTTTTGCCAGCTCTACAAGCCTAGCACCAAATAACAAACAAGAACACTCTGGGTGTGGCAAGAGTGCATAGGAAGACCTCTCTTGTGACTCAAGTGGGAAGGCATTGCTGAAAGCTGAGCAGGAATGCTAAATATTACTCCTCAGTAACCAAGCCTCACACTAAGTACAGAGTAACCACTGCTTACCAAGGAGAATAAAATGGAAGACTGCGTTATACTGAATGTAGCAATACAACAACCCAACTCAATTACTGGCTACATTTACTCAACTCCCTCAACTAGTGTCCAGGCAAAAGAAGTGTAACCATTTGTGGCAACAAATACCACTTGACTTAGTCTTTGTTGTTTTTCTAGGTAGTAATTCTGATACTCAATTAAAAGACACATAGCAAATTCAGGAAAAAACATTCATTCTTATGAGATAAAGCAATATATAGAAACAGACTCAGATGAGCCAGAATTTGGAACTATCAGGCAAGAATTTGAAAATAACTACCATGTGATAGATATGTCACTTAGCTTGATTGTAGTAATCATTTCACAATGTATGCGTATATCAAAACATATTGTGTATCTTAAATATATACAGTTTTATATGTCAATTATACCTCAATAAAGCTGAAAAAAAATAAAACAACTACTGTTATATGTAAAATGATTGAGTGGTAAATGTGGACAGCATGCATGAAGAGATGTGGAATTTTAGCAGAAAGATGGAAGCAATGCATGTGCTACAACAACAACAAACACAGAATTTATAATCAAACTGCTCAATAACAAAGGTAACAATAAATTTGGGGGAAGGCAGGTAAGGAAAGGAAACTCAATATAGAGAAACACACAAAAAAAATTTAACCTGCTTCTCATGAGACACTTAGAAAACAAAAAGACAGCAGATTGAAATTTTTAAAATATGGAAGGAAAAAAGTCAGCCAAGAATTATATACTTTTCAAAAATGAAAGTGAAATGAAACTTTTCCAGTGAAACAAAAGCTGATAGAATTTTTTTTTAACCAGCTTGCCTGCTCTGTGAAAAATTAAAATCACATAAATTAAGTTCTCTTACCGTAACAGAATTAAATAAGAAATCAGTAACAGAAACAAATTTGAAAAATACCCAAATATTTGGAAATTAAGCAATATACTCTTAAAAAAACTGATTGTATTATATAATAAGTTCTATACTCATACAACAAATTCTGTCTGTACATAATTACAATGGGCTGTTGAAATTATATACATGATTATATTTCTGATATATGTATATATATATACAGTATCATAAAATATATTTATAAGTAAATATATTTTTGTTTAAATATATATATAACATATTTAATTGTATATTTATATAATTTCAACCAAATTTATATGAGTCCCATTTGTTTCTTTGTCAGATATGTCTGGTCATTCCTGATAATTTCTTATTGCTTGCTCATCTTTGTGACCCCAATCTTTACTTCTTTAAATGTTTCTTACATATTCTGTATCTAAATCTGTTGTTTATAGTTTCTACTTATTCTCTATTATGGTGGTTTACCTCCTCATGGTCTTGTTGATCTTTGATTTTGAATTTTTGTCTTCTTGGTTTCAATCTGTTGGGAGTACTTCAGTTTCTACATTTTGGACATTTTCCTCTAAACAGAATCTGTGTCTACTTCAGCCAGGTGTGAGGTAGAAATAAGTACTTTATTCTTCCTTGAGATTCCTAAATTAATCTAGATGTCTTAAATTTCAGCTTCTCCACCTTTTGATACATCAAGGTTTAGTGTCACAATAGCAGTGCTTCCATTGGCATTTTCCATCATGGTAATCCAGTTTCCCCCTTCTTGCTAAGTGATCACCCCCAGCTCAGATTTATTCTTATGATTTTTACCTTTTTCAAAGCAGGGTAAATTGTTAGGTTTTTGGAGATCTACCTACACCTTGTAAATCCTGTGGTATATTACTAAGTATCTTTTTTCTAAGATAAAATTGTTTTGTAGTAGAATTGTCTTCCAAATGATCTAATCTACCGTACTACTGGAAACAGAAGTCTCCATCCTCACCCCTTTTAAAACTTTTGTTGAATATTTGCCTGATCTGTGATCTCTCTGTGATCCTTTGGACCAGTGTACCTTCAGTGTTAGACCTAGGGGTTAGATTAGAGTAATAAATCTATATCAGTAAGGGCTAGAAGCTAGAGACTAGAAATACCTGCTAAGGTATGGCAGGCTGAGAGCCTGCCTGAGATGTCAAGAAACCCAAGTTAGCCCAATCAGGTAAGTGTTGGGTCTTTGTCAACATGAAATTGATTGAAATCTTGTTCAGCAAATGGTTAGTGAGAAGTTTAAATGCCACCTGCAGTCATACTGGGGAAGGATAAAGGCAATCTATTTCCATCAAGGAACTGCAGGAGGATTGGCACTCCTGGGGTACAGGCAGTTCATGACAAATGTTCCCTTTAATGATCCTTATCATTTGGTTTATGCTAATGCAACTACAGTTTCTGCTTTTTCCCTGCCAGACTACAAGCTCCATGAAGGCCAGGACCATGTCTGCTTTATTCATTACTATTTTCTTATAAATATTTCCATATTTTTGAATGAATGGTTATCAGAGCACTGACTATGTAGAATGCGTGACCAACAGCTATTTTGAGACTATATCCAAAGTGACAGATAATATAATGTTCAAAGTCAATTAATATAGTAAGTTTCTAGAAAATTCTTTATTTGAAGATATAGTTCACTCTCTGAAATAGATTATCTATTGTAGAATGAGAAGAGGCCTCATATCTTGAATATTCTTTAAATAGCTCTTTAATTTAGAATAATAATTAATAATAAATAATAAACTCAATGAAATGGGGATATAATATCCACCCTGCTTACTTTTATTGCTGCTACATCTACAGTCCTATTGTGGTCAGGGAAGATGAATAAGAAATTGAACTACCTATTTAGAGGAGGGAGATTTCAGAGGGAGGTATAGATTGGGAGGATCAGTATAAGAAAGATCTTACTTGGAGAGTAGTCAGTACTCTAAGCCTCAGAAGCAAAGGTCTAAGTTGGAGAGAAGTCCAGTGTGAAAATTCAGAGAGACTAGATCATGTTTGCCTGGCTTTTAAAGCAGTGTTCGTTTTTTTCTTGAACTACCTAATCTCACCTATTTTATACCTCACTTCATAATTCGTCCATTGTCTCCCCATCACCAAACAGCAATAAATTTTACTACATCTAGGAACACATTCCTTTCATACAGACCTTGCTGCTTACTGTCGTATGGAAGTGACTTGATACCAATTCTTAGGGTTGTTGGAAGAATTGAAAAAATAGATTTATGACTCAAATTTATATTAACTTCAAATTTGCTCAGAATTTGCAAGTACACAAAATATGTGTTGAACTTTATATAAATTAATCTAACCTGGTGTGAGGTGCAATATAATTTTTTTTCCTGGGGGACTATTATAGGCACAGTGTTCTAGTAATAAACAATATGTAGCAACAGTTAAATAAATAAATTATATATGTATATATGTGTGTATATATATATATATTATTTTAATATCTGTTAACAGTTGAGAAAACCATTTGATCCCAATTATCCCAAGTAAGAAATGCAAGCATAGCTATTTTTCATTATACTTTATTTATTTACTAAACAAAACTACATCTCAATTTGCTCTGAACTTCTGAATCTCCAGTTGAAAAGGTTGAATCTTGGATCCAAAATTTTAATAGCAAAGGTGGCTCACCTGTACAGACATGTATAGAGACCAGAGGAGAAGGATAAGACAAGTTGAGGTCACGGCATTCTTTTAAACTTAATTGTATATGAGAACTAGCCCCCAACTTCATCTCCTTCTTAAAGAACAAAGAGACTGACAGGGATAGCTCTCTAGGGTTATTTCCCAATTATCTTATTTATCAGAAATAAAACACAAGCAGAGAAAACTGCATATTTCCAAAACACAGATGGCAAAGACAGAGAATTTTGTAGAAGTATGGAATAAAGAATGGACATTTATTTCTGCCTTCCAAAGCACACATACAGATAATCCAAGATCTCTGCTTCAAATAAAAATTACATAAAGGCTATTGTATTGTAAATAATGGATTAGAGATAAGGCTCACTGCTTTAAGATTCATAATAACTTTAAAATAATTTTTAAATGAGTACATATACTTAGTAAGAGATAAACAATGTTAAAATCATCTGGAGACTGTGCTCTACCAACCAAGGTAGAGCATAGGGCTGACAGGTTGCTTTCAAGAGAGTGGGAAATAATTATGTTTAGTTTTGATGGTGGAATAGAGGCCAAGGCATCTAGGAAACACAATCAAGACTGGGATTCTGAGTAGATGGTCTTGGTTTGGCTTTCAGAAACTGAAACTGGCTATGGTCAACAGATGTAGATGTGATTTATGTGTAGAGAGGGTGTGTGTGTGTGTGCGTGTGCGTGTGCGTGTGTGTGTGTGTGTGTGTGTGTGTGTGTGTGTGAAAGACAGAGGGGGACAGAAGAGAGAATTGGGGTTCAGTGGGGGTGGTGGTAGTCACGGTATACTGAGGTTGCAACCAAGAAGAAATTAGTTACAGTAATTCATGATTGTTATCAGGATTCACAACTGTAACCTGGGCAGAAGGTATAGAGTTGAGTTAGGAACTGTGGTTTAAGCCAGGCATAAAGATACAGATAGGGGCAGTTTCAGATCAGGTGACTCAGGGACCAGGAAAGGAGGCATATAAATATATTTGCCAGTCATTATATGCCCACAAAGTTAAGCTCCATGAGACCACAACAGGAACCAGGTAGTACTTCACATTGTGGGTAATGTAGGGTGATTATAGCAGAGGATTAAGGCTATACCTGGGCCTTTTAAAGAGGAGTGGGTATTGCTCCTATCTTCATATTGGAAAAGGCCTAACATTCAAAATCATAAATTTTCTAACAGTCTATGAGATAATGGTTCCCATCACACAAAGTATTTTTTTCTCTTTTCTTTACAAAATTTACCACAGGATTCATTTGAATATTATATATATTTTTTAGTTTGGCTAAGCAACTTTTCACCAATAATCCTCTCTTTTGAACTTTGATAGAGCTTTGTAATTTTCTCGTAATACTTGCATTCTGATATGTAATAAAGTTACTTGTTTATCAATTTGGTCTACAACAAATTGTTATATAAGCTCCATGAGAATATTAATTTATTTAGTTATTGTAAAGGAAATATGTTTGTAAACAGTATATATTAATAAGTTTTCATAAAAATTGAGACTGTACTATAAATTAGTAACCATAAATAACTTCACCACCAAGAAAAAACAACTGAAATAAAGGAAGTCTTGAATCTGTAGACTGAGATGTCTTACCATATACGAGGAAAAATTAAACAAGAATGATCCCTATATGTCAAAACCTGATGAATTTGTTGGACTACAAATGTAAATAATTCCACTGGCATCCAAAGAGAATAAAAAATAATTTACTAAGTGAGGAGAATCAAGAATATCCCCTAATTTGTATCTTTTAATTTTTTTTCTCCTCGTTAAACTAGGGTCATTTGTTTCTGTTAGGACCACAAGGATAAGGTACCATTTTACCACATAATATCCAGGGAATTATACAATCAGCATGACTTATTACTGTTGATGTTCACCTTGATCTCCATGCTGAGGTAGTATTTGTCAGTTTTCTCCACTGTAAAATTACTTTTTCCCCTTTTCTACATTGTACTCTTTAGAAGTAAGTCACTATGTGTAGCCCACACTTAAAGAGGATGGGAGCATAACTATAAAAATTATTTGAAATTCTTCTACATGGGAGATTTATCTCTTCTCTCCAGTTTATTTGTTCAATACTTGGTTTATATAAGTATGGACTCATGTATATTTATTTTATATTTGGGTTATAATTCTATACTACTTGTTATATTTTGTTGCTCAAATTGTTCCAGCTTGGCCAACTGAGCTCTTTCAGTTGATTCCTGATTCCCTTTAACATATTCACATAATTGTAGGCTTTTTATTTGTTTGTTTGTTTGTTTGTTTTGTTTAACACTTTCTAACTTTCTAGCACACAAGATATTCCAGATTTATCATGAGTATCTCCTATCCTAGTCCTAGAGTCAGCCCTTTCTCTAAGGAGTCCTGGTTCCACTGTTGGAGAAATTAAAATTTGGGTGCTAGTTGTGCTCATTACTACTGTGATATCTAGGTCCTCTTAGCCGATGGAGTGAGGAAATATATGTGTATTTAGTTACCTGTGTACTAATTACACACTGTGTACTAGTATACACCTGTGTACTGATTACACTATTATGAATCTATAATATTTCTGTATGTAACTATCTGTTTATATATTAAGCTAAGCCTAAATTCATACCAATGTCTCCTACTCTAATCTATTACATGTAAATGATTCTAGCCTCCTCTCATTACAATATCATACAGAAAAGATTCATCACCTTAAAAAATTCACCACATGTTATGACTTTATTAATGTTTGTTAAGTGAATCACAGAGTGCCAGATGATGAGCTGCAGTTCAGCAATAGTCCATAAGAGAAATTGAAATAGAGAAGTGTATTACTCACAGGTCACTCAGTTTTTGCTTGTCTGACACAGTCTTTATTTTTCCTTAACATTTAAAGGATAATTTCACTGGACATAGAATTCTAGGTTGGTATGTTTTGTTTTTTTTTTTCTTTCAACACTTTAATTATTTCATGCCACTTACTCCTTGCTTGAGTGGTGTCTGAAGAGAGGTCAATTGTAATTCCTATCCTTGTTCCTCTATAGTTATAGTCCCCATCCCCTGCTGTGACTTCTTGCATGATTTTGTCTTTGGTTTTGTGCAGTTTGAATATAATATACAATATTTTGGTCTTTATTCTACTTGTTTTTTTCTGAACTTCTGGATCTGTGGTTTGGTGTTTCTCATCAATTTTAGAAAATTATCAGTTTTTATTACTTCAAGTATTTCCTTTCTCTATTTTTTCTTTTCCTTATTTTATTCCAAGTACACATATGTTACACATTTAAAAACTTATCCCACTGATCTTGGATGTTCTGTTCTTTTTAAAATTCTTTTTACTCTTCTTATTTTACCTTGGAAAGTGTCTATTGACCTATATTCAAGCTCACTGATTCCATCCTCAACTATGTCCAGTTTACAGATTAGCTCATCAAGGGAATTCTTCATTTCTGATAAAGCATTTGATTTGTAGCATTTTATTGTGTTTCTTTCCTAGAGTTTCCATCTTCTGCTTACATTACTTACCTGTTCCTGCATGCTGTCTACTTTTTCCTTTAGTGTCTTTAACATATTTATCATCATTAAGTTCCCTATCTGATAATTTAATCATCTGTGTCATATCTGAGCCTAGTTTGATGCTTACTTTATCTTTTCAGACTATATTTTTTCTTGCTCTTTGGAATGCCTTTCAGTTTTCTTGTTGAAAACTGAACATGTTGTATCAAGTAATAGGAATAGGCTTTAGTATGAAAATTTATGTTAATCTGGCTAATTATTAGACTTTTTAATATTTTATGTTTAATGCTTTTTGTAGCTCTATGTGCCTAAGGCTTCAAATTCCTCTAATGTTCTTGTTTTGGTCTCCCTTGTTTATTTTGGAATTCCCCAAGTACTCTTACTCACAGAGAGTCTGTTTGCAATCTTTCATCTGCAATCCCCTGTTATTACACTGGAGCCCTGTTGGTGTGGTGGTAAATTGTGAGAGAAGGGAAGTGTTTAGTAAACCTCAGTAATTTGTAGGCCCGTGTCTCTGGACTTAAACCTTCAAACTATCACAAGTGTTTCTTCACTGGTATTGCTTTCTCCCTTTTAGATAACACAGGAAAGTTACAGAGGTCTAAGGCAGGAGAAATGCACTTTCCCCAACTGGGAAAAAGTTCTGGTAAAGTCTTTTTCCCTCAGAATAGGCATTTGTTACAGAGAAGGCTCTGGATGTATTTCATAATGATTAATCTTCCCCTCTCCATGCCAGAATCATGAGGGAATCTTTCTGGAATTTCACCATGAGAACCTAGTAGGACTACTGGAAATAAAACCAGTGAAACTGTGGGGCTCCTCCTTGAACTGTGACCCCTGGGAGTTTCTCACTCACACATCAGACAACTCTCAATTTCCAACAGTTTGTAAAAATTACCATTTAAGTGTTCCTACCAGTTTTGGCTCCAGTAGCTTCTGTGTCAAGCAAGCATACCTTGTTTGTGACTTTCTGGGTTTGCCTGACTCTCCAGATATCTGGATAGAGGTTTTTTCTGCCATTTCAGTTGAAAGTCCAAGATTTTAAGATTTTCAGCTTATTTTTGTAAGGATGAGATCACAACTTCTAAGCCCTATATATTGGCACTAAAGCTAGGTTTTAACTTTATTTTTAATATAAATTAAATTGTAAGTTCATATAAATAAATGGGTTTTATCATTTGTGAATTTAAAATTAGATATTATTAAAATATATGCAGTTAAATTTTGTTAAAATTATATAATATATATGAAAGACATGGAATTTACCATTGTAATCACTGTAAGTGTGCAATTCACTAACATTAATTACATTTACAGTGTTGTTATAACCATCACCACTATCTGAAAAAGTTTCCAAAACTTTTTCATCAACTCAAAGAGAAATTTTTTCTATCCATTAAGCAATAATTCCACATTCCCCCTCCTCCAGCTCCTGATAACCTCTATTATAATTTCTGTCTTGATTAGTTTGCCTGTTCTAGATATTTAAAATAGGTGGAATCATACAATAGTTTCCTTTTGTATCTGGTTTATTTTGCATAGTGTATTGTTTTTCAGTTTATCCAGACTGTAGCATATATCAAAATTTCATTCCTTTTTATGGCCAGATAATAGTCCAGTGTATGTATATAACAATGTATGTATATCCATTCATCTGTTGACGAACATTTGGATTGTTTTCATCTTTTGGCTATTGTAAACAATGCTGCAATGAACATTGGTGTACAGGTACCTGAATCCCTGTTTTCAGTTCTTTTGGGTATATACCTAGGAGTGGAATTGCTAGGTCTTATTGTAAGTATATGTTTAAGTTTTTTGAGGAAATGCCAAATTGTTTTCCACGGTGGTTGAAACATTTTGTTTTCCAGCCAGCAATACATGAGGATCCCAATTTTTAGGTATCCTTGTCAACACTGGTTATTTCCTGGTTTTTTTTTTTTTATTATAGCCATCATAGTGTGTGATAAATGTATCATTGTGGTTTTGAATTGCATTTGCCTAGTGTCTAAGGCTGTTAAGAATCTTTTTATATGCTTATTGGCCATTTGTGTATCTCCTTTGGAGAAGTATCCAAGTCCTTTTTCCATTTTTTAATTGTGTTGTGTTTTGTTGTGGAGTTGTAGGAGTTCTTTATATATTCTAGATATTAAACCCTTATAAGATACATGCTTTGAAAATATTTTCTCCCATTCTGTAAGGTGTCTTTTCAACATGGATTATGTTTTTCCCTTTTGGCTATATGATATTGTTTATCTTTGTGGATCCCCGAGTTTATCTTACTTGGAGTTTGCTGAGCTTCTTGGATATACAGATATATGTCTTTCATCACATTTGGAAATTTTTCATCCATTACACTTTCAAATATTTTTTCTGCTCCTTTTTCTCTCTCTCTTCTCCTTCTGGGACTCCTATAATGCATATGTTGTTCCATTTGATGATGTTCCATTGTTCTTTTAGGCTCTTTTCACTTTCCTTCATTTTTTCTCTTTCTGCTCCTCAGGCACAATAATTTCAACTGCCATGTCTTCAAGACTGCTGATTCTTTCTTCTGCCTGATTAAATATGCTGTAAACACCTCTAGTATTTTTTTTTTCACTTCAGTCATTGTACTTTTCAACTCGAGAATTTGTTTGGTTACTTTTATAATTTGAATATCTAATGATTTTCCTATTTTGTTTTTACATCATTTTCCTGATTTCATTTAGTTTTTTTGTTCTTTTCATTTGACTATTTGGGCATATTTAAAACAGTTTTTATAAAATCTTGTTCCAGTAATTCCAGTGTGTAGGTTTCCTCAGGGATGGTTTCTGTCAGTTTATTTTGTTCTGTTGAATTGGCTATGTGTTCTTGATTCTTTGTTTGCCTTGTTATTTTTTGGTTGAAAACTGGACCTTTGAATATTATAATATGGTAATTCTGAAAATCAAATTTTTCCCACCCCTCAGGTTCACTGTGTTCTTTAATTGTTGAAGATTGTAGTAGTCTAACTGATTAATAACTTTTCAAGATTATTTTTGAAAAGTCAGTATTCCTTTTTGTGTGTGATTACTGAAGTGTCTGTTCATTTTGGTTGTGTTCAGCTAGTTGTCATAGAAATTTCCTATGGCGCTAAAAAGAGAAATAAAAAGCACCTCACTCATTCTTTGCAGACTGTCACTTTGAGTTCTCTAATAGTTATTCAGGCTTGTGCTCAGCCTAGGGATTAGCCTGAGGTAAAATTCTAGGGTCTTCTAAGATTTTAATGTATGCATGTGTCTTACCCTGTTCTTGCTTGTGGCTTTCTAAATTTCCCAATAAACGTGGGTATTTTTGAATGACCTGATTTTTTCAAAGAAATTCTCCCTAGCTTTTCCTTCCAGACTTTAGGTGGTCTGTTATATGTCTCAGCTTTAATCTTTCTTTGCAGGCTTCTGAGTGTTCTTTGTTCACCTTGGAAAGCTTTCCAGAAATGACTGCCAGTTTTCTGGCCTGTTAGTTCTGAGTTTGGTGAAACAGAGACAAATGCCTAGTATCAGTACTTCACATAGCCCCTAGACAGGTCAAAGCCAACATAAACAATAATTTATGAGTAAGGCCTGATCTGTTCCTTCTGTAACTTGAGAGAGGATGCCACCCTGGGAATGCAGGCTGTCATCTTCAAGACTGCTATCAAGCCAGGGAGGGATGGGGAGGAGCAAGTAACATGCTACAAAGATTTCCTACCGTTGTTAAGTTGCTTTTTTCTTGATTCAATGTTTGTTTGATTACTGTAAACCTTTGACTCTTTTCCAGAATTATGACAAAGTTGGCTCTGATGGTGCTTGTATTTTGGTCTTGCTGTGGAGGATGAGAGCTTGGAGCTGTCTACTCTGCCATTTTGCTAATGCCAGTCCTATATAATTTGATTTTAAGTAATGGGAATATGTTCACAAATTCCTGAAAATCTACCATTAAATTCTCATGACCTGATTTGAACTAGCTGTAACACAGTTCTGAGTTTAAATTCTTTTAAAGGTGTATTATCTGTACTTTGAATTATATCATGCTATCCAAGCAGAACCATGACTTTTGCCCTCAGAGTATTTCTACTCTGAAGAAAGTTACTCCAAGTAGGACAGTGTGATACATGCATTGAAGAGAGATTTCCAGGACATTTGGTCTGGTTTTGATATTTTCATAAACCAAAATTCTCATGATGATAGCATTCTGATCCCTGGTCCCATCTTTTTTATTTTTTATTTTGAAAGATTTTTTTAAAATTTATTTATTTTATTTATTTATTTTTGGCTGCATTGGGTCTTAGTTGCTGCACGCAGGCTTTCTTTATTTGCAGTGAGTTGGGGCTACTCTTTGTTGTGGTGCACAGACTTCTTATTGCAGTGGCTCCTCTTGTTGTGGAGCACAGGCTCTAGGCACACGGGCTTCAGTAGTTGTGGCTCCTGGGCTTTAGAACGCAGGCTCAGTAGATGTGGCATATGGGCTTAGTTGCTCCATGGCATGTGGGATCTTCCCAGACCAGGGCTTGAACCCATTTCCCCTGCAGGTGGATTCTTAACCACTGTGATACCAGGGAAGCCCCCTGGTCCCATCTTTATTGTGTGTGTGTGTGTGTAATGGTTCTGTCATCTCTTCCTAATTATGGCTTTGTCTCTCCACTGTAAGAATTTAAATGGTTCCCTAGGTTTTGCAGTGCTTAGCTAGATGCTGCTAATCCTCTGGTCAAATAACACAATGCTTCTGAGCATAGCATTGAACTTTCTTTCAATTTTTGTACTCTTACTGAAATCCAGTAGCACTGCTTTTATATCATCTCTAAAATTAACCATTCTTAAATGGCTGAAATACACTCTACTGCAATTTTCAGTCAACAAAAAAGTTTAATAAAATCTGTTATATATTTTAAGAATTGCTGTCTGATTATACCAAAATACTAATTGCTCATCGTGGGGAATTTATAAAGTTAATTTATATATTGTTACGTTGAAAAATAGGATCCTTTAATTTTTAAAATAAACACTTCCCATCTGTTATATGAATTCCTCTGCAACTTACAGGAAAAAGCAAAGCTGTCCCTCCTGTACTGTTCACATTCCAGTGCTACAGTACAGATATGTTAAATAACAGGAGGAAATGATTCTTGAGCTGAGTTTGAATCAGATGCAATCAATTATCCATTGAATATGTAAAGCTTGGCTATGTAATAATTTTGGTTTCCTAGTTAATTTGACATTGCAATAGAAAAAAATAAAAGATTATATGTAAGAGTAAAGCTACTTATCATAGAAACAAGTTTAGATTCTCATATGATTTCAAAACTTACATTAAATAGGTTGATTTATATAATACATATATAAAAGTCTAAAAATAACTTTAATTATTTCCTTCCATCCTCCAATCACTCCTGTCACTATTCTTTCGATTCAGAGACTTACCAAAATTTACCCATTGGCACAAGCTTTATTTTTAGGTATGTTCTTTCTCAACTAAAAGTCATTGATGCATAGAAATTTTGTATTTATTCACTGATTTGAAAATAATAATACATGATATTTAGCAGCATGTCAAAGGAGAATACAATGCAGTCATTCTCTAAGCTGTAATTGCAGGCAGTGGCTTAGTGTAAAGTAATTTGCTTTTAAACATGAGAGAACATATGGCCTGAGGAGAGAGAGTCAGTGCTAGAAGGTATTATTTCTATTATTTATTTTGGAATTTCTCCAAAATCTTCTCTATATTGCTTAAAACAAGCAAGACATTGACCACAAAGTTACCATAGATCAATATGTCCAAGTCTACAAGATCACCTCAAAATGCATTGGAAAATAAAAAAATATAAAGGGTTTATGATATCAGGTGGTTGTAAAAACAAACACAGGAAGAATATTTTGGGTCATAGGAGCTTGAACACTTGCTCAAATGCCCAAGACACACACAACTACTCCTATTCAGAAATCTCCCAAACGGAGGGGAGAACTTCAAGATGGCGGAAGAGTAAGACGTGGAAATCAGCTTCCTCACCACAAATACATCAGAAATACGTCTACATGTGGAACAACTCCTACAGAACACCTACTGAATGCTGGCAGAAGACCACAGACTTCCCAAAAGACAAGAAACTCCCCACGTACCTGGGTAGGGCAAAAGAAGAAAAAAAAAAAAAAAACAGAGACTAAAGAATAGGGATGGCATCTGCACCTCTGAGAGGGAGCTGTGAAGGAAGAAAAGTTTCCGCACACCAGGAAGCCCCTTCAATGGTGGAAACGGGGTGGGTGGGGGGAACTTCAGAGCCATGGAGGAGAGCACAGCAACAGGGGTGCAGAGGGCAAAGCAGAGAGATTCCCACACAGAAGATCCATGCGACCAGCACTCACCAGCCTGAGACGCTGCTTGTCTGCTCACCCGCTGGGGTGGGTGGGGGCTGGGAGCTGAGGCTTGGGCTTCGGAGGTCAGATCCCAGGGAGAGGACTGGGGTTGGCTGCATGAACACAGCCTGAAGGGGGCTAGTGTGCCACAGCTAGCCAGGAGGGAGTCTGGGAAAAAGTCTGGACCTGCGGAAGAGTCAAGAGACCATTGTATCAGGGTGCGCGAGGAGAGGGGATTCAGAACACCACCTAAACGAACTCCAGAGATGGGCGTGAGTCATGGCTATCAGCACAGACACCAGAGACGGTCATTAAATGCTAAGGCTGCTGCTGCAGCCACCAAGAAGCCTGTGTGCAAGCACAGGTCACTGTCCACATGTCCCCTCTCAGGAGCCTGTGCAGCCTGCCACTGCCAGGGTCCTGTGATCCAGGGACAACTTCCTCCAGAGAACACACTGTGCACCTCACACTGTTTCAATGTCACGCTGGCCTCTGCCACCACAAGTTCGCCCCACATTCCGTACCCCTCCCTCCCCCTGGCCTGAGTGAGCCAGAGCCCCCGAATCAGCTGCTTCTTTAACCCCATCCTGTCTGGGCGAAGAACAGATGCCCTCAGGCGACCTAAATGCAGAGGTGGGTCCAAATCCAAAGCTGAACCCCAGGAACGGTGCGAACAAAGAAGAGAAAGGGAAATTTCTCCCAGCAGCCTCAGGAGCAGCAGATTAACTCTCCACAATCAACTTGATTTACCCTGCATCTGTGGAATACATGAAGAGACAACGAACCATCCCAAAAATGAGGCGGTGGACTTCAGGAGCAAAGATATATATTTTTTCTTCCTTTTTCTCTTTTTGTGAGTATGTATGTGTATGCTTCTTTGTGTGATTTTGTCTGTATAGCTTTGCTTGTAGCACTTGTCCTAGAGTTCTGCCTGTATTTTTTTTTTTTTTGGTATAGTTCTTAGCACTTGTTATCATTGGTGGATTTGTTTTTTAGTTTGGTTGCCCTCTTTCCTCTTTCTTTCTTTCTTTTTTTCTTTTTTCTTTTTTTAATACTTTTTAAATATTTTATTTTTAATGATTATTTTTCATTTATTATTTAAATAACTTTCTTTCTTTCTTTTCACTTTTCTTCTGAGCTGTGTGGCTGACACGGTCTTGGGGCTGCGACTGGGTGGCAGGCCTGTGCCTCTGAGGTGGGAGAGCCGAGTTCAGAACATTGGTCCACCAGAGACCTCCCAGCTCCATGTAATATCTAACAACAAAAGCTGACCCACAGATCTCCATCGCAACGCTAAGACCCAGGTCCACTTAACGACCAGCAAGCTACAGTGCTGGACACCCTAGGCCAAACAACTAGCCAGCCAAGAAAACAACCCCGCCCATTAGCAGACAGGCTGCATAAAATCATATTAAGGTCACAGACACCCCAAAACACACCACCACACGTGGACCTATACACCAGAAAGACAAGATCCAACATCATCCACCAGAACACAGGCACTAGTCCCCTCCACCAGGAACCCTACACAGCCCATTGAACCAACCTAAGCCACTGGGGGCAGACGCAAAAACAACAGAAATTACAAACCAGCAGCCTGCGAAAAGGAGATCCCAAACACAGTAAGTTAAGAAAAATGAGAAAACGGGGAAACACACAGCAGATGAAGGAGCAAGGTAAAAACCCACCAGACCAAACAAATGAAGAGGAAATAGGTAGTCTACCTGAAAAAGAATTCAGAGTAATGATAGTAAAGATGATTCAATGTCTTGGAAATAGAATGGACAAAATAAAAGAAACGTTTAACAAGGACCTAGAAGAACTAAAGAGAGAAAAAACAATGATGAACAACACAATAAATGAAATGAAAAATTCTCTAGAAGGAATCCATAGCAGAATAACTGATGCAGAGGAACAGATAAGTGACGTAGAAGACAAAATAGTGGAAATAACTACCACAGAGCAGAATAAAGAAAAGAGAATGAAAAGAATTGAGGACAGTCTCAGAGACGTCTGGGACAACATTAAACACATCAACATTCGAATTATAGGGGTCCCAGAAGAAGAAGTGAAAAAGAAAGGGAATGAGAAAATATTTGAAGAGATTATAGTTGAATATTTAACGTGATGAAAGGGAAAAACCTACAACCAAGATTACTCTACCCAGCAAGGATCTCATTCAGATTTGACAGAGAAATTAAAATCTTTACAGACAAGCAAAACCTAAGAGAATTCAGCACCACCATCCAGCTTTGCAACAAATCCTAAAGGAACTTCTCTAGGCAGGAAACACAAGAGAACGAAAAGACCTACAATAACAAACACAGAACACTTAAGAAAATGGTAATAGGATCATACATATTGATAATTACCTTAAATGCAAACGGATTTAATGCTGCAACCAAAAGACAGAGCCTGCCTGTATGGATACAAAAACATGACCCATATATATATGCTGTCTACAAGAGACCCACTTCAGACCTAGGGACAGTGACAACATTAAATGCATCAAGATTCGAATTATAGGGGTACCAGAAGAAGACGAGAAAAAGGAAGGCACTGAAAAAATACTTGAAGAGATTATAGTTGAAAACTAACCTACTATGGGAAAGGAAATAGTTAATCAAGTCCATGAAGTGCAGAGAGTCCCATACAGGATAAATCCAAGGAGAAACGTGCCAAGACACATATTAATCAAACTATCAAAAATTAAATACAAAGAAAAAATATTAAAAGCAGCAAGGGAAAAGATTACAAGCAACAATGAAGGACACTACATAATGATCAAGGGATCAATCCAAGAAGAAGATATAACAATCGCTAATATTTATGCACCCAACATAGGAGCACCATAATACATAAGGAAAATGCTAATAGCCATAAAAGGGAAAATCAAAAAGGAATAAAATCATAGTAACTGGCTGTAAAACCTCACTTTCACCAGTGGACAAATCATCCAAAATGAAAATAAATAAGGAAACACAAGTTTAAATAATATGTTAATCAAGATGGACTTAATATTTATAGGACATTCCATCCAAAAACAGCAGAATACACTTTCTTCTCAAGTGCTCATGGAACATTCTCCAGGATAGATCATACCTTGGGTCACAAATCAAGCCTTTGTAAATTTAAGAAAATTGAAATCATATCAAGTATCTTTTCTGACACTTAACGCTATGAGATTAGATACCAATTACAGGAAAAAAATCTGTGAAAACTAAAAACACATGGAGGCTAAACAATAAACTACTTAATATCCAAGAGATTACTGAAGAAATCAAAGAGGAAATCAAAAAAAACCTAGAAACAAATGATAATGGAAACACGATTACCCAAAACCTATGGGATGCAGCAAAAGCAGTTGTAAGAGGGAAGTTTATAGCAATACAATCCTATCTCCACAAACAAGTAACATCTCAAATAAACAACCTAACCTTACACCTAAAGCAATTAGAGAAGGAAGAACAAAAAGCCCCAACTTTAGAAGAAGGAAAGAAATCATAAAAACAAGAACAGAAATAAATGAAAAAGAAATGAAGGAAACAATAGCAAAGATCAATAAAACTAAAAGCTGGTTCTTTGAGAAGATAAACAAAATTGATAGACCATTAGCCAGACTCAAGAAAAAAAGGGAGAAGACTCAAATCAGTAGAATTAGAAATGGAAGAGGAGAACTAACAACTGACACTGCAGAAATACAAAGGATCATGAGAGATTACTACAAGCAACTATATCTCAATAAAATGGACAACCTAGAAGAAATGGACAAATTCTTAGAGAACCACAACCTTCCGAGACTGAACCAGGAAGAAATAGAAAATATGAACAGACTAATCACAAGCACTGAAATTCAGACTGTGATTAAAAATCTTCCAACAAACAAAAGCCCAGGACCAGATGGCTTCAC
>NC_041234.1:95002703-95010403 GCF_002837175.3 Physeter macrocephalus
CATCACCCTGATACCAAAACCAGAAAAAGATGTCACAAAAAAAGAAAACTACAGGCCAGTATCGCTGATGAACATAGATGCAAAAATCCTCAACAAAATACTAGCAAACAGAATCCAACAGCATATTAAAGGGATCATACACCATGGTCAAATGGAGTTTATCCTAGGATTGCAGGGATTCTTCAGTATACATAAATCAATCAATGTGATAAACCATACTAACAAATTGAAGGAGAAAAATCATATGATCATCTCAATAGATGCAGAAAAAGCTTTTGATAAAATTCAATACCCATTTATAATAAAAACCCTCCAGAAAGTAGGCATAGAGGGAACTTACCTCAACATAATAAAGGCCATATATGACAAACCCGGAGCCAAAATCGTTCTCAGTGGTGAAGAACTGAAACCATTTCCACTCAGATCAGGAACAAGACAAGGTTGCCCACTCTCACCACTGTTATTCAACATAGTTTTGGAAGATTTAGCCACAGAAATCAGAGGAGAAAAAGAAATAAAAGGAATCCAAATCGGAAAAGAAGAAGTAAAGCTGTCACTGTTTGCAGATGACATGATACTATACATAGAGAATCCTAAAGATGCTACCAGAAAACTATTAGAGCTAATCAATGAATTTGGTGTAGTAGGAGGAGACAAAATTAATGCACAGAAATCTCTTGCATTCCTATACACTAATGATGATAAATCTGAAAGAGAAATTAAGGACACACTCCCATTACCATTGCAACAAAAAGAATAAAATATCTAGGAATAAACCTACCTAAGGAGACAAAAGACCTGTGTGCAGAAAACTATAAGAAACTGATGAAAGAAATTAAAGATGATACAAACAGATGGAGAGATATACCATGTACTTGGACTGGAAGGATCAACATTGTGAAAATGACTATACTACCCAAAGCAATCTACAGATTCATTGCAATCCCTATCAATCTACCACTGGCATTTTTCCCAGAACTAGAACAAAAAATTGCACAATTTGTATGGAAACACAAAAGACCCCGAATAGCCAAAGCAATCTTGAGAACGAAAAATGGAGCTGGAGGAATCAGGCTCCCTGACTTCAGACTATACTACAAAGCTACAGTAATCAAGACAGTATGGTACTGGCACAAAAACAGAAACATAGATCAATGGAACAGGATAGAATGCCCAGAGATTAACCCGCACACATATGGTCACCTTTCCTTTGATAAAGGAGGCAAAAATATACAATGGAGAAAAGACAGCCTCTTCAATAAGTGGTGCTGGGAAAACTGGACAGCTACATGTAAAAGAATGAAATTAGAACACTCCCTAACACCATACACAAAAATAAACTCAAAATGGATTAAAGACCTAAATGTAAGGCCAGACACTATAAAACTCTTAGAGGAAAACATAGGCAGAACACTCTATGACATAAAACACAGCAAGATCCTTTTTGACCCGCCTCCTAGAGAAATGAAAATAAAGACAAAAATAAACAAATGGGACCTAATGAAACTTAAAAGCTATTGCATCCAATCCAAAAATGGGCAGAAGACCTAAATAGACATTTCTCCAAAGAACATATACAGATTGCCAACAAATATGTGAAAGGATGCTCAACATCAGTAATCATTACAGAAATGCAAATCAAAACTACAATGAGGTATCACCTCACACCAGTCAGAATGGCCATCTTGAAAAAATCTATCAACAATAAATGCTGCAGAGGGTGTGGAGAAAAGGGAACCCTCTTACACTGTTGGTGGGTATGTAAATTGATACAGCCACTATGGAGAACAATATGGAGGTTCCTTAATAAACTAAAAGTAGAAGTACCATACATCCCAGCAATCCCACTACTGGGCATATACCCTGATTAAACCATAATTCAAAAATGGTCATGTATCACAATGTTCATTGCAGCACTATATACAATAGCCAGGACATGGAAGCAACCTAAGTGTCCATCAGCAGATGAATGGATAAAGAAGGTGTTGCACATATATACAGTGGAATATTACTCAGCCAGAAAAATGAAATTAAGTTATTTGTAGTTAGGTGGATGGACCTAGATTCTGTCATAGAGAGTGAAGTTAAGTCAGAATGAGAAAAACAAATACCGTATGCTACCATATATATGAAATCTAAAAAAAACAATTGGTTATGAAGAACCTAGGGGCAGGACAGGAATAAAGATGCTGACGTAGAGAATGGACTTGAGGACACGGGGAGGGGAAGGTTAAGCTGGGACGAAGTGAGAGAGTGGCCTGGACATATATACACTACCAAATGTAAAATAGATAGCTAGTGGGAAGCAGCCACATAACACAAGGACATCAGCTCAGTGCTTTGTGACCATCTAGGGGGTGGGATAGGGAGGGTGGGAGGGAGATGCAACAGGGAGGAGATATGGGGATATATGTATATGTATAACTGATTCACTCAGTTAGAAAGCAGAAACTAACACACCGTTGTAAAGCAATTATACTCCAATAAAGATGTTAAGAAAAAAAAAAAAAAAGAGAAATCTCCCAAACGAAATTTGTTCAAGGCTGGAGTTGTCAATGTAATGGTCCTTTTTCCTTGTGGTCTGAGGTTTTATGGACTCATAGAGGATGATCAAGATAAGCCACAGACTATATACATAGTCTTCAATTCCTATGGTTTAAAGTGAGTCTAGTACAGTTTGGGGTAATTCCAGATAGCCAGTTACGTTACAGTGATGAAAATTTAGGCCAAAGAGGACATATATGAGCAGTGACTTTTACCCTGTGTAAAGGAAATTTTTATCAAAGCATGTTTTATTTTAATGACCAAAGAAGTATTGACATTGCTTTTCTTTCTATCCCAGTAAGTTTTGGGGTTATCACTTAGATGTCTCCAAAGAAACGAGGAGCAGATTGGGCATAGAAGATAATTTTCTGTGAAGAAATTTTCTAAAATACTTTATTAATGTCATCACATCTGTCTATCCAAGCTGGAGCCGCATATCTCTTTTTCAACTAGACTCAGAGTAAAACAGGAAGAATCATTTGACTCAAGTAATGAAATTATAAATATCACTCCATTGTGTGAAAATTATCAGATTTCCTGGCTGACCTAGTTTTTTTCTTTTTCTATCACTTGTTAAGCCATATTAGTGACATTATAGAAAACAAACTAGAAGACATGGGCCACAGTTACCCAAAGTGTTGTTTACATGATAGCAGCAAAATGCTTCACAACTGAATTATTGATGAATTTGTAGTTCATTGGTGGCTAGAAAGACCAAAACATTGGCTCTGAAGATGGAGGTTTCCATAATACAGAAGCACAGGAATGAAAGTGTAGGCAATACAACTGGCAAAAATAGTTTGATCTGCTGTTTAGAGAATCCTACCACAATGAGTTTGCACACAGCTGTTGATCAATTCCCAGTATACTCTAAAGGGTATAAATTATGTGGGAATATGATGATGAATCTCAAGCACTCTCTGTGTAACTAAAAGTACCTCTGCCTGATAATGCTCCACTTATGATTTGATCCTAAACAACTAGTTTTCAAACTACAAATGAACTCATCTGCCAAATAGTGTCTTGTTCTTTAGCTTACCTTTATTGTTACGTTATAGATGGAGGCAAAAATCTGTTCGAATCCTTCAGTTTGAATTGTGGACTGTATATAGGCAGCTTTACTCTGAAAAGGGGCATTTTCTTCATTGTTAATAAGAAATGCCACAGTTCATACAACTGATGACTAGAAAGCACTTGAACTTTGCTATGATCACAGATATGTATCTCCAAAGATCTCCCCTAAGGTGTAAAAAAAATTAGCATTAAATTGCCTAACTTGCTTTCTTTTTCAGCTGGTATGACATAACCTTTAAATAAAATGGTGTTGGTTTTAGAAATAAATTAATAAATATTTATTTCATTTCTTCACATAATGCACATTGTTTTATATTTATCAAGCACTATGCTAAGTCCTTTCATATGCATAATGTCCTAATTCTCACAAAATCCTTTTTTAAAGAGGAAACAAAGACATAGAGGGGTTCTGTAACCTAATTAAGGTCACATATCTAGTAAACGGGCAAAACAATTATATGAACGTATTATCTAAATTTTTAAGTCTGAATATTTGCCACTATTTTTTCCATTTTTCATCCAAATTTTCAAATTTATTTGCATACCATTATTCATAATATTCTCTCATTCTATTGTATTACTATTTTATCATGAAAAAATTGCCACTATTTTTTATTATTTTCCTCAGTATAAAAATCTATCCTAGTAAAATTACAATATTTTAAATATACTGTTAGTTATGAAGAAGTAAAAGTAATACAGAAACTTCTAAACCAGGGTCTCTCAACCTGGTCACTCTCAACATTTTGTACTAGATACTTTTTTGGCAAGGGAGCATCATCAGGGGAGGACTGTACTGTGCATTGTAAGACGTTTAGCAATATCCCTGGTTCTAACCATTTAGATGCCAGTGGCAAACACTACCTACTCCTAGTTGTGACAACAAAAAGTGTCTCCAGACAGTGTTAAATGTCCTGGGGGAAGGAGGGAAAATAACCCCTCCTTCTGTGAACTGCTGCCCCAGAGAAATCAATGTCATGTTTCCTCTCTCAGTCGTTAAATTTATTATTTACTTTTATAGTTTTCAATAGCCTTGTAGAATCAGAAGTCCATTAAAAAATAGATACACTTATTTTCTTTAATGTTATTTCCATGGAAACTAGGAGAAGGTCGACTTCTATTGCTGTAGTCTCTTGGCTGAAGTTTTAAGCTTAGTCCTGTGTAATTATAAGAATTTTTTGAACAAGATAAATTTAATAACTTGTTATTGTGACAAATTCTAAGCTCCTTTTGAAAAAAATAAATGCTGCCATATTCTTGTAGATTTTCAAGAGTGATCCTGGGCAACAGTTATCACACTGCTGAAGTTTTCTTCAAAGGTGGGATCTGAAAGGAAGTCTGTAGAAATCTCATGCTTTAGAGCATTCTTGAAGTTCATGATATAATCTAAAAGGTAATATTAAAACTCTGCTACATTTAATTTTTTATTCTACAAGCATCATAGTCTTGATTTAACCTTAAAAAATCTCAAATATTTATCTATAAATTATAATAGTATGGGGTTCCATGAGGTAACACTTCATACACATAGAGATATAAGTGAATGTGTATATAAAAAGCTACCTGGGTATTATAATTAGAATAGTTCCTTCTCCCTCAAAATGTGCATATTTCCTTTAGGCATCATCAACTGTTAACCTTATGCCAAATCCATAGCGTAGTTTAGCTATTTTGAATATGAACTATTCATTCTATCTTCACGTTGAAAGTTATTCCTTAGTCTCAACACTCATCAGATACCCCTCTGCCCCAAGGAGGTCAGTCTGCTCATGAGTCTCCCAAATGCCTTTATGAAAGCCCCAAAATGTTTTGAAATGTAACAAATTTCTGAACAAATAACTAAGTGACCATCTCTGGTAACTTATAATATTTGGAATTTATTCAAAGACCACTTGCTCCATTTTTAGTGACATGAGCACAGTCCTAGTTTTATGGTACCCAAGGCTGCTTCATTGCTTGGCTAACTTATACATTCAGAATTTAAAAACGTACAAAGATTGTGTTTCTAAAATAAGATGCCATCAGTAAAACATATTTCTGAGCCATTAGTCTTGTATAAAAAATTTTAATCTCTACTCAATCCAAATCTACCTCTGTTAACTACTTCAACATGGAAGAAGACTTGTTTATATTTTACAGTAAGAGAAATGTGAACCAAGGAAACTTTCTGGAAATATAAACTTGACCTATGTTTTATTTTTTTTAATATAGTTTTTTTACGTTATTTCTGAGATATACATTTTAAAGTAATAATTAGAACTTTGACTAATAACATTATACCAAAACATATAAGATTTTTAGAAATTTCATGTAATGTCTGAAACATTTATATTAACTTATTTCCATACAAATAACCCAAAGAAAGTTTAGTATTAGATGTTTTTTTGTTTGTTTTTTTATACTGCAGGCTCTTATTAGTCATCAGCTTTATACACATTAGTGTATACATGTCAATCCCAATCGCCCAATTCACCACGCCACCATGCCCACCCCACCGCGATTTTCCCCCCTTGGTGTCCATACGTTTGTTCTCTACATCTGTGTCTCAAGTTCTGCCCTGCAAACCGATTCATCTGTATCATTTTTATAGGTTCCACATACATGTGTTAATATACGATACTTGTTTTTCTCTTTCTGATTTACTTCACTCTGTATGACAGTCTCTAGATCCATCCACGTCTCAAAAAATGAATCAATTTCGTGCCTTTTTATGGCTGAGTAATATTCCATTGTGTATATGGACCACAACCTCTTTATCCATTCATCTGTTGATGGGCATTTAGGTTGCTTCCATGAACTGGCTATTGTAAATAGTGCTGCAATGAACATTGGGGTGTATGTGTCTTTTTGAATTATGGTTTTCTCTGGGTATATGCCCAGTAGTGGGATTGCTGGATCATATGGTAATTCTATTTTTAGTTTTTCAAGGAACCTCCATACTGTTCTCCATAGTGGCCGTATCAATTTACATTCCCACCAACAGTTTTGTGTATGGTGTTAGGGAGTGTTCTAATTTCATTCTTTACATGTAGCTGTCCCGTTTTCCCAGCACCACTTATTGAAGAGACTGTCTTTTCTCCATTGTATATCTTTGCCTCCTTTGTCATAGATTAGTTGACCATAGGTGCATGGGTTTATCTCTAGGCTTTCTCTCTTGTTCCATTGATCTATGTTTCTGTTTTTGTGCCAGTGCCATATTGTCTTGATTACTGTAGCTTTGTAGTGTAGTCTGAAGACAGGGGGTCTGATTCCTCCAGCTCCGTTTTTTTCTCTCAAGACTGCTTTGGCTATTCGAGGTCTTTTGTGTCTCCATACAAATTTTAAGATGATTTGTTCTAGTTCCGTAAAAAATGCCATTGGTAATTTGATAGAGATTGCCTTGAATCTGTTGATTGCTTTGGGTGGTATAGTCATTTTCACAATATTGATTCTTCCAATCCAAGAACATGGTATATCTCTCCATCTGTTGGTATCATCTTTAATTTCTTTCATCAGCGTTTTATAGTTTTCTGCATACAGGTCTTTTGTCTCCTTAGGTAGGTTTATTCCTAGGTATTTTATTCTTTTTGTTGCAGTGGTAAATGGGAGTGTTTCCTTAATTTCTCTTTCAGATTTTTCATCATTAGTGTATAGGAATGCAAGAGATTTCTGTGCATTAATTTTGTATCCTGCAACTTTACCAAATTCATTGATTAGCTCTGGTGGTTTTCTGGTGGCATTTTTAGGATTTTCTATGTATACTATCATGTCATCAGCAAACAGTGACAGTTTTACTTCTTCTTTTACAATTTGTATTCCTTTTATTTCTTTTTCTTCTCTGATTGCCATGGCTAGGACTTCCAAATATATGTTGAATAATAGTGGTGAGAGTGGACATCCTTGTCTCCTTCATGATCTTAGAGGAAATGCTTTCAGGTTTTCACCATTGAGAATGATGTTTACTGTGGGTTTGTCGTATATGGCCTTTATTATGTTGAGGTAAGTTCCCTCTATGCCCACTTTCTGGAGAGTTTTTATCATAAATCGGTGCTGAATTTTGTCAAAAGCTTTTTCTGCATCTATTGAGATGATCATATGGTTTT
>NC_041234.1:95010960-95035214 GCF_002837175.3 Physeter macrocephalus
CAGTTTCAATTTCATTACTTGTGATTGGTCTGTTCATATTATCTGTTTCTTCCTGGTTCAGTCTTGGAAGGTTATACCTTTTAAGAATTTGTCCATTTCTTCCAGGTTGTCCATTTTATTGGCATAGAGTTGCTTGTAGTAGTCTCTTAGGACGCTTTGTATTTCTTCAGTGTCTGTTGTCACTTCTTCTTTTTCATTTCTAATTTTATTGATTTGAGTCCTCTTCCTCTTTTTCTTGATGAGTCTAGAGCTATAAACATCCCTCTTACAACTGCTTTTGCTGCATCCCATAAGTTTTGGATTGTCGTGTTTTCATTGTCATTTACTTCTTCTTTTTCATTTCTAATTTTATTGATTTGAGTCCTCTTCCTCTTTTTCTTGATGAGTCTAGCTAGTGGTTTATCAATTTCATTTGTCTTCTCAAAGAACCATCTTTTAGTTTTATTGATCTTTGATATTGTTTTTTATGTTTCTATTTTATTTATTTCTGCTCTGGTCTTTATGATTTCTTTCCTTCTGCTAACTTTGGGTTTTGTTTGTTCTTCTTTCTGTATTTCCTTTAGGTGTAGGGTTTCTCTTGGTTTTTTAGAAACATATTGTTTAGCCTCCATGTGTTTGTGTTTTTACGTTTTTTTCCCTGTAATTCATTTCTAATCTCATAGCGTTGTGGTTCAGAAAAGATGCCTGATATGATTTCAGTTTTCTTAAATTTACTGAGGATTTATTTGTGACCCAAGATGTGGTCTATCCTGGAGAATGTTCCGTGCACACTGGAGAAGAATGTTTAATCTGCTGTTTTTGGATGGAATGTCCTATAAATATCAATTAAATCTATCTGGTCTATTGTGTCATTTAAAGCTTCTGTTTACTTATTTATTTTCATTTTGGATGATCTGTCCATTGGTTTAAGTGAGGTGTTAAAGTCCCCCACTATTATTGTGTTCCTGTCAATTTCCTTTTAGCAGTTGCCTTATGTATAGAGGTGCTCCCATGTTGGGTGCATATGTATTTATAATTGTTATATCTTCTTCTTGGATTGATCCCTTAATCATTATGTAGCATCCTTCCTTGTCTCTTGTAACATTCTTTATTTTAAAGTCTATTTTATCTGTTATGAGTATAGCTACTCCATCTTTCTTTTGATTTCCATTTTCATGGAATATCTTTTTCATCCCATCACTTTCAGTCTGTATGTGTCACTAGGTCTGAAGTGGGTCTCTTGTAGACAGCATATATATGGGTCTTGTTTTTGTTTCCATCAGCAAGCCTGTGTCTTTTGGTTGGAGCATTTAATCCATTCACGTTTAAGGTAATTATCGATATGTATGTTCCTATGATCATTTTCTTAATCGTTTTGGGTTTGTTTTTGTAGGTCCTTTTCTTCTCTTGTGTTTCCCACTTAGAGTTGTTCCTTTAGCATTTGTTGTAGAGCTGGTTTGGTGGTGCTGACTTCTCTTAGCTTTTGCTTGTCTGTAAAGCTTTTGATTTCTCCATCGAATCTGAATGAGATCCTTGCTGGGTAGAGTAATCTTGGTTGTAGGTTTTTCCCTTTCATCACTTTAAGTATATCATGCCACCCTCTTTTAGGCTGTAGAGTTTCTGCTGAGAAATCAGTTGTTAAGCTTATGGGAGTTCCCTTGTATGTTATTTGTCATTTTTCCCTTCTGGGACCCCTATAATGAGAATATTGTTGCATTTAATGTTGTCCCAGAGGTCTCTTAAGCTGTCTTTATTTCTTTTCATTATTATTTCTTTATTCTATTCCACAGCAGTGAATTCCACCATTCTGCCTTCCAGGTCACTTATCTATTCTTCTGCCTCAGTTATTCTACTATTGATTCCTTCTAGTGTGGTTTTCATTTGTTATTGTATTGTTCATCTCTGTTTGTTCTTTAATTCTTCTAGGTCTTTGTTAAACGTTTCTTGCATCTTCTCGATCTTTGCCTCCATTCTTTTCCAAGGTCCTGTATCATCTTCACTATCATTACTCTGAATTCTTTTTCTGGAAGGTTGCCTATCTCCACTTCATTTAGTTGTTTTTCTGGGGTTTTATCTTGTTTCTTTGTCTGGTACATAGCCCTCTGCCTTTTCATCTTGTCTGTCTTTCTGTGAATGTGGTTTTTGTTCCACAGGCTGCAGGATTGTAGTTCTTCTTGCTTCTGCTGTCTGTCCTCTGGTGGATGAGGCTATCTAAGAGGCTTAATGGGAGGCACTGGTGGTGGCTAGAGCTGGGTGTTTCTCTGGTGGGCAGAGCTCAGTAAAACTTTAATCCACTTGACTCTTGGTGGGTGGTGCTGGGCTCCCTCCCTGTTGGTTGTTTGGCCTGAGGCAACCCAACACTGGAGCCTACCTGGGCTCTTTGGTAGGGCTAATGACAGACTCTGGGAGGACTCACGCCAAGGAGTACTTCCCAGAACTTCTGCTGCCAGTGTCCTTGTCCCCATGGTGAGCCACAGCCCCCACACCCCGCTTCTGCAGGAGACCCTCCAACACTAGCAGGTAGGTCTGTTTCAGTCTTCCCTGGAGTCACTGCTCCTGGGTCCTGATGCACACACTACTTTGTGTGTGCCCTCCAGGAGTGGAGTCTGTTTTTCCCCCATTCCTGTCAAAGTCCTGCAATCAATTCCACTAGGCTTCAAAGTCAATTCTCTAGGAATTCCTCCTCCCCTTGCCGGACCCCCAGGTTGGGAAGCCTGACGTGGGGCTCAGAACTTTCACTCCAGTGCATGGACTTCTGTGGTATAAGTGTTCTCCTGTCTGTGAGTCACCCACCCACCAGTTATGGGATTTGATTTTACTGTGATTGCGCCCCTCCTACCTTCTCATTGTGGCTTCTCCTTTGTCTTTGGATGTGGGGTATCTTTTTTGGTGAGTTCCAGTGTATTTCTGTCAATGATTGTACAGCAGCTAGTTGTGATTCTGCTGTTCTCACAAGAGGGAATTAGAGCACGTCATTCTACTCTGCCATCTTGGTTCCTCTCTCTCTTTTTTTTTTAAATTTTTATTGGATTATAGTTGATTTACAATGTTGTGTTAGCTTCAGGTGTACAGCAAAGTGAATCAGTTATACATATACATATATCCACTCTTTTTTAGATTCTATTCCCATATAGGTAATTACAGAGAATTGAGTAGAGTTCCCTATGCTGTACAGTAGGTCCTTGTTAGTTATCTATTTTATATATAGTAGTGTGTATATGTTAATCCCAATCTCCCAATTTATCTCTCCCCGCCCCTTTCCCCACTGGTAACCATAAGTTTGTTTTCTACATCTATGACTCTATTTCTGTTTTGTAAATAATTGCATTTGTGCCATCCTTTTAGATTCCATGTATAAGCAATATCGTATGATATTTGTCTTTCTCTGTCTGACTTACTTCCCTCAGTATGACAATCTCTAGGTCCACCTATGTACAACCCTCAGAATGGGAGAAGATACTTGCAAACGAAGCAACTGACAAGGGATTGACATGTCTTTTATTTTTTATTTTTTAATGTATTTATTTTATTGTATTTATTTTATTTTTTCCTGTGTTGGGTCTTCATTGTTGCCCGCAGGCTTTCTCTAGTTGCAAGCAGGGGCTACTCTTTGTTGTGGTGCATGTGTTTCTCATTGTGGTGGCTTCTCTTGTTGTGGAGCATGGGTTCTAGGCATGCAGGCTTAAGTAGTTATGGCACATGGGCTCAGTATTTGCGGCTTGTGGGCTCTAGAGCCCAGACTCAGTAGTTGTGGCATGCAGGCCTAGTTTCTCCGTGGCATGTGGGATCTTCCTAGACCAGGGATCAAACCTGTGTCCCCTGCATTGGCAGGCGGATTCTTAACCACTGAGCCACCAGGGAAGTCCTGACATATCTTTTAAAATGGACAATGTCCAAGAGGTGGCTGGGCATTAGTGATGAATTGCTCTCACATGACTGATTTCTTATTCCCTTTGATTGAAATTTAAACTTAAATGCTACAATGTAGCCACACCCTTCCTTACCAGCCCTTCTCAGGAAGGCTCCATTTTATTTTGCTAGCAGTGCTAATTGCTCCCTATTACTCTGCCATTATGCTCCCCTTCCAAAATAAATAATATTTATAAAACATTGGAACAATAAATAACCTGTGTGTTTATTGTGTTTATTCAACACTGAGGCTTCCTTTCCAAATTGCATGGCTCAGCTCTGACTGCTATTCAAGTAGAGCCATCATGCTTTCCAAACTGCCCTGCCAACTTGTCTTTGCATACAAATTTTTTTTCTTTGAGACTTGGAGAATAGCAATTAGGCAATTCCAGGTGGTGTGGTTACCAGAAGATAATCACATTTTAGAGCCATCAGATGCTTCACACACACTGAGACTTTGTAACTCTCAGGGGTATGATTATCTCATCCCTGCTCTCCTTCATGCCATGTCAGTATTCCCTTCTGTTTTCACAATACTAACTTGCAGATTCTTCAATCCCTTCCTCCCAATTATGTCCTTACAACCATATAATCATAATAAGAACAGCGTCAGACAAAAACAACCATCACAAAAACCAACACAACACTGTACTAAGCCAACATTCTGGGGTCTTTTTCAACATTTAATTGCAGTATGTGTCATATTTTTCCAGTAATTCATTGTTTTTGGAAAATGGAAATTTGTAGACATCCAGAATCTAGAGGGATCAGATTTTGACATCCAGCTTTAGCCATATCTCATTTTTTCTCCATACTCACAACTCATCCTATTCCATACTTCCCCTAACATTTAGCACAGAGCATGGACTAGAGTAGGTACACATTAATTGCTTTGTCTTGCAAGTGTTTCCAGTCACTTAATGTAATACAGCTGTGCTTAAAATAGTAACTCTAAGCCTAAATGTCAATTATTTTCAGAAATATTTTCAAATGACTCTCCATTTTATAACTGTGTTTCCTAAACTATATTCCATTATACCATAGTGTGCCATAAAATGTTAATAGATAGACTGTACAAAATAAAGCTCCATGGTTACTCAAGTTGTAAAATGTCTGGATTAAATGAATTCATTAATCTGTTAAAGGTTCGGAGACATTCTACAGTCCTGCATGTTGGGAATTCCAAGAGTGATTTTTTTTTCTATGAATGGTTTCTAAAATGTATTTAGCTACAGAATCCTTTTTAATTTACATGTGCATTATAGGAATAGGCCTAAAATGTTGTAAAACCCAATGAAATGTAACAGCTGAAATAAAATTGCTTAGTTTAGAGATTTATAGCCTGAGGTCCATACATCGGCTTCAGGGGATCAGTGTTAGTATCTGTATTTTTCTGGGCTGAAACTTAAACTATTGTTTTTTTTTTGTTTGTACTCCTATAGGATATATAACACAGATTAGTAAGAAATTAACTTCAGCTGAATGAGGGAAACCTGGGAAGGCCTAATTGGAGAAGGTGTCATTTATGTTTGGCTTTGAGGATTTCAGAAGTCAGAGATGATAAAGAAAGAACATTACAGCAAAAGTAGACAACTTAAGTGTATCAGAGCAGTAAATTGCTGGGTATATTTGGAATATAGTGAGAGATCCCATTAGGTTTGAGGTTAGGATGCATTACGTTGGAGCTTAGGATGCATGAGTGGTATAATGGGAAATAATGTTGAAAAACCACATTGGATCAGATTAAGAAGTCTTTGAATCCTATAAACAAGATTTGGGATTTTGATATTTCCATTTACTCGTCTATAACCTTCAGTGGTCTCCCATTTTCTATATAATTTCCCATTTTACAAAGTAATCTGGTAGTGATATGATAGATTAGGGGAAGAAGAAAATGATGACAGAAGTATCAATTCAATGAACTCAGAAGTTTAGGTGTAACGTGATGAGGGCCCTAAATTTGGTATTGGCAGTAAAACCAGAAAAGAATGGCTTTAGCTTTTTTAATGGCAAGTATAATTGACTATTGAGGATCCAGTACCATTCACTTTCCCTATCTTAACACACACCATCTAGACTTGTGCTGTGTAATATGTGACAATGTATATTTAAATTTAATTACAATTAAGAAAAATTAGAAATTCAGTTCCTCAGAACTAGTCATATTTCAGGTGCTCAAATATCTTCATGTTACCATATTGGACAGTACAGATAGAAGCCATTTATATATCTGGAGACTGTTCTATCAGAAAACTCCAATCTAGTCTATAAAACCTATGCAGAAATGTAGCAGCCTGAAACGAGTGATTTTTGGATAGCATAATTTTTGCCAATATTGGCCCTCATTGAATTCTGAAGCAGGAAAACCTGGTATTTAGTATCTCCAGCCCACACTTTCTGCCAAGTCAGTGCTTGCTTTCTCACTCCTGCTCTCATGCTACATGTTCCTTTCCTCTGTGTTCCCACAGCACTCTGTGCTCATCTCTTGGAGCACTTATGACACAGCTGAAACATTGATTTACTTGTTCTTCTCCTCCATGGTATTGTATCCCCAGCATCTAGCACAGTGGGTGACCCAAAACTTATAGAGGAGTTGCTCCATGAATTTCTGTGGATGAATGAATGAGATCTCAAAGCAGCATCATAATACATCTTATACAGGGGCATGGCATAAGATATTTTTAATTAGGGTGGTCTGTTAATTCTGCTTCTTAACATATTTCATGAACAACTTCTTATACCTAAGTTTTGTTTGCTATAAGTACCTTCAGAATTGGGTTTGAGGGCTTCCCTGATGGCTCAGTGGTTAAGAATCCACCTGCCAATGCAGGGGACACGGGTTCGAGCCCTGGTCTGGGAAGATCCCACATGCCAAGGAGCAACGAAGCCCGTGCACCACAACTACTGAGCCCACATGCCACAACTACTGAAGCCTGTGTGCCTAGAGCCCATGCTCCTCAACAAGAGAAGCCACCACAATGAGAAGCCCGCACACTGCAAGGAAGAGTAGCCCCTGCTTCCCGCAACTAGAGAAAGCCCGCACGCAGCAACCAATACCCAACGCAGCCAAAAATAAATAAATTAAAAATAAAAAAGAGAATTGGGTTTGAGTGGAGCGGCAGTATAGAGTACGTGTAGTGTCCCTCCATAGGAAGGAGTTTACAGTCATAACCATTTAGAGATGAAGCTTTCCTGGAAGTCTGACAGACACGTACGGAAGCAGGAAAGTGCAACTGATTTAGCATCTGGAAAGGCATGATCCATTCTTTTCCTACAGGCTATGAAGATGTATCAGATTCAATTTACTAGATGGGACAGAAGCAGGGCTTGCAAAGCAATGCATTGTAGCTAAGCATCCATATGGCTTTGTATTAATTAATTTCCTAGGATTATCATTTTGATTCTCCTTATAATGAAATAACAAATGTATAGAGATCAACTGAGTTGGGAAATAAAGAGATCACAAACTTGGTTCCATAAAAGTGGAACTGGCTGACAAATGGAGAGGCTTGGGCACCTGGGATTACAGGTTAAACAGCAGAGCAAGTATGTGGACAAGATCGCTGTTTTTGGTAATTAAAGCGGGCCTGTTTAGTACTGGGCGGAACAAAGATGCCCTGCTTAGTTCTTTCATGTTTGCCTGAAACATAAAAAGCTCTCAACTTTTTTTCTCCCTGTAATCTGGTAGGCTAGCAGTGCTTTCCCTGACAAATGAGGCTGTGTCTCTAGGTAAGCCTGAGTGTGGCTTCAGAATCTGATAGAATAATGGTTCTCCTCTTTGCTGGTCTGTTTCCTGAAATGCTTCCTCATTTTAAATCTCCAATTCTTGCATTTCCGTTCCCCCTGTGAGAGCTCTATTCTCACTGTTGTCAGCAGAAGCAGTTGCTCAGTGTGGTGCAGCGAGCCTGACGGATGGCTTTAATTCACTGGTTCCAGACTGCCTTTATGATTGCTCAGGTCCTGGAGAGAGCTGGCCACTCAAGGCAGCAATCACTGCCTCTGTGTTTCAACACCTGCCTCGACAGCCAGAGGGCATGGAGATTGGAGCCATGAAGGAGGAATAGAAACACATATTTCTTGTGATTTCTGCAATGCTGGGGGCTGGCAGAGTGGGAGAGAAGGTCTTAACGTTATATCATAACTGACCACAATCTCCCATTTGACATCATTTCAAGATCAGGATGAAACAGGGGTGGTCCCCTTGTCATGAAGTGACATCATACAGAAAACACAGACAACTCTTCTCCAAATTTAAGTTTAGGAGAAAGTTTAATTTGGATATATAGACTGGGATATCTCCTAGAAAGGAAGGTCTCTGTCAGTTATAATTTCTTTACTATCCTGAGTCTAGGTTAAATTCTCCTCATTTTTATTTCCTTTTATTAATTTTACTTACTTGTGTTACATTATTTACTGCTATACACACCCTTATTGCTACTCACAAATATGTCAGGAAAATGACCAACTGGCTGTAACTGGGCCAACTGTATAATACTGGGCAGGACCCTTCTACTCACTTAGCTTGTATTTGAAGTGACTGAATTAGTTAAGAGTGGCAACTTACTCTCTAGGATGAGTTTATCAAACTACCTCCTTGTTGTCTAATTGCATATTACAGTTTAGCTTAGTGACAGCTTAGACATTTGTTATTTAAGAAGAATGTGGAGATGAGAGCAATTCATGACTAAACCAGAGTAGTGTTTATCATAAATTGGATCATCATAACCAGGCTATGGAGAGCACTTCATAGTTTACAAAGAATGTTCTCATCTCTGATTTTCATTGATTCCTCATGAGAGCACTATGGGAAAGATTGGTCTCAGGATTAATATTATCCTCATTTTACAGTGCAAGACTTGTGATTAAAAAAGTAGATCCCAGGATTTGGAATCAGTGTTTCTACAATTTTAGTCCTTTTAGCATTTCCAGCAGTTACACTGTGCTTTCCTAAGGGACAAACTTATAAATGTGGCTATATTGGCACTAGGCAAAATCTGGACAAAGAGCAAATTGAAGAATTCAGAGAGCTATCTCAGGCTCTTTCTAGCAGATCTTGTCTGGCTCAAAGTGTTTGCTTCTTCCTTGTCAATTGCTGTGACTCATGGCTCTGCAGAACTGCAGGCTCAGCATTGCCCCAAACTCTGGAACTCATCTGACCACAGGACAGAGGAGTTTCCATAGCTACAGGCAAACATTGTGGGACAATCATATTGCCCTTCTTGCTGTGCCAGCCTTGATCTCATGCCACACTTACCATAACTGGGCCTTGTTTCTGAAACAGCTACTCCCACCATTCTCCAGTTTTGTTTCAGAGCCTTATCTTCTTATTTTTAAGTTCCTGTTGTATAACCTGCCAAGTACTTCCAAGACCTCTAGTGGTCAACTCCTTTTGTGAATAAAGTTCTTTTGGGGAACGCAACTCTGCCCATTCATTTATGTATTGTCTATGACTGCTTTAATGCCACAAAAAGCACAATTGAGTAGTTGCAACAGAAACCATATGGCCTGGAAAGCCTGAAGTATTTACTGTCTGGCCCATTAGAGAAAATGTTTGCTGACCTTTGCCCTAGGACTGTACTATGCTTTGCTCTTCCAGTTTACATTCTCTGGTACTTGAGTCTTATCTTAAGCCTAGCACAGTGGCTGGGATGCTGAAGCCCCAAAGAGATTTCCCTTATGTCTGTTTGTATGCTGGCTTGCCTGCTCTAACCTACACGTGCCATCTATCCCTGGATTCCCACTAACTGTATTTGGCCTTGCTCTAGGCAGGACCCCATCACCTTTTGTTTGTTCCCCTCTTCCCATGCTCACTGCTTGCCTGGGACACCATTTACATTTTAACTGCCATTTAAATGAGTTCTACTTGTGGAATTAGGCTTCCTCCCCTACTCTGCATCTGTGTCTATTCTATCCTCTCAGAGCCTACTATTCAGTGTCCTGCAAGTCTCAATGGATAGATCGTTTCCAAGTCCTGTCTCCTTCTGGTATGCTCATTCCAAATGAAGTCAGCTATATTCAAATTTCTCTGGGTCACTCTTCCTACTCATTTCTGGGAGAGAGCAGGACAGATTGAAGTTAGTTTAGACAAATTTCTCTTAGAGACGGTACACCAGTATCTCCAATATATATAGCTCCAGTATGGCAGGTTCTTGGGACCATAGGAGACGTAGAGTCACATGTGCCTTAAAAAAATCCAGTTAAATTGAGATCTAAAAACATAAGGACCTGACCATCGTAGGTGCTAGGCATACATGTATTTCCTTTTGGACTTTTCTCATGGATGAGTATCATTCTCCACCCTCTATCCTCCCCATCCTTATTCCTGGGAATGGAACTTGATACTTATTGCACAGGATCACCAAAGCTCCTCACTGAAAACAAACAGAAGCACAAAAGTTTATAATTCAAAGCATGATTTGAGTTTTACAAGTAGTTTTCTACAACCTCACGCATCTTTGTAATTGTGTGATGAAGCACATTTGTATCCTAGTAGAAATTCTAACAATGAGCTGATTGTATAAAGTTTCCATGGTAGACAATCTTGAATTCATCAGAAGTAAATAATGTTCCCAGTGCCCTTAAATCAATGGAGTTGGTTTAAAAACAAGTGTGTTTGCCCCATCGTCCCATTAAAGATGACTATATAGGTGACCACCATCTCCCCAAATTTGACACCATACTGATTTTCCCTTCTGTTGGCTGCACACATGAATAGATGACATGTTTACTCGGTGTGAAAAGTAAGTTTCACTAAGGTAACCATAGTTTCATTGTCTCTTTTGTGCATTTAATAACTTGGTGACCTGGTAAAGAGATTCAGATCACTGGTCTTTGTTCTCCTTATCACTGGGCTATATATCTCAATCTAACAGTATTTCTGAACACCTTTATTTTCAACACATTTAGAATTTAAAAACACCCCCTCCCCCACATGTAACTTTTCTAGTTTGGTTTGGTAAGAAAAAAAAATTGTAGCTCCATAAAGCAGAATAATATGTTATCTAAGTAAGAATGATATATTTTTTCTATTTCCCAATTTTGTGGAAAATTTAGGCAAATCAAAAGTAGGCTAAAACATCATTTGTGAACCAGAATGTTTGGCACCTTTAAGATTGCTGAAGGTTTCTCTGAACTTAGAAATCATACTGAGGTGGACCAAGGCTTTGTAAAATCTTAAACAAAATCCCTGAATATTTGTATTATGTACAGATCTTTCTGAACTACTTGGCATACATTTCTCCTTCCTATAGCAGATTTTGGGAATATTGAGCAAAGATCAGGGTTGGCTACTTATCAAACACTTCTATATAACTGTCTCTGAGTTGTAATGAGAACACAGAATTTGATTTGTGGGGTTGTGCCCACAGTGAGGTGTTCTCCTGCAGGCCATTTAACATATGAAGAAGATTATTTTACAATCAGGCTTTTAGTTCTGATAAATATTGTGTTTGTTTGGAGATAGCTAGATGGAGAGACTTAGTAGCACACACTCAAGTCCTTTTCCTTTCTTGGATTGTAGATGTATTAGATATGGGAAGGGATTTGGAGATTTTGCAGATGAGGGAACTGAGGCCCAGAGACAGAAAATCACTTGCCTAAGACAATCATTTGGTAGACAGCCAAGAATTGAACCCAATTTAGTAGTTTTTCATTTGTACCATTTTACTTCCCTTCTTTTTTATCCACTAGATTTTATTTTGATAAAGTGATATGGCAAGTAAGAAATCTCTAAAGACTGTGTACTCTATCTGAATATTTACCACAGGATGTGGCTGAAATTACCTCATTCTACAGACAGATATTTGCCAGATCTCTTTCTATGGACTGGCTATTCTGGCCTTCCAATAACTTCTTTGATCCAGTCCAGAAAGTATTAAACATTGGAATTCTTATAAGTATTCTGAAGCAAGATGCACTTTGTAAGTTCACCTTTGCTAGAATGCAAATCAGTGCAAAATGGCTCACTTAATTTTTGTTTCTGTCAACAGTGTGTTTCTCCTGATTACCTGCCCAGACTATATGAGGAGACGGTTGAGATTCTGAGTAGTCTCTATTTGTGTTGAAGAGGCCACTGGTAATTGCATACATGCCTCCCTCTATCAACAGTCTTACTTAGTACATCACCTAAGAGAAGGTCCAAGATTATGGTTTGTGAATTTCAAGCACAATCATTTTTCTGTTTCATTGGGTTGGCCAAAAAGTTCATTCGGGCTTTTCCATAACATAGAAAACCCGAGCAAACTTTTTGGCCAACCCAATATTTGGAGAGAGGGCACCAGGAACATTTTGCTTTCTTTCTATTTTGTGTCTAAAGTATGTATCTGCATTGAGCTGTACACTAATTTGTTTATTAAATATTTGAAGTAGGAATTACAGAAGTGGAAAGGAACATATAGATGGCTGGTTTTCAAAAACATTTATTTCACCAGTAGCCCTTTTCTTACATACAGTGATAATGGGCAATATAGATTACTTGAAACATGGGTTGGGAATCTGGATTTCTGCCTGCTTGCTCTCCTAATGTAAACATAATTTGTAAGTTTTACTGAGCTTTGAGATTTCTATGAAGAATGATTTTACAAATCTTTGTCTTATAGATTGGAATACTAAGGAACAAACTGGTCTAAGGCCTACCACAGGGTTAAGAGCACATTTGACACTGGGACGCAGGTATGAATTGATAACAATTCAGAGCTCTTTATTCTACCTCTGAACAAGAGAGTGGGATGCCAGTGAATGAAAACTGAGATATCACATTTTGAATAATTGAGCAACTCACAGTGCATAAATTGCTCATTGTTAAATTATATGTAAAATTAAATAAATGCTGAACTCATGACAATTACCACTTTCTACCACTATAAAAGCACATGATGAAACTTTAAATACTTGGTGTCAATGACTTATTATCTCCTAAAGGAAAAGACGTATGTAACAATACAGAAAGTGGCACAAAACAGATTATAAAACTACCAAAAATAAACTAAATATTTTCCACATATGAAAGATTATGGAAATAATTTCAATTTGCTTATATTCAGCCTAATAAAAATTTTACTTATAGACTGACTTTCTCCACATCACCAAAATGAGCAGTACACATTCATTACCATCTTTAATTAATATGTAATTCTTTTAAAATTAATTTGTATCGGAGTATAGTTGCTTTACAATGTTACGTTAGCTTCTACTGCACAGCAGAATGAATCAGCCATATATAAACATATATGCCCCCCCTTTTGGATTTCCCTCCCATTTAGGACACCACAGTGCATTAACTAGGGTTCCCTGTGCTATACAGTATGTTCTCATCAGTTGTCTATTTTATACATAGTGTCAATAATGCATATGTGTCAATCCCAATCTCCCAATTCCTCCCACCCTACCCCTTTCCCCCTTGGTATCCATACATTTGTTCTCTACCTCTGTGTCTCTATCTCTGCTTGGCAAATAAGATCATCTATACCATTCTTCTAGATTCCACATATATGCATTAATATACACTATTTGTTTTTCTCTTTTGACTTATTTCACTCTGTACGACACTCTCTAGGTCCATCCACATCTCTACAAATGCCCAATTTCGTTCCTTTTTATGGCTGAGTAATATTCCATTGTATATATGTACCACATCTTCTGCATCCATTCCTCTGTTGATGGACATTTAGGTTGCTTCCATGTCCTGGCTATCATAAATACTGCTGCTACAGACATTGGGGTACATGCGCCTTTCTGAATTATGATTTTCTCAGGGTATATGCCCAGTAGTGGGATTGCTGGGTCATATGGTAGTTCTATTTTTAGTTTTTTAAGGAACCTCCATACTGTTCTCCATAATGGCTGTATCAATTTACATTCCCATCAACAGTGCAAGAGGGTTCCCTTTTCTCCACACCCTCTCCAGCATTTATTGTTGGTAGATTTTTTGATGATGCCCAGTCTGACTGGTGTGAGGTGATACCTCATTGTAGTTTTGATTTTTAGTTCTCTAATAATAAGTGATGTTGAGCATCTTTTCATGTGTTTGTTGGCCATCTTTATGTTTTCTTTGGAGAAATGTCTATTTAGGTCTTCCGCCCATTTTTTGATTGGATTGTTTGTTACTTTTGATAGTGAGCTGCATGAGCTGTTTGTATATTTTGGAGATTAATCCTTTGTCTGTTGCTTGGTTTGCAAATATTTTCTCCCATTCTGAGGGTTGTCTTTTTTGTCTTGTTTATGGTTTCCTTTACTGTACAAAAGCTTTTAAGTTTCATTAGGTCCCATTTGTTTATTTTTGTTTTTATTGTCATTACTCTAGGAGGTGGAACAAAAAAGATCTTGCTGCAATTTGTCTCAAAGACTGTTCTTCCTATGTTTTCCTCTAAGAGTTTTAGTTTATAGTTTCCTTTGCTGTGCAAAAGCTTTTAAGTTTCATTAGGTCCCATTTGTTTATTTTTGTTTTTATTGTCATTACTCTAGGAGGTGGAACAAAAAAGATCTTGCTGCAATTTGTCTCAAAGACTGTTCTTCCTATGTTTTCCTCTAAGAGTTTTATAGTTTCTGGCCTTATATTTAGGTCTTTAATCCATTTTTAGTTTATTTTTGTGTATGGTATTAGAGAGTGTTCTAATTTCATTCTTCTACATGTAGCCTTCCAGTTTTGCCAGCACCACTTATTGAAGAGACTGTCTCTTATCCATTGTATATCCTTGCCTCCTTTGTCATAGATAAGGTGCCCATAGGTGCATGGATTTATCTCTGGGCTTTCTATCCTGTTCCATTGACCTATATTTCTGTTTTTGTGCCAGTACCATACTGTCTTGATTACTGTAGCTTTGTAGTATAGTCTGAAGTCAGGGAGCCTGATTCCTCCAGCTCCATTTTTCTTTCTCAAGATTGCTTTGGCTATTCACGGTCTTCTGTGTTTCCATACAAATTGTGAAATTTTTTGTTCCAGTTCTGTGAAAAACGCCATTGCTAATTTGATAGGGACTGCATTGAATCTGTAGATTGCTTTGGATAGTATAGTCATTTTCACAATACTGATTCTTCCAATCCAAGAACATGGTATATCTCTCCATCTGTATGTGTTGTCTTTGATTTCTTTCATCAGTATCTTATAGTTTTCTGCGTACAGGTCTTTTGTCTCCTTAGTTAAGTTTATTCCTAGGTATTTTATTCTTTTTGTTGCAGTGGTAAATGGGTTTTTTCCCTTAATTTCTCTCTGATCTTTCGTTGTTAGTGGATAAGAATGCAAAAGACTTTTGTGTGTTATTTTTATATCCTGCAACTTTATAAAGTCATTGATTAGCTATAGTAGTTATCTGGTGGCACCTTGAGGATTTTCTATGTATAGGATCATGCCATCTGTGAACAGTGAGAGTTTTACTTCTTCTTTTCCGTTTGGAGTCTTTTATTTTGTTTTCTTCTCTGATTGTCATGACTAGGACTTCCAAGACTATGTTGAATAATAGTGGCAAGAGTGGACACCCTTGTCTTCTTCTTGATCTTAGAGGAAATGCTTTCAGTTTTTCACCATTGAGAATAATGTTTGCTGTGGGTTTGTCATATATGGCCCTTATTATGTTGAGGTAGGTTCCCTCTGTGCCCACTTTCTGGAGAATTTTTATCATAAATGGGTGTGGAATTTTGTCGAAAGCTTTTTCTGCATCTATTGAGATGATCATATGTTTTTTCTCCTTCACTTTGTTAATGTGGTGTATCACATTGATAGAATTGCATATATTTAAGAATCCTTGCATCCCTAGGATAAATCCCACTTGATCACGGAGTATGATCCTTTTAATGTGCTGTTTGATTCTGTTTGCTACTTTTTGTTGAGGATTTTTGCATCAATGTTCATCAGTGATATTGGCCTGTAGTTTTCTTTTTTTCTGGTATCTTCATCTGGTTTTAGTATCAGGATAATGGTGGCCTCATAGAATGAGTTTGGGAGTGTTCCTTCCTCTGCAGTTTTCTGGAAGAATTTGAGAAAGATAGGTATCTTCTCTAAATGTTTGATAGAATTCACCTGTGAAGCTATCTGGTCCTGGGCTTTTGTTTGTTGGAAGATTTTTAATCAATTTCAGTGCTTGTGATTGGTCTGTTTATATTTTCTATTTCTTCCTGGTTCAGTCTCAGAAGGTTGTGCTTTTCTAAGAATTTATACATTTCTTCCAGGTTGTCCATTTTATTGGCATACAGTTTCTTGTAGTAATCTCTCATGATCCTTTGTATTTCTGCAGTGTCAGTTGTTACTTCTCCTTTTCCATTTCTAATTCTATTGATTTGAGTCTTCTCCCTTTCTTTCTTGATGAGCCTGGCTAATGGTTTGTCAATTTTGTTTATCTTCTGAAAGAACCAGCTTTTAGTTTTATTGATCTTTGCTATTGTTTCCATCATTTCTTTTTCATTTATTTCTGATCTGATCTTTATGATTTCTTTCCTTCTGCTAACATTGGGGTTTTTTGTTCTTCTTTCTCTAATTGCTTTAGGTGTAAGGTTAGGTTGTTTATTTGAGATGTTTCTTGTTTCTTGAGGTAGGATTGTATTGCTCTAAATTTCCCTCTTAGAACTGCTTTTGCTGCATCCCATAGGTTTTGGCTCATCGTGTTTTCATTGTCATTTGCTTCTAGGTATTTTTTTTATTTCCTCTTTGATTTCTTCAGTGATCTCTCGATTATTTAGTAGTGAATTGTTTAGCCTCCACGTATTTGTATTTTTTACAGATTTTTTCCTGTAATTGATATCTAGTCTCATAGCGTTGTGGTCAGAAAAGATGCTTGATACAGTTTCAGATTTCTTAAATTAACCAAGAGTTGTTTTGTGACCCAGGATATGATCAATCCTGGAGAATGTTCCATGAGCACTTGAGAGGAGAGTGTATTCTGTTGTTTTTGGGTGGAATGTCCTATAAATATCAATTAAGTCCATCTTGTTTAATGTATCATTTAAAGCTTGTGTTTCCTTATTTATTTTCATTTCGGATGATCTGTCCATTGGTGAAAGTGGGGTGTTAAAGACCCCTACTATGATTATGTTACTGTCGATTTCCCTTTTAGCATTTTCCTTGTATATTGAGGTGCTCCTATGTTGGGTGTATAAATATTTACAATTGTTATATCTTCTTCTTGGATTGATCCCTTGATCATTATGTAGTGTCCTTCGTTGTCTCTTGTAATAGTCTTTATTTTATAGTCTATCTTGTCTGATGTGAGTATTGCTACTTCAGCTTCCCTTTGATTCCTATTTGCATGAAATATCTTTTTCCATCCCCTCACTTTCAGTCTGTATGTGTCCCTAGGTCTGAAGTGGGTCTCTTGTAGACAGCATATATATGGGTCTTGTTTATGTATCCATTCAGGCAGTCTGTGTCTTTTGGTTATAGCATTTAATCCATTTACATTTAAGGTAATTATCGATATGTATGTTCCTGTTACCATTTTCTTAATTGTTCTGGGTTTGTTATAGTAGGTCTTTTCCTTCTCTTGTGTTTCCAGGCTAGAGAATTTCCTTTAGCATTTGTTCTAAAGCTGGTTTGGTGGTGCTGAATTCTCTTAGCTTTTGCTTGTCTATAAAGCTTTTGATTTCTCCATCGAATCAGAATGAAATCCTCACTGGGTATAGTAGTCTTGGTTGTAGGTTTTTCCCTTTCACTACTTTAAATATGTTCTGTCGCTCCCTCTGTCCTGCAGAGTTTCTGCTGAAAAATCAGCTGATAACCTTATGGGATTTCCCTTGTAGGTTATTTGTTGCTTTTCCCTTGCAGCCCTTAATATTTAACATGTTCTTTAAAACAGTAAAATTTACACTTTATAGTATACAGTTCTTCAGATTTTGACAAATGCATAGTCACCAAACCAACAATATAATCAATACATAGAACAATTCCATCACCCCTTTAAATTCCCCCCTGTCCTTTTCTGCTCAGTTCTACACCCCAACCCTGGCAATTACTGATCTGTTTGAGATCTCTATAGGTTTTCCTTTTTCCAGAATATCACACGAAAGGAATCAAATAGTATGTGTCCTTTTGAATCTGGCTTCTTTTACTCAACATAATGCTTTTGAGATTTATCCACATTGTTTCATGCATTTGTATTTTGCTCCTTTTTTGTTTCTGAGTAGTATTCTATTTGTTTTATTTGGGACAGGGTGTAAATTATGCTCTCAGACTGACATAGTGTATTTAACACAGGTTCACTGCAGGAATTTCACAAGCCACTAGCATACGGGGTAATGTGTCCCAATAAGCCCATAAAGAAGTATACCCCAAAGAAATGATAGATTAATTACACTACTGTTCCAGGCAAGGGGAGATGACAGAAAAGTCCAAATTAAGTTGAGGTGTACCTTTTCTATGAGTTTGGTTTCTCAGGAGGGTTGGCTTAACCAACCAGGAGTGACTTTCAGCTGCCAGCACAAAAGGAAAGTCCCCTGTTGCTAGATAATGAAGGTGCCAGTGGGTGTTGGTGGCAGGATAGGCTGCTCTGAGGTTTACCACTCCAGGGACCATTGCATGGCTTGCCCCATTGCCTACATGAGTGCCTCACCGAAGCAGCAACAGATGTTCCTTCTCTTCCACAGACTGCTGCACAGTTTAACACCACTGCTGACCAAGAGTAGCTTGGGCACAGCAGGAGCAAGTGTCTCAAGATCTTTGGAGAGCTAGATCAGCAAAGGATAGCCTTTACCCAGAACAAAACTCTTGAATATTCCTTACAAACTCTGGTATTTATGGTCTAAATATTCCCTTGCCATAGTTGCTTCTCCACATGTTCTTATCCATAAGCCCCCAGCAGGACCTCTTAGCAACTGAGGTAATAAGTGCTTATCAATGACAACACAACTTATTTCATTCTTATATCAAAACAACTTTACTTCTAAAAACAACTTTTTTGTTTGTTTTTGTTGTCTTTGTCATAGACAAGTGGATTAAATAAGTTCACTTAAGATAAGCTAGTGAATTTGAAATCACGTCAAGCCCATACACAACACCATTATATGGATATATATTCCCCAACTGAAGGATATTTGGGTTGTTTCCACTTTGGGGCAATTATGAATAAAGCTACTATAAACATTTACATGCATGTTTTGTGTGAATATAAGTTTTTGTTTCACTTGCATAAATACCTAGGAGTGGGATTGCTGAGTCAAATTTTTAATGAATATTTAACTTTATAACAATGGTGAAACAATTTTTCAGGGGCTGCAGCATTATGCATTCCTAACAGAAATGTAGGAGACTTAGAGTTGTTCCACATCCTTGCCAACACTTTGTATTACTAGTGACATTTTTTAACCCACCTAATAGGGTTTAGAGGTATCTCACAGTTTTATTTTCTTTTCCCTAATGACTAGTACTTTTGAGTATCGTTTCGTGTATCATTTAAAATTTTGTACATTTTCTTTACTGATATGTCTGTGCTAATATTTTGGCCATTTTAAAAATTGGGCTGCTTTTTGTTTTATTATTACTGAGTTTTGGGAGTTTTGAAATACATTTTTTGGATAGAAGTCCTTTGTCTGATATGTGATTTGCAAAAATATTTTCCCAATCTGTGGCTTTTCTTTTCATTCTCTGTCTTTTGAAAGGCAAAAGTTCTTAATTTTGATGAAGTTCAATTTACAGGGATTTAGTTTATGCTTTTGGGCAATGCTTAAGAAATCTTTGCTCTACCCAAGTTCACAAAGTGTTATACTATGTTTTCTTCTAGAAGTTCTGTTGTTTTAGGTTTTCCATTTAAGCCCATGATCTAATTTTGAGTTGTGTTTTTTTGTTTGTTTGATTGTTTTTGTAGTGGGATGAGGAATGGATTGAGGCTTTTTTCTATGAGTTTGACTTTTTTCCCCACTTCTAAGTTATACCGTGCAGAATTTGTCTTTTCAGTATTTGTCTGGCTTATTTCACTTTGCATAATGCTGTCCAAGTTCATCCATGTTGTCAGAAATGCTAGGATTTCCTTCTGTTTTGTGGCCGAATAATATTCCATTGTTATATACTACATTTTCTTTATTCATTCATCCATTGACAGACACTTAGGTTGTTTCCATATCTTGACTATTGTGAATAATGCTGCAATAAATATGGAGATTGCAGGTACCTCTTTAAGATAGTGATTTCATTACCTTTGGCTATATATACCTTGAAGTAGGATTGCTGGATCATTTTTTATTGTTTGTTTTACTTTTGTCTTGTGAGTTTGGGTATCACATTGTTCCAACAAAATTTATTTAATATTTTTTACACCTTGGTCAAAAAATCAGTTGACCATAATAGCTACCTGTGGGCTGGCCATCAGCATTTGAGATTATCTGGTATGAGGACCTTGCTGCCCCCCTCCCCCCAAAAAAGGCTTCATAGTACATAATGGCTAATCAGAAACTTTCTTTAAAGGAGATGAAATGAAAGTCCTAACAGAAAGGACAGGCACTAGGGGGAAATTAGGAAGGGTAGAGTGAAAAGGTACAGAAGGCAGAAGCAGAATATTTAAGCAGAGAGTCAGGAATTAATAAATTATTAGGAATTAAGAAAGTATTTGGAGAATTGAAAGCAGGAGCAAAACATTGGCTCATCGTAGTGGAGAGCACTAGAGTTGGGAGAAACAGATCCCTACTGTTGAGGACACCAAAGAAGAACTGAATTGGTACTGTTGACCTGTGTTGCAGATGATATAACAGTTCTCTGTGAGACTGGTTGTAACATTCAGATTCTTTCCTGTCCTTTTGTATACCTTTAAGTATTCTTAGTATGAAACATACTCATCTGCATGTGCCTCTTTTCTTTGAACTCAAAAAGGCTCAAAATCAAACATCAAGTTTGTGCCGGAATCAGTAGTACAGTCTGGCTTTATCTGGTATACTGCTGACCCACAGATGGAGAACATTCTAAAGTCAGTGGTATTGGGACTAGATTTTGAGAAGAACTTTTGATTTATCTACATTTGAATTTTTACAACAAGAATGAATTCATGCAGTGTATAATTGAAAACAAAGAAAAAAAACAATTGACCATATGTCTGTTGGTCTATTTCAGTACTATTTTTTTCATCTGAAGTATGTATTTATCCTTTTGCCTTTTGCTATAAAACTGTATGGAATACTGTTTTACAGTGAGTCTTAAAATTGGGTAGTGTGAGTCCTACAGTTTTATTCTTTTTCAAAATTGTTTTGGCAATTCTAGTTCCTTTGCATTTCCATATAGATTTCAGATTTATATTGCTGATTTCTGCAATAGCCCTGTTGGAATTCTGTTTACGATTGTATTGAATGTATAGGCATTTTTGGATAGAATGGGCATCTTAACACTGTTTTCAAATTCATAAACAGACTATATCTCATTATTTATTTAGATCTTCTTGATTTCATCCATCAGTGTTTTGTATGTTTTTGTTTACAGATCCTGTACATATGTTGTTAGATTATTACCTATTTTGGGTTTTTTGTGATGCTGTAAACTGTACTTAAAAAATAGACTTCTAATTGTCCATTACTAGATTGATATAAGGTATAAAACATTGATATAAGTTTGATTCTTTTCTATATTAACCTGTATCTTGTGATCTTACTGGTTCTAGTAGTTTTTGGCCTCACCACACGGCATGTGGGATCTTAGTTCCCTGACCAAGGGTCAAACCCCTGTCCCTGCATTGGAAGGGCAGAGTCTGGACTGCCAGGGAAGTCCCAGTTTTTTGTTGTTTTTATTGATTCTTGGGATTTTCCACTAGACAGTCATGTCATCTATGAATATAGCATGTTTTATTTCTTCCTTTCTGATCCATATGCCTTTGGTTTCTTTTTCTTGCATTATGACACTGGCTAGGACCTCCACTACAATGTTCAGTTGAGTGGAGAGAGCTGATATTACCTGTTTTACAGTCTTAAAAGCAAGGTATTCAGTCTTTAACCATTAAGTTTGGTGTGAGATGTTTTATTGAAGATGACCTACATCAAGTCAAAGTTCCCTTTTGTTTCTAATTTGCTGAGTGTTTTTACCAAGAATAGATACTGAATGTTGTCAAATGTTTTCCTCTATTTATGAAAACAATCAGATGTTTTTTTCTTCTTTAGTCTATTGATATGGTGAATTACATTGGTTGATTTCTGAATGTTAAATGAGCCTTGCATTCCCAGGAAAGACTCCTATTGATCATAATGTACTATTTATTTTATATACTGTTGGATTACATATGCTAAGAATATTTGCAACTATGTTTGTGGGGAATAATGATCTGTAGTTATTTTTTCTTGTAATGAAATTGTTAATTCTGGTCATGGAATGAGTTTTAAAGTGAGGTCACCTCTTTAATTTTTAGGAAGAATTTTTCATAGAATTGGTATTATTTTTCCTTTAAATGTGTGATAGAATTCTACAGTGAAACCATATGGGCACTGAGTGGCTAATGTGTCTGTGTGTGTGTGTGTGTGTGTGTGTGTGTCATAGTTTTAAAACACATAGCTATAGTGCAATGTATGTTACTTGTTTCGTCTTCAATGATCTTTGCTAGTTTGTGCCTTTTAAGGAATTTGTCAATTTCACCTACATTGTCAATTATTTATAATAGTCACTTATTATTTTTGTCCTTATTATCTTTAGTGATGTCCCCTCTCTCATTCTTCGTATTGATAATTTGTGATTTTCTTTTTGTTAACTGATTAGCCTAGCAAGAATTTTATCAATTTTGTTGATCTTCTCAAATAACCTGGTTTTAGTTTTATTGATTTTATCTTTCGGTTTTGTGGTTTCTACTTCATTGTTTTTTACTCTTATTTTTGCTTTCTTTTTGGATTTAGCTTGCCTTTTAAATTTTTTTTTCTAGTTTTGAGAACTTCTTTATAAATATGAATATATAGTACTATAATTTCCCTTTCAACATTGCTCTAGCTGCTTTAAAAAATCTTTATATGCTGTGTTTTCATTTTCATTGTATTCAGAATGCATCTTAGTCTTTAATTATTTCTTAGGCTCATGTGTTATTTGGAAGTATTGTTTAAAAGTATTTCCTTGTTTTCTAAATATTTAGGGATTTTCTGGATATTTGGATATAGATTTCTAATGTAAATCCATTTTGGTGAGATAACAGACTGACTAATTTAATAATTTTATGTGTAATGTCATACTTTTTTCTTACTGTTTTGTGAATTCTTTTTTTTTACATCTTTATTGGAGTATAATTGCATTACAATGGTGTGTTAGTTTCTGCTTTATAACAAAGTGAATCAGCTATACATATACATATATCTCCATATCTCTTCCCTGTTGTGTCTCCCGCCCTCCCACCCTCCTGATCCCACCCCTCTAGGGGGTCACAAAGCACCGAGCTGATCTCCCTGTGCTCTGCGGCTGCTTCCCACTAACTATTTTACGTTTGGTAGTGTATATATGTCCATGCCACTCTCTCACTTTGTCACAGCTTACTCTTCCCCCTCCCCATATCCTCAAGTCCATTCTCCAGTAGGTCTGTGTCTTTATTCCCGTCTTACCCCTAGGTTCTTCATGACATTTCTTTTTCTTAGATTCCATATATATCTGTTAGCATATGGTATTTGTCTTTCTCTTTCTGACTTACTTCACTCTGTATGACAGACTCTAGGTCCTTCCACAGGAACCCCCATACTCTTCTCCATAGTGACTGTACCATTTCACATTCCCACCAGCAGCGCAAGAGTGTTCCTTTTCTCCACACCCTCTCCAACATTTTTTTTTTTTTTTTTTTTTTTTTGCGGTATGCTGTACTCTCACTGCTGTGGCCTCTCCTGTTGCGGGGGACAGGCTCCGGATGCGCAGGCTCAGCGGCCATGGCTCACGGGCCTGGCCACTCGGTGGCATGTGGGATCCTCCCGGACAGGGGCACGAACCCATGTTCCCTGCATCAGCAGGCGGACTCTCAACCACTACGCCACCAGGGAAGCCCTCCAGCATTTATTGTTTCTAGAGTTTTTGATGATGGCCATTCTGACCGGTGTGAGATGGTATCTCATTGTAGTTTTGATTTGTATTTCTCTAATGATTAATGATGTTGAGCATTCTTTCATGTGTTTGTTGGCAATCTGTATATCTTCTTTGGAGAAATGTCTATTTAGGTCTTCTGCCCATTTTTGGATTGGGTTGTTTGTTTTTTTGATATTGAGCTGCATGAGCTGCTTGTATATTCTGGAGATTAATCCTTTGTCAGTTGCTTCATTTGCAAATATTTTCTCCCATTCTGAGCGTTGTCTTTTGGTCTTGTTTATGGTTTCCTTTGCTGTGCAAAAGATTTGAAGTTTCATGAGGTCCCATTTGATTATTTTTGTTTTTATTTCAATTTCTCTAGGAGGTGGGTCGAAAAGGATCTTGCTGTGATTTATATCATAGAGTGTTCTGCCTATGTTTTCCTCTAAGA
>NC_041234.1:95035795-95036456 GCF_002837175.3 Physeter macrocephalus
TTTCTCCTTCAATTTGTTAATATGGTTTATCACATTGATTGATTTGCATATATTGAAGAATCCTTGCATTCCTGGGATAAACCCCACTTGATCATGGTGTATGATCCTTTTAATGTGCTGTTGGATTCTGTTTGCTAGTATTTTGTTGAGGATTTTTGCATCTATGTTCATCAGTGTTATTGGCCTGTAGTTTTCTTTCTTTGTGACATCTTTGTCTGGTTTTCGTATCAGGGTGATGGTAGCCTCATAGAATGTGTTTGGGAGTGTTCCTCCCTCTGCTATATTTTGGAAGAGTTTGAGGAGGACAGGTCTTAGCTCTTCTCTAAATGTTTGATAGAATTCGCCTCTGAAGCCATCTGATCCTGGGCTTTTGTTAGTTGGAAAACTTTTAATCACAGTTTCAATTTCAGTGCTTGTTATTGGTCTGTTCATATTTTCTATTTCTTCCTGATTCAGTCTTGGAAGGTTGTACATTTCTAAGAATTTGTCCATTTCTTCCAGGTTTTCCATTTTTTTGGCATAGAGTTGCCTGTAGTAATCTCTTATGATCTTTTGTATTTCTGCAGTCTCAGTTGTTACTCTCCTTTTTCATTTCTAATTCTATTGATTTGTCTTCTCCCTTTTTTTCTTGATGAGTCTGGCTAATGGTTTATCAATTTTG
>NC_041234.1:95037030-95044303 GCF_002837175.3 Physeter macrocephalus
GTATTTTTTGATTTCCTCTTTGATTTCTTCAGTGATCACTTCGTTATTAAGTAGTGTATTGTTTAGCTTCCATGTGTTTGTATTTTTTACAGATCTTTTCCTTTAATTGATATCTAGTCTCATAGTGTTGTGGTCGGAAAAGATACTTGATACAATTTCAATTTTCTTAAATTTATCAAGGCTTGATTTGTGACCCAAGATATGATCTACCCTGGAGAATGTTCCATGCGCACTTGACAAAAATGTGTATTCTGTTGTTTTTGGATGGAATTTCCTATAGATATCAATTAAGTACATATTGTTTAATGTAACATGTAAAGCTTGTGTTTCCTTATTTATTTTCATTTTGGATGATCTGTCCATCGGTGAAAGTGGGGTGTGAATGTCTCCTATTATGAATGTGTTCCTGTCGATTTCCCCTTTTATGGCTGTTATTATTTGCCTTATGTATTGAGGTGCTCCTATGTTGGGTGCATAAATATTTACAATTGTTATATCTTCTTGGATCGATCCCTTGATCATTTTGTAGTGTCCTTCTTTGTCTCTTGTAATAGTCTTTGTTTTCAAGTCTATTTTGTCTGATATGAGAATTGCTACTCCAGCTTTCTTTTGGTTTCCATTTGCATGGGATATCTTTTTCCATCCCCTCACTTTCAGTCTGTATGTGTCTCTAGGTCTGAAGTGGGTCTCTTGTGGACAGCATATATATGGTTCTTGTTTTTGTATCCATTCAGGGAGTCTGTGTCTTTTGGTGGGAGCATTTGATCCATTTACATTTAAGGTAATTATCAATATGTATGTTCCTATTCCCATTTTCTTTGTTGTTTTGGGTTCGTTATTATAGGTCTTTTCCTTTTCTTGTGTTTCTTGCCTAGAGAAGTTCCTTTAGCATTTGTTGTAAAGCTGTGTTGGTGGTGCTGAACTCTCTCAACTTCTGCTTATCTGTAAAGGTTTTACTTTCTCCATCAAATCTGATTGAGATCCTTGCTGGGTAGAGTAATCTTCATTGTAGGTTTTTCTCCTTCATCACTTTAAATATGTCCTGCCAGTCTCTTCTGGCTTGCAGAGTTTCTGCTGAAAGATCAGCTGTTAACCTTATGGGGATTCCCTTGTGTGTTATTTGTTGTTTTTTCCTTGCTGCTTTTAAAATGTTTTCTTTGTATTCAATTTTTGACAGTTTGATTAATATGTGTCCTGGCGTGTTTCTCCTTGGATTTATCCTGTATGGAACTCTCTGTGCTTCCTGGACTTGATTAACTATTTCCTTTCCCATATTAGGGAAGTTTTCAACTATAATCTCTTCAAATATTTTCTCAGTCCCTTTCTTTTATTCTTTTTCTTCTGGGACCCCAATAATTCGAATCTTGATGCATTTAATGTTGTCCCAGAGGTCTCTGAGACTGTCCTCAGTTCTTTTCATTCTTTTTTCTTTATTCTGCTCTGCAGTAGTTATTTCCACTATTTTATCTTCCAGGTCACTTATCCGTTCTTCTGCCTCAGTTATTCTGCTATTGATTCCTTCTAGAGTATATTTAATTTCATTTATTGTGTTGTTCATTGTTGCTTGTTTCCTCTTTAGTTCTTCTAGGTCCTTGTTAAATATTTCTTGCGTTTTCTTTATTCTATTTCCAAGATTTTGGATCATCTTACTATCATTATTCTCAATTCTTTTTCAGGTAGACTGCCTATTTCCCCTTCATTTGTTAGGTCTGGTTGGTTTTTACCTTGCTCCTTCATCTGCTTTGCGTTTTTCTGTCTTCTCATTTTGCTTATCGTACTGTGTTTGGGGTCTCCTTTTGCGGGCTGCAGGTTCGTAGTTCCCATTGTTTTTGGTGTCTGTCCCCAGTGGCTAAAGTTGGTTCAGTGGGTTGTGTAGTCTTCCTGGTGTGGGGGACTATTGCCTGTGTTCTGGTGGATGAGGCTGGATCTTGTCTTTTTGGTGGGCAGGTCCACCTCTGGTGCTGTGTTTTGGGGTGTCTGTGGCCTTATTATATTTTTAGGCAGTTTCTCTGCTAATGGATGGGGTTGTGTTCCTGTCTTGCTAGTGGTTTGGCGTAGGGTGTCCAGCACTGTAGCTTGCTGGTCGTGGAGTGATGCTGGGTGTTGGTGTTGAGGTGGAGATCTCTGGGAGATTTTCGCCGTTTGATATTATGTGGAGCTGGGAGGTCTCTTGTGGACCAGTGTCCTGATGCAGGCTCTCCCACCTCAGAGACACAGCACTGACTCCTGGCTGCAACACCAAGAGACTTTCATCCACTCAGCTCAGAATAAAAGGGAGAAAAAGTAGAAAGAAAGAGGATAAAATAAAATAAAATAAAGATAAAATAAAATAAAGTTATTAAAATAAAAAGTAATTATTAAGAAAAAAATATTTTTTAAGTTAAAAAAAAACCGGATGAATAGAACCCTAGGACAAATGGTGAAAGCAAAGCTATACAGACAGAATCTCACACAGAAGCATCCACATACACACTCACAAAAAGAGGAAAAGGGGAAAAAATAATAAATCTTGCTCTCAAAGTCGGCCTCCTCACTTTGGGATGATTCGTTGTCTATTCAGGTATTCCACCAATGCAGGGTACATCAAGTTGATTGTGTAGATTTAATCTGCTGCTTCTGAGGCTGCTGGGAGAAATTTCCCTTTCTCTTCATTTTTCGCACAGTTCCCAGGTCTCAGCTTTGGATTTGGTCCCTCCTCTGCGTGTTGGTCGCCGGAGGGTGTATGTTCTTTGCTGACAGGATGGTGTTAAAGGAGCAGCTGATTTGGGGCTCTGGCTCACTCAGGCTTGGGGGAGGAAAGGGTACGGATGCGGGCTGAGCCTGCAGTGGCCGAGGCTGGCGTGACGTTGCACCAGCCTGAGGCACACTGTGCGTTCTTCCGGGGAAGTTGTCTCTGGATCACGGGACCCTGCCAGTGGTGGGCTGCACTGGCTCCCAGGAGGGGAGGTGTGGATAGTGACCTGTGCTTGCACACATGCTTCTTGGTGGTGGCAGCAGCAGCCTTAGCGTCTCGTGCCCGTCTCTGGGGTCGATGTTGTTAGCCGTGGCTTGCGCCCGACTCTGAAGCTCCTTTAAGCAGCACTCTTAATCCGCTCTCCTCATGCACCAGGAAACAAAGAGGGAAGAAAAAGTCTCTTGCCTCTTCGGCAGTTCCAGACTTTTCCCCGGACTCTCTCCCAGCCAGCCATGGTGCACTAACCCCTTCAGGCTGTGTTCGTGCCACCAGGCCTCTCGCTGCAATCCAACCGAAGCCCGAGCCTCACCTCTCAGCCCCCATCCATCCCGGTGGGTGAGCAGACAAGCCTCTCGGGCTGGTGAGTGCCAGTTGGCACCAATCCTCTGTGCGGGAATCTCTCCGCTTTGCCCTCTGCACCCCTGTTACTGTGCTCTCCTCCACGGCTCCAAAGCTTCCGCCCTCCGCCACCTGCAGTCTCCGCCCACGAGGGGTCTTCCTAGTGTGTGGAAACCTTTCCTCCTTCACAGTTCCCTCCCACTGGTGCAGGTTCCTTCCCTATTCTTTTGTCTCTGTTTTTTCTTTTCTCTTTTGTCCTGCCCAGGTACGTGGGGAGTTTCTTGCATTTTGGGAGGTCTGAGGTCTTCTGCCAGCATTCAGTGGGTGTTCTGTAGGAGTTGTTCCATGTGTAGATGTACTTCTGATGTATCTGTGGGGCGGAAGGTGATCTATTCATCTTACTCTTCCGCCGTCTTCCCCCATCCTTTCATTCTTATCTTTGTTATTTTGTATATGTGTGTTTTTTCACTGGCTGCTTTTAAGATTGTTTTTATTTATCACATTTTAAAAACATTTGATTATGACATGGTGTTAACATATGAGGTGGTGTTAATGTAATTTTGTTCATAACACTTTTGCTCATGGTTCCTTGAAGCTGTTGGATCTGTGGGCTTATAATTTTCATTAAACTTGATAAATTTGTTATTTATTCAAATATTGTTACTTATTTAAAATATTTCTTTTATTTCTTTCCTCTCAGTGACTTCAGTGAAATGTACATCAGGTGACTTGAAATTCTGATAGGTCATTGATGCTCTGTTCATTTTTTCCTATCTATTTTCACTTCGTGTTTCATTTTATATTCTATTGTTTTACATTCAAGTTCACTAATATTTTATTCTGCAATGTCTAATCTGTTGTTAAGCCATTTTAAGAATTTGTGTTAGATTTTGCATTTTATTTTATTTATTTATTTATTTATTTATTTATTTATTTCTGGCTGTGCCAGGTCTCAGTTGCAGCACTTGGGATATTCGTTGCCACATGAGGGATCTTTTTGTGGCATGAGGGATATTTTCATTGCGGCATGCGAGATCTTTAGTTGTGGCATGCAGGATCTTTGTTAGTTGCAGCATGCAGAATTTTTAGTTGTGGCATGTGGGGTCTTTACTTGCAGCATGCAAACTTAGTTGTGGCATGTGGGATCTACTTCCTTGTAGGGGAACCTGGGCCCCCTACATTGGGAGTGTGGATTCTTAGCCCCTGGACCACCAGGGAAGTCCCAGGTTTTGTATTTTTCACAACTGTAATTTGTGAAAAGGTCTTTTTAAAAAGTAATTTCTATTGCTTTTCTTAACATTTTTTGTTCCCCTGTGCCTTCTTTAACATAGGAATATAATTATAGTAATGGGCTTCACATCCCTATTAATGTCCAACTAATTTTGTCACCATCTTTGTCATTTCTGTGTTGATTTCAAGTGATTGATATTTTCTCCTCATCATGTGTCATATTATTCTACATCTTTGAATGACTGATAAATTTTTGATTGGATGACAGACATTGTAAATTTTACCTTGTTACATGCTGAATATTATTGCATTTACTTACATATCATTGAACTTCTTTTTAGGACACAGTTAAGTGACTTGCATATAGTTTAATAATTTTGAGAAGAAACCAAGGCCTCTGTCTTGATGACGTTGATTCCTATTCTTTGTTTATTGGAGTTTACAATTGCGTGTCATGTCACTGCTTTGCTTTCTGTACTCCCCACACTTTTTCATGGGACATTTTGATGTTGTATTGATTATGAATGCCAGAAATTCCAACTTAGCAACTCCACTTAAAATAGAAAGCTCGGAGGAAATTTATACAAGCCTCTTAGATAGCCTCATCCACCAGAGGGCAGACAGCAGAAGCAAGAAAAACTGAAATCCTGTAGCCTGTGGAACAAAAACCACACTCACAGGAAGATAGACAAGATGAAAAGGCAGACAGCTATGTACCAAATGAAGGAACAAGATAAAACCCCAGAAAAGCAACTAAAAGAAGTGGAGATAGGCAACCTTCCAGAAAAAGAATTCAGAATAATGATAGTGAAGATGATCCAGGACCTCGGAAAAGAATGGAGGCAAAGATCAAGAAGATGCAAGAAACGTTTAACAAAGACCTAGAAGAATTAAAGAACAAACAGATGAACAATACAATAACTGAAATGAAAACTACACTAGAAGGAATCAATAGCAGAATAACTGAGGCAGAGGAATGGATAAGTGACTTGGAAGGCAGAATGGTGGAATTCACTGCTGCGGAAGAGAATAAAGAAATAATAATGAAAAGAAATAAAGACAGCCTAAGAGACCTCTGGGACAACATTAAACGCAACAACATTCGCATTATAGGGATCCCAGAAGGAGAAGAGAGAGAGAAAGGAGCAGAGAAAATATTTGAAGAGATTATAGTCGAAAACGTCCCTAACCTGGGAAAGGAAATAGCCACCCAAGTCCAGGACATGCTGCGAGTCCCATACAGGATAAACCCAATGAGAAACACGCCGAGACACATAGTAATTAAACTGGCAAAAATTAAAGACAAAGAAAAATTATTGAAAGCAGCAAGGGAAAAATGAAAAATGACATACAAGGGAACTCCCATAAGGTTAACAGCTGATTTCTTAGCAGAAACTCTACAAGCCAGAAGAGAGTGGCATGATATACTTAAAGTGATGAAAGGAAAGAACCTAAAACCAAGATTACTCTACCCAGCAAGGATCTCATTCAGATTCGATGGAGAAATCAAAAGCTTTACCGGCAAGAAAAAGCTAAAAGACTTCAGCACCACAAAATCAGCTATACAACAAATGCTAAAGGAACTTCTCTAAGTGGGAGTCACAACAGAAAAAAAAGGACCTACAAAAACAAACCCAAAAGAATTAAGAAAATTGTCATAGGAACATACATATCGATAATTACCTTAAATGTGAATGGATTAAATGCTCCAACTAAAAGACACAGGTTGCTGAATGGATACAAAAACAAGACCAATATATATGCTGTCTACAAGAGACCCACTTCAGACCTAGGGACACATACAGACTGAAAGTGAGGGGATGGAAAAAGATATTCCATGCAAATGGAAATAAAAAGAAAACTGGAGTAGATATACTCATATCAGATAAAATAGACTTTAAAATAAAGAATGTTACAAGAGACAAGGAAGGACACTACCTAATGATCAAGGGATCAATCCAGGAAGAAGATATAACAATTATAAATATATATGCACCCAACATAGGAGCACCTCAATACGCAAGGCAACCGCTCACAGCTATAAAACAGGAAATCGACAGTAACACAATAATAGTGGGGGACTTTAACACCTCACTTACACCAAAGGACAGATCATCCAAGATGAAAATAACTAAGGAAACAAAAGCTTTAAATGCCACAATAGACCAGATAGATTTAATTGATATTTATAGGGCATTCCATCCAAAAACAACTGATTACACTTTCTTTTCAAGTGCGCACGGAACATTCTCCAGGATAGATCACATCTTGGGTCACAAATCAAGCCTCAGTAAATTTAAGAAAATTGAAATAATATCAAGCATCTTTTCTGACCACAACGCTATGAGATTAGAAATGAATTACAGGGAAAAAAACATAAGAAACACAAACACATGGAGGCTAAGCAATACGTTACTAAGTAACCAAGAGATTACCGAACAAATTGGAGAAGAAATCAAAAAATACCTAGAGACAAATGACAATGAACACTTGATGACCCAAACCTATGGGATGCAGCAAAAGCAGTTCTAAGAGGGAAGTTTTTAGCTATACAAGCCTACCACAAGAAACAAGAAAAATCTCAAGTAAACCATGAAAAAGAAATGAAAAAGGAGAAGTTACAAGAGACACTGCAGAAATACAAAGCATCCTAAGAGACTACTACAAGCAACTCTATGCCAATAAAATGGACAACCTGGAAGAAATGGACAAATTCTTAGAAAGGTATAACCTTCCAAGACTGAACCAGGA
>NC_041234.1:95044679-95045235 GCF_002837175.3 Physeter macrocephalus
TATACACAAATCAATCAATGTGATGCACCATATTAACAAATTGAAGAATAAAAACCATATGATCATCTCAATAGATGCAGAAAAAGCTTTAGACAAAATTCAACACCGATTTATGATAAATACTCTCCAGAAAGTGGGCATAGAGGGAACCTACCTCAACATAATAAAGGCCATATACGACAAACCCAGAGCAAACATCATTCTCAGCGGTGAAAAACTGAAAGCATTTCCTCTCAGATCAGGAGCAAGACAAGGACGTGCACTCTCACCACTATTATTCAACATATATTTGGAAGTCCTAGCCACGACAATCAGAGAAGTAAAAGAAACAAAAGGAATACAAATTGTAAAAGAAGAAGTAAAACTGTCACTGTTTGCTGATGACATGATACTATACATAGAGAATCCTAAAGATGCCACCAAAAACTACTAGAACTAATCAATGTATTTGGTAAAGTTGCAGGATACAAGATTAATGCACAGAAATCTCTTGCATTCCTATACACTAATCATGAAAAATCTGAAAGAGAAATTAAGGAAACACTCCCATTTACCA
>NC_041234.1:95045254-95055769 GCF_002837175.3 Physeter macrocephalus
GGGATGGTGGTCCTGGGGGTGACTTGCAGTGCAGTGGGGTGTGGGTTGAAAGGGCCCAGGTGCTCTGCCTCTTAGCTTGGAGCCAGAGAAGGTGGCTGTCTGCATCCCAACCTCCCCTCCAACACAACTGGAAATACCAAGTTTTGTAAGAGAAGACAGAGGGAAATCAGGTAAATCTGGAGCTTCCTGAGGCTAGTAATGCCTCGTGAGGACCTCTGAGGTCATCCTGTCCATTCCCCCAGGCTCCAGGTAGGACAGCTCCTGCCCACGGCGGGGCAGCTGGATTTGGGGATGGGAGGGGTCACTTCACATCAACCACACCTCTTACTGACCACATCAGTGTCTGGCACTCATCAGTGTCAGGACATTCTTGAGTCTTTTCTGCACCAGGAACCAACGCTTATCAAGGGCCCTAATAAATGCCAAGGGCCTCAAGAATTGGTGGAGGACACTCTCTGTCTCTTTGGGGACAGATAATTCCATGATCTTCTGCTCACTGGTTAATACTTACATCTGAATCCGTTCTCCTCACCAATGACCCGCAACCTGCCAAATCCCAGATACCAGGTCTTCTGGTGATAATACCTGATTCCTGCTCTCTAATAATTATAATTATATCTAAGCTTTATTGTTTTCTTTGTTCTATGACAGTGTGCTGTTTTACAAATGTTATCTTATTTGATCCTCACCATATGCCTATAAAATAGGCTTTATTAAATAGACCTTTCTCCAAAGAAGATATACAGATTGCCAACAAACACATGAAAGGATGCTCAACATCACTAATCATTAGAGAAATTCAAATCAAAACTACAATGAGATATCATCTCACACCAGTCAGAATGGCCATCATCAAAAAATCTACAAACAATAAATGCTAGAGAGGGTGTGGAGAAAAGGGAACCCTCTTGCACTGTTGGTGGGAATGTAAGTTGATACAGCCACTATGGAGAACAGTATGGAGGTTCCTTAAAAAACTAAAAATAGAATTACCATATGATCCAGCAATCCCATTACTGGGCATATACCCAGCGAAAACCATAATTCAAAAATACACATGCACCCCTATGTTCATTGCAGCACTATTTACAATAGCCAGGTCATGGAAACAACCTAAATGCCCATCAACAGACGAATGGATAAAGAGGTTGGAACATATATACAATGGAATATTACTCAGTCATAAAAAGGAACGAAATTGCGTCATTTGTTGAGACGTGGATGGATCTAGAGACTGTCATACAGAGTGAAGTAAGTCAGAAAGAGAAAAACAAATATCGTATATTAAAGTATGTATGTGGAACGTAGAAAAATGGTACAGATGAACCGGTTTGCAGGGCAGAAGTTGAGACACAGATGTAGAGAACAAACGTATGGACGTTTGGAGGGGAGAAGTTGAGACACAGATGTAGAGAACAAACGTATGGACACCAAGGGGGGAAGCCACAGGGGGGTGTGGATGAGGCTGTGATGAATTGGGTGATTGGGATTGACATGTATACACTGATGTGTATAAAATTGATGACTAATAAGAACCTGTTGTATTAAAAAATAAATAAATTTAAATTGAAAATTTAAAAAAGAAAAAAGAAAGAAAGCCTATAATAATGACTTAGGAAGCAGGGTCTAAAAAAAAAAAAAATAGAAAGCTTGTTTTACCCAGCGTATTTATATCAACCACAGGAAGGAATCTGATTTTCCCTCTTAAGACAATTGAAACAATCATTGTTGCTAGGAAGATGAAATGTTATGATTGGCCAGGAGTAATTGGAAGAAACAGGATAGAAAATAGTACTGAGTAGACAATACAACAAAACAAAACAATTATCTAAATACTACATCAGAATAAGATGGATATGCTCATGTATTACTGGAGGATAAGTTAAAAACATTTTGGAAAGCAACTTTTCAATATATATCAATAACCTCAAAAGTGTTTATATTTATGACCTAGAAATTCCATTTGGGGGAATTTATGTTAAGTAAATAATCAGATAGGTATACAAAGTTTTATGTAAAAGCGTGTTTAGTACACTATAACAGTTAACAAAAAAAAATTGGAAACAATATTAATGCCCAAGATTAGGTCAATTGTTAAATAAAATATAGAATACATATGAAATAGAGTATAACATTTGTATTTGATCATTTTTTATTTATTATATGAAATTTGGGTTTAAGCAGTAAAACTAACTACACTATGATAACTTATGTGAGCTTAATATATGTGTCTTATGTGTACACACATAAAAATACTTTTAAGACTAGATAGCAATACACTGACAAACTAATAATTAATGTTACATGGTGATCAACTTAAGGGGGAATTTTATTTTTTCTTATAGTACTTTGTAATTTCCAAATTTTCAATAATGAACATCTGTTACCTTTAAAAATGCTTTCTTCCCAGATGCCTATGAAAAATAGCTATGACTGGACATCAGTTATTACTGTTAAGAACAGAGGCCAAAATAAAAAAGCCACTCTATCCTCTTAGCAAGACTTATTGGTTTAAGTAGTGAGTACATCAAGCAGGTCCAGTCAGACACTTTACCTGCCATTGATACATTCCCTATAGACCTTCATTCTATTCAAGTCTAAATCTCTATTCTTGACTAACATTTCTTCACATATTTTTCCTGGTCATAAGGAGTCTTGGAGAAAATTGGATTAATTCAATATAATCTTTTTCTAAGGCTAGAAATATCTTTACATGTTGAAAATCATTTTTAGTTTATATTTTCCTTAAATATGACTAACTAGTAACTTTCCTCATGCAACTCAAGTGTATGAATTACTTCTTTTTAGTTTTTTAAAAAATTCAAACATGCACAATGTTAAGAACAGTAAAATTAGCCTCCTCATACCCCGAATCCATATTTTAGAACTAACAAGTTTTTATACTCCTGCTTTATCTACACCCCTGCCTATTTTAGTGAAATATTTTAAAGAAAATACCAGGCATCTTATAATTTCACTCCAATATACTTCAGTCTACATCTTCAAAATAATGGATATTTCTTTACATAAGCAAAATATCATTATCACACATTTGAAGACTGACAAAATTTCCTTATTTTACACTCAGGGTCTGGGCAAAAATCAAAGAGCACCCTCAAAAAAGGATTAAACAAACTTTAATAGAAGGACTATTTACAAATGCATAGGGGAAAGATTAGGAAAAACAGTGAGGGATAGGCAGTACTCTGGAGCTAATGATATCAGGGACCCCCTTACCGCTACTAGGCCTAAAGGATCAAGGAAAGGGAAACAATTAGCAGAATCTTGAGAATCTAGCTAAATGGAGAGATTCACCCATGATGATCAACCATTCCATTTTTCCTAGGACTGAGGAGTTTCCTGGAATGTGGGACTTTGGGTGCTGAAACTGGGAGAGTCCTAGGAAAACTGGGATGGTTTAGCCACCTAGGTCCATTCGACAAGGAGTTGTCTTTGGTGGAGGGATGCATCCAACATGGCCAATCCTCTGGTCTTGAGGTAGCACATCCCACTGGATTAACCAAATGGGAAACTGAGAGTAACAGTACCTTTTTTTTTTTTTTTTTTTGTGGTATGCGGGCCTCCCTCTGCTGTGGCCTCTCCCGTTGCGGAGGACAGGCTCCGGACGCGCAGGCTCAGCGGCCATGGCTCACGGGCCCAGCCGCTCCACGGCATGTGGGATCCTCCCAGACCGGGGCGCGAACCCGGTTCCCCTGCATCGGCAGGCGGACGCGCAACCGCTGCGCCACCAGGGAAGCCCAACAGTACCTTTTAATGTAGGCTATATAAGTCACCCTCCATGGGCAGAAAACAAATAGAGAATGGATTAGGAGAGGTAAATAAAATGTATCAGCAGGATTGTATATACCTTATATTGGTCATGACTCAAATAGCTGATTGCCTAAGATAATATCTATTGAATTTGTTTTGTTGAATGAGAATCTAACACACTGTATTTTGTTTAATGTCTTTTACATTTTTAATCAAGAATGTTCCTCCCTTCCTTATTTTTTTTTCTTTCTTCATCCTAATGACTTATTGAAGAGTCAAGCTCTGTTATCTTGTAATATATCTCATAATCTAGATGTTTTTGCTTCCCTGTGATTTTTTTTTAACTTATTCCTCTATCCCCTTATTTTCTTTAAATAAATCATCTATTAAGGCTTGATTACCTCTAGATTCAACTCTTTTTGGTACATCATAGGTGGTGGTATACAATTCATTTTGCATCATATCAAGAGGCAGATAATGCCTTGTTTTCTTACACTTAGTGATACTGAGTATTTAGTGGGTTCAGATGATACCAGTGTAATTCCTCTGTTACGGAATTTGCCAAAAAACTTTCATCTAATGATTTCATTGATGATTATTGCTTGAATAAATTAATTCATTAGGGATGGCAAAATAATTATTTTTCTAATTCTAGCATTTCTTCCACATGTATTAGCAAGAAATCTATTGAGAGGAAGAACTTTTACTCATAAATGAAGACTATTTGGTTAATCTGAAAGACAATTCATACTGTTAAGTCAGGAATCATTCTTAATCTTTTATTTATTTAATCGTCAGTCTTGAAGGTAAAGTTTTGGATCCCTACCTACAATAACAACATTTTAATTTTGCTTTCTCTGTTTTGAGTATCATTAGGATTGTGGTTTTTAATATAGTTAATAGAATTTTTTTATTGCTAATAAGTTTTGGAATGTACTTGCTGTAAATTCAGTAAGTTTAACCGCACCTATTTTATAGATGGTACATCGTACCTTCTATATTGTACAAACCACACATCCTGGTTTGTCCAGGAGGATCCTAAGTTTGTTCCCGTTTTCCTACCAGAATTATCAATAGCACCTCCTTTCTTTCTTTATTCTTTATCAATAGCACCTTCTTTCTGTCTTTATTTAGACTATAAATTATATTGTCCCTTTATATTATGGGCAGCACTACTTTAGATCTATATCTTAAAGTTCTCCACTAGAGTTCCAGAAATAGTTCATATGAATTAGCTAAGCCCTGAAAGAGACAGCTGAAGAGTTAAAGGTAGAAGAACCCTGTACTGTGTTTCCATTTAGGTGCTCTGGGTCCTTTCAGCCTCTGGACTTTCAAGCATTTTTGTGACTGCTTGGATGGTATGTTCATCCATCAGATACTGGAAAAGATTTGTTGATACTGTCCTACGATACTTACTACTAGAAGTGCTGCATTTCTCAAATGGCCAGCCACTCATTAAATTCAGTTCATTTCGTTCTTGCTCTACTGCTAGCCTAATGATCAGTGTGTGCCCATGGAAAGTCAATTCAATTGTCTCAGTGCATAACAAGGACAAAGATAGGCACAGTGTTCTTTCCTTTAAATTACACGCCATTTTAATACTTTATCTCTAAAAAGGAAAGTTCAGAACTGGTAAATTGCAACTTACACAAAGTTTAACTTGTTAAAGGGTATTTTACTAAGATGCTGGCTTCTGAGAACTGATTTTAAGAAAACGTTGTTAGAATTTTTGAAATTCTCTAGGGATCTTGAGTTACTTTCATGAACATTTGCAATATATGTATTGCTAATAGAAGCAGAGTGAGGTTGATTTAGGGCCTAGACAAGGTAGCAGCTCAGTTTTATTTCATTTTTGTACCCCTTCCATAAAAAATTATCAAGTGACCCTCTAACTTAACTTCTATTCCCCAGAACTGAATATCGTAGAAGTTCTACTTTCCATGCGAAGGGAAACAGCATAATTAAGTAAGCTAAGATCTTGAGAGGTCCTAAAACCCATATTCCCATAGTTGGCATCTTTCTAGAAGAAAGTCAATGGAAGAAAAGAAAAATACACATTAATTAGCTAATGAATGCATTCAACAAATATATATTGAGAACTCACTATTTGCTAAGCATTGTTCTTGGCACTGTGAATTCAGCAGTGAATATGAGAGCCTATATGGACATTACATTTTAATAGGAAGAGACAGAAAATAAGTAAAACAGAATGAATGAAGAAGATAGTGGCACTTCTGGTGCTGGCTAAGATGGAGTAAATCACTATAGTCTATTTCTCCAATTAATTACAACTAAAACTACTGGGCAGGATACAAAAAGCAACTGCCTGAAGATGCTGAAAAGTAAACAATGGCAGGAAGGTTTTTATTTTACTGCTTTAAAATTTTTTTTTCCTTCTTTATTGCCCAGCTTTAACCCAAGGGTGAACCAAGTCCCAGAACTGCATGTTGAGTGCAGACAGCAAGAACTCTGAGAGAAACCATCTCTTTCTAGCCAGAGGACTATGAAAAGGGGATCCTGTAAGTCTGAAAGTGTGTGAAGAATCCCTGAGTTGGTTCCCTTTCTTTCTTCCTTTCTGCCTTCCTTCCTTTCTTTCTTTCATTCTTTCTTTCTTTTCCTTCTTTCTTTCTTTCTCTCTCTTTCTCTTTCTCTTTGTTTCTTTCTTTCCTCCTTTCTTTCTTTTTCTTTCTTTCTTTCCCTCTTTCTTTCTTTTCTTTCTTTCCTCTCTTCTATTCTTATATATCAAATATTCTCAATGATTTACCTTATGTGTATAACTTGGGGTTTGAATACTAGAGATCAAGAATTTGACTCTTCTGTTTCCCAAGAAAAATGAATATTGTGGCTCAAACTGCCCAATTATGTAAAGAGTTAAAGAAACATAGAATACCAGTGAAGGAAGTATCCATTATTGTCTCATAATGTAATACCACTACTGCCTCTGCAGCTTAATCACCAGCAGGTCTGACATATATTTTCAGTTCTGATTTTATTTAAAAACTAAAAAACATGTGAATGCACAGAGATCAATTTCAGCACATGCATATAGTGTGCTATTAACTGCCAATTGAAAGGGGAGATATTGGCCTGAAAATCACTTTTTATCATGCTGAGAGTAATCATACTGCTTTCACATGGGCTCTTGTCAGTATTCCTTAGTTATGTTGCCAGCAAGAGAAAAGAAAGAAATCTTCCCTGCTCTTCTTTCCTTTTTCTGTTCTTTCCTTTTTCATTTCTTTTCTTTTCTCCCATGGCCTTGCTACAAGGCAAGTCCAGACAAGAAGCTGCACAGCTGTAGTGGCAGAAAAGCAGGCAATATGGACACCTACAGCCCTGAGAGTAAACCTGCCTCTCTGGTTAGAGGAACCTGCAAAAGGAACCCTTGTGATCTGAAGAGGTGGGAGGAGGTATCTTTTTTGGGGGGGGAGATTTTATTATTTCTTTTATACAGCAGTTTCTTATTAGCTATCTATTTTATAGATATTAGTGTATATATGTCAATCTCAATCTCCCAATTCATCCCCCTACCCACTTTCCCCCCTTGGTGTCCATACTTTTGTTCTCTACATCTGTGTCTCTATTTCTGCCCTGCAAACCGGTTCATCTGTACCATTTTTCTAGGTTCCACATATATGCGTTAATATACGGTATTTGTTTTTCTCTTTCTGACTTACTTCACTCTGTATGACAGTCTCTAGATCCATCCACATCTCTACAAATGACCCAATTCTGTTCCTTTTAATGGCTGAGTAATATTCCATTGTATATGTGCGCCACATATTCTTTATCCATTCGTCTGTTGAAGGCCATTTAGGTTGTTTCCATGTCCTGGCTATAGTAAATAGTACTGCAATGAACATTGGAGTACGTCTCATTTTGAATTATGGTTTTCGCAGGGTATATGTCCAGTAGTGGGATTGCTGGGTCATATGGTAATTCTATTTTTAGTTTTTTAAGGAACCACCATACTTTTCTCCATAGTGGCTGTATCAATTTACATTCCCACCAGTTGTGCAAGAGAGTTCCCTTTTCTTCACACCCTCTCCAGCATTTGTTGTTTGTAGATTTTCTGATGATACCCATTTTAACTGACGTGAGGTGATACCTCATTGTAGTTTTGATTTGCATTTCTCTAATAATTAGTGATGTTGAGCAGCTTTTCATGTGCCTCTTGTCCAGCTGTATGTCTTCTTTGGAAAAATGTCTATTTAGGTCTTCTGCCCATTTTTTGACTGGGTTATTTGTTTTTTATTTCCCAGCCGCTCCCCGGCATGTGGGATCCTCCCAGACCGGGGCGCGAACCCGGTTCCCCTGCATCGGCAGGCGGACGCGCAACCACTGCGCCACCAGGGAAGCCCCGTATTTGTTTTTTAAATATTGAGCTTCATGAGCTCTTTATAAATTTTGGAGATTAATCCTTTGTCCATTGATTTGTTTGCAAATATTTCCTCCCATTCTGAGGGTTGTCTTTTTATCTAGTTTATAGTTTCCTTTGCTGTACAAAAGCTTTTAAGTTTCATTAGGTCCTATTTCTTTATTTTTGTTTTTATTTCCAGTACTCTAGGAGGTGGGTCAAAAAACATCTTGCTGTGATTTATGTCAGAGTGTTCTACTTATGTTTTCCTCTAAGAGTTTTGTAGTGTCCAGTGTTACAATTAGGTCCTTAATCCATTTTGAGTTTATTTTTGTGTATGGTGTCAGGGAGTGTTCTAATTTCATTCTTTTACATGTAGCTGTCCATTTTTCCCAGCACCACTTATTGAAGAGACTGTCTTTTCTCCATTGTATATCCTTGCCTCCTTTGTCATAGATTAGTTGACCATAGGTGTGTGAGTTTATCTCGAGGCTTTCTATCCTATTCCATTGATCTATATTTCTGTTTTTGTGCCAATACCATACTCTCTTGATGACTGTAGCTTTGTAGTATAGTCTGAAGTCAGGGAGCCTGATTCCTCCAGCTCCATTTTTCTTTCTCAAGATTGCTTTGCCCATTCGGTGTCTTTTGTGTTTCCATACAAATTGTTAAATTCTTTGCTCTAGTTCTGTGAAAAATGCCCTTGGTAGCTTGATAGGGATTGCATTGAATCTGTAGATTGCTTTGGGTAGTATAGGCATTTTCACAATATTGTTCCTTCCAATCCAAGTACATGGTATATCTCTCCATCTGTTTGTATCATCTTTAATTTCTTTCATCAGTGTCGTATTGTTTTCTGCATACAGATCTTTTGTCTCCTTAGGTAGGTTTATTCCTAGGTATTTTATTGTTTTTGTTGAAGTGGTAAATGGGAGTCTTTCCTTAATTTCTCTTTCAGATTTTTCATTGTTAGTGTGTAGGAATGCAAGAGATTTCTGTGCATTAATTTTGTATCCTGCTACTTTACCAAATTCATTGACTAGCTCTAGTAGTTTTCTGGTAGCACCTTTAGGATTCTCTATGTCTAGTATCATGTCATATGCAAACAGTGACAGCTATACTTCTTTTCCAATTTGTATTCTATTTATTGCTTTTTCTTCTCTGATTGCTGTGGCTAAAACTTCCAAAACTGTGTTGAATAATAGTGGTGAGAGTGGGCATCTTTGTCTTGTTCCTGATTTTAGAGGAAATAGTTTCAGTTTGTCACCATGAGAACGATGTTGGCTGTGGGTTTTTCATATATTGCCTTTTTTATATTGAGGTAAGTTCCCTCTATGCCTACTTTCTGGAGGGTTTTTATCATAAATGGGTGTTGAATTTTGTCAAATGCTTTTTCTGCCTCTATTGAGATGATCATATGATTTTTATTCTTCAATTTGTTAATATGGTGAGCCACATTGATTGTTAATATGGTGAATCACATTGATTGATTGATATGGTGAATCACATTGATTGATTTGAAGAATCCTTGCATCATGGGATAAATCCCACTTGATCATGATGTATGATCCTTTTAATGTGTTGTTGGATTCTGTTTGCTAGTAGTTTGTTGAGGATTTTTCTATCTATATTCATCAGTCATATTGGTGTGTAATTTTCTTTATTGTAGTATCTTTGTCTGGTTTGGGTATCATGGTGATGGTGGCCTCGTAGAATGAGTTTGGGTGTGTTCCTTCCTCTGCAGTTTTTTGGAAGAGTTTGAGAAGGATGGGTGTTAGCTCTTCTATCAGTGTTTGATAGAATTTACCTGTGAAGCCATCTGGACCTGGACTTTTGTTTGTTGGAAGATTTTTAATCACAGTTTCAATTTCATTACTTGTGATTAGTCTGTTCATATTTTCTGTTTCTTCCTGGTTCAGTCTTGGAAGGTTATACCTTTCTATGAATTTGTCTATTTCTTCCAGGTTGTTCTTTTTTTTTGGCATAGTGTTGCTTCTAGTAGTCTCTTATGATGCTTTGTATTTCTGCGGTGTCTGTTGTACCTTCTCCTTTTTCATTTCTAATTTTATTGATTTGAGTCCTCTCCCTCTTTTTCTTGATGAGTCTGGCTAAAGGTTTATCAATTTTGTTTATCTTCTCAAAGAACCAGCTTTTAATTTTATTAAACTTTGCTATTGTTTTCTTTGCTTCTATTTCAATTACTTCTGCTCTGATCTTTATGATTTCTTTCCTTCTATTAACTTTGGGTTTTGTTTGTTCTTCTTTCTCTAGTTCCTTTAGGTATAAGTTTAGATTGTTTATTAGAGATTTTTCTTGTTTCTTGAGGTTGGAGTGTATTGTTATAAACTCTCTCTTAGAACTGCTTTTGCTGCATCCCATAGGTTTTGGAT
>NC_041234.1:95057411-95094366 GCF_002837175.3 Physeter macrocephalus
GTTCCTTCCTCTGCAGTTTTTTGGAAGAGTTTGAGAAGGATGGGTGTTAGCTCTTCTATCAGTGTTTGATAGAATTTACCTGTGAAGCCATCTGGACCTGGACTTTTGTTTGTTGGAAGATTTTTAATCACAGTTTCAATTTCATTTCTTGTGATTGGTCTGTTCATATTTTCTGTTTCTTCCTGGTTCAGTCTTGGAAGGTTATACCTTTCTATGAATTTGTCTATTTCTTCCAGGTTGTTCTTTTTTTTTGGCATAGTGTTGCTTCTAGTAGTCTCTTATGATGCTTTGTATTTCTGCGGTGTCTGTTGTACCTTCTCCTTTTTCATTTCTAATTTTATTGATTTGAGTCCTCTCCCTCTTTTTCTTGATGAGTCTGGCTAATGGTTTATCAATTTTGTTTATCTTCTCAAAGAACCAGCTTTTAATTTTATTAAACTTTGCTATTGTTTTCTTTGCTTCTATTTCAATTACTTCTGCTCTGATCTTTATGATTTCTTTCCTTCTATTAACTTTGGGTTTTGTTTGTTCTTCTTTCTCTAGTTCCTTTAGGTATAAGTTTAGATTGTTTATTAGAGATTTTTTTGTTTCTTGAGGTAGGATTGTATTGCTATAAACTTCCCTCCTAGAACTGCTTTTGCTGCATCCCATACGTTTTGGATTGTAGTGTTTTCATTGTCATTTGTCTCTAGATATGTTTTGATTTCCTCTCTGATTTCTTCAGTGATCTCTTGGTTATTTAGTAACATATTGCTTAACCTCCCTGTGTTTGGGTTTTTTACATTTTTTTCCCCTGTAATTGATTTCTAATCTCATAGCGTGTGGTCAGAAAAGATGCTTGATATGATTTCAATTTTCTTAAATTTACTGAGGCTTGATTTGTGACCCAAGATGTGATCTATCCTGGAGAATATTTCGTGTGTACTTGAGAAGATAGTGTAACCTGCTGTTTTCAGATGGAATATCCTATAAATATCTATTAAATCTATCTGGCCTATTGTGTCACTTAAAGCTTGTGTTTCCTTATTAATTTTCTGTCTGCATGATCTGTCCATTGGTGTAAGTGAGGTGTTAAAGTCCCCCACTATTATTGTGTTACTGTCGATTTTCTCCTTTATAGCTGTTAGCATTTGCCTTATGTATTGAGGTGCTCCAGGTTGGGTGCATATATGTTTATAATTGTTATATCTTCTTCTTGGATTGATCCCTTAATCATTATGTTGTATCCTTCCATGTCTCTTTTAACAATCTTTATTTTAAAGTCTATTTTATCTGATATCAGGGTTGCTATTCCAGCTTTCTTTTGATTTCCATTTGAATGGAATATCTTTTTCCATCCCTACCCTTTCAGTCTGTATGTGTCCCTAGGTCTGAAGTTGATCTCTTGTAGACAGCATGTATATGGGTCTTGTTTTTGTATCCATTCAATGAGCCTGTGTCTTTTAGTTGGAGCATTTAATCCATTCACATTTAAGGTAATTATTGATGTATATGTTCCTATTGCCATTTTCTTAATTGTTTGGGGTTCGTTTTTGTAGGTCTTTTCCTCCTCTTGTGTTTCCCATTTAGAGACGTTCCTTTAGCATTTGTGTAGAGCTGTTTTGGTGGTGCTGGGTTCTCTTAGCTTTTGCTTGTCTGTAAAGCTTTTGATTTCTCCATCAAATCTGAATGAGATCCTTGCTGGGTAGAGTAATCTTGGTTGTAGGCTCTTCCCTTTCATCACTTTAAGTATATCATGCCACTCCCTTCTGGCTTGTACAGTTTCTGCTGAGAAATTAGCTGTTAACCTTATGGAAGTTCCCCTATTTGTCATTTTTCCCTTGTTGTTTTTACTAATTTTTCTGTGTCTTTAATTTTGGTCATTTTGATTACTGTGTGTCTCGGCGTGTTTCTCCTTGGGTTTATCCTGCCTGGGACTCTCTGTGCTTCCTGTACTTTGGTGGCTATTTCCTTTCCCATGTTAGGGAAGTTTTCGACTATAGTCTCTTCAAATATTTTCTTGGGTCCTTTCTCTCTCTCTTCTCCTCCTGGGACCCCTATAATGCGAATGTTGGTGCATTTAATGTTGTCCCAGAGATCTCTTAAGCTGTCTTAATTTCTTTTCATTCTTTTTTCTTTAATCTGTTCCACAGCAGTGATTTCCACCATTCAGTCTTCCAGGTCACTTATCCATTCTTCTGCCTCAGTTATTCTGCTATTGATTCCTTCTAGTGTATTTTTCATTTTAGTTATTGTATTGTTCATCTCTGTTTGTTTGTTCTTTAATTCTTCTAGGTGTTTGTTCTTTAATCCTTATAGGTCTTTGTTAAACATTTCTTGCATCTTCTCGATCTTTGCCTCCATTCTTTTTCTGAGGTCCTGGATCATCTTCACTATCATTATTCTGAATCCTTTCTGGAAGGTTGCCTATCTACTTCATTTAGTTGTTTTTTTGAGATTTTATCTTGTTCCTTCATGTGGTACATAGTCCTCTGCCTTTTCATTTTGTCTGTCTTTCTGTGAATATGGTTTTCGTTCCACAGGCTGCAGGATTGTGGTTCTTCTTGCTTCTGCTGTCTGCCCTCTGGTGGATGAGGCTATCTAAGAGGCTTGTGCAAGGCTCCTGGTGGAAGGGACTGGTGGTGGCTAGAGCTGGGTGTTTCTCTGGTGGGCAGAGCTCAGTAAAACTTTATTCCACTTGTCTGCTGTTGGGTGGGGCTGGGTTCCTTCTCTTTTGGTTTTTTGGCCTCAGGAGACCGAGCACTGGAGCCTACAGGCTCTTTGGTGGGGCTAATGGCAGGCTCCAGGAGGGCTCATGCCAGGGAGTTCTTCCCAGAGCTTCTGCTGCCAGTGTCCTTGTCCCTGCGGTGAGCCACAACCACCCCGTGCCTCTGCTGGAGACCCTCCAACACTAGCTTGTAGGTCTGATTCAGGCTCCTATGGGGTCACTGCTCCTTCCCCCAGGTCTTGATGTGCACTACTAGTTTGTGTGTGCCCTCCAAGAGTGGAGTCTCTGTTTCCCCCCAGTCCTGTCGAAGACCTGCAGTCAAACCCCACTAGCCTTCCAAGTCTGATTCTCTGGGAATCCCGGGAGGAGGTATCTTGAAGAATATAGAACTAAAATAGGGGTCTCCAAATTCTGTGTATTAATTTATCAAGTCCGAGGCACTACCCCAGTGTTCCCCTATGCATACATAGAACAGACCCAAAGAAACATCACAAAACCTTTAAGGATGGAACTGCAATACACAGTGCCACCCAAGTTCCAGACTAACCACTGAGATGTTCATGTGCAGGATAGATCTGAAGTGTATAACAAAGGCTTTGAAAACCAGACATTGGAACCATTGCCTACATAAAATGAGAAACAACTTACAATGTAAACATAACCAGCTTGATTGCCAGCTAAAACAAAAACAAAACCAAAATCAAGAGTCTCCAGAAAACTTTAACAGGACCCAGCATCTTACAACATAATATTCAAAATCTAAGTTATAGTCCCAAATTACTTGCCATAAACAGCCGGGACAAGGTGGCCCGTTCTGAAGGGAAAAGAAAACAGATGCTAATCCTAAAATGACCCAGATGATGGAATTATAAAATAAAGCCTTCAAAGCAGCTATTATAAGCATGCTCCATGAGGAAAAGGTGGATACTCTTAAAATGAATGGGAAGAGAGTAGTTCTCAGCAGAGAATTATAAACTATGAAAAAAATGGAAATTTCACAGCTGAAAACGGATCTGTTACTTACTAGGAAAAAAATGAGTTTCTTGGCAGTATGCTTAGAAAGTTATTTTATGGTAAATTCCACTTTCAAAATTTTCAGTTTGTAAAAGAATATTATAGTAAGTTAGTCATCACCACTATGGAGGTGAACAATGAGGAGAAAGATAAAGCAGCCTTGAGAGAATTGCCCTGGGTTAGGCTTCTGTTTTGGACAAATTAACTTGCAGTGGCCTATTAGGCATAAACTAGAGATGTCAAGCATGAAGTTTTATGTAAAAGTATGGTGTTCAGAAATGAAGATATAAAAAGAGGAGTCCTTGGTATGTAGTGCTATTTAGAGCCATTGGGTTTGTTGAAATCACATAGTATGAAAGTATAGATATAAATGAGCCAGCATTCTAGGAATGAGTGCAAGGCACTCAATTAGAGGAGGCAGAACAAGGAAAGGAATCTGAGGAGAAGCTGGAGAGCTAGGAAGGAAGCCAAGAGTGAGGTGTCATGGAGAACAAATGAAGACTGACTTTCAAGGACGAGATAGAGATCAACTGCTTAATGCTGCTGAGAGGTATAGAAGATGAGGACAGAGAGGTAGCCATTGGTTTTCATAAAACGTAGGTCATTGTTTCACCTTGACAAGAGTAGATTCAGTGGAATGGTGGGAAGAAAACCTCAACCGAAGTGGGTTTGGTGAAAGACTGCGAGGTGAAGAATATTAGCTACTATTTTAAGAAAATAGTGAATATTAGCCCAGTTTCAAGAAAAGTTGCTGAGAAGCAAAGAAATGAGGAAGTAGCTTGAGAAAAACTTGCAGTCAAGGGAGGGAGTCACATATTGCTGGATATGGAAGGACCCAAGTGGAAAAACTGAGGTCAGGATAGGGAAAGTGACTGGTTCAAAATTGGATGGTGGCAGTTGACTTTATTACTTACTGTTGATTTCCTTCCTAATTATTTCTTTTTTTCTAATTATTTCTTAAACAAGATTTGTAACGTTAATATATTGTATATTTTTCTGCACACTCAAATAAACAAACTCATAAAATTTAAGCTACACCACAGATTGTAGCATCCCTATAAAGAGCAAAACAGCCTTCTGTGGTGTTTTCAAGAGCACACAATTAGAGTGCAGTTTACAATTCAATGGATATTTATTAACATCCCATTATGTGAAAGGCACTGTTGCAAATCCAAAATAAGTATAATACCCATCTTTTGGCCTCAAAGAGTGTAAAATGTAGTTCGGAGTGGGGTTAATAAGATATACATAGACAACTCTACCATAAAAATAGACGTTAATTCCATATCATGGTTGGTATTCTCGTTTACAGCATTTCTTTCATTCTGCTTTCTGTAACAATGAGTTGAATATCTCTTCCAATAGACTATGAGCCCCTGGAGGGCAAAAACTATGTCTTGCCATCTCTGTGCACTTGCTTTCACTCACCCTCAGTACTCAGTACATATTTGTACATAATAGGAACTTACTGCATTCTTATTGACTTGAGTTCATCGATGAATTAAAATTACAATAAACATACAATGAAACTGTGTTGATGGCCAGATTAAATAACGTTCTTCCACACTTTTCATTATAAGTATAGAATTTACCAATAAATAATTTTTTAACACACTAACAAGTAATATATTTTTTCTAGTAAGTGCCAGACCTGTAACTAAAATCCAACACTTTTGACTCCATTGAAAGATGAGACTTAAAATATGGTTTAAGCACTTTCATCATTTAGATGTCTACCCACCACAATCAGTAGACCTGTTCAAAAGTCTCTACATAGATTCACATACCTACCCCATCCTTATGACATAGGTGGATGATATGTTCACAGTTCCCCTCACTCACTGTAGTAGGTTTCTTTAATTAAGAATCTCAGTTAGATAATTATACTATGTTGTACACTTAAAAATCTAGTAAGAGGGTAGATCTCATGTTATGTGTTCTTAACCACAATAAAATTTTTACAAATTTAAATAAACTGTTACTCGGCAGATTGGTTGGAAAAGTAGGTATTCCTTTTGCTTTTTTCAAACCATTCCTCCAAACTTTCACCTGCTTCCAATCAGTCATCTCACATTTCTCACATATCTGTCTCCTAAAACACAGAGATTCATGTCACTCATTATTTTCTATCTGATTTACTGGTGTATTGTATGTATCAAGCAATCGGTGAATGTATTGATTTTTTTTTTCTATTTTTGACCAGTTGAAGTGGTGTCACATGAAAATAGCCTACAACCCATCTCTGAGTTTAGTGAAAGTTATTGGTTCAGGAAGAAATTGGAAATTTATAATGAGGCTCTCTCTTAATGAATAAAGACAGAACTTATTAAAATGTCCTTATTCTGAGCTATGCATTAAGGAAATTATATGATATGGGATAAAATAAAATGATATAAATAAAATAAACATTATTTAACTGTTGTTGACATGAATTGGTAAAGAGGCAAAAAGCGAATTTATTTGAAGAATTGAGGCAAATCTTCCCTGTTACTTTTAACTGCTCTGAGACAAAATATGAAGATTTCTTAATCCTCTTACACAAGTTTATCTGTGAAACAGCATGCTTACTCATGGTGCTCTCAGATAAGTGAATTTAAAGACATATGTTAGGAGGTGGGCAGGAGAATGGATTTGGAATCATAAGAATTCTGTTTCAGGATGGAATCTGACGAGTTGCTATTTACATAAGTGCTTCCTGGTGCTTATTTGAGTCTTTAGTGGGGGAGGGGTGGGAATGTAAGGACAAACTCCAAGTGCATGAGAGCTAGAAACTCTTCTGCAGGATGCTAGCAGGAGGATTGGGACTGGAGGCAAAGGTAGTTTCCAGATGGGATTACTCAGTATGAAAGAATCTGCTGCCTTTATCAAGCAAAACCAGGTTGGGGATTTCATATGTCTTTCTGGGGGACTAGTGAATAGAGATGACTAGGAAGATTCCCACTCTCTGTATAACAACTTTTATATTTAAACATTCACAGAGAGTTGTGTTTCATATCCTTGGAGTTTTCCATGACTTGAACTTTACTAAGGTCAGAAAGAGCTTTTAGGTCAATTTTTAAACAAAGGAGCCCTTGTAGCAAAACCATTTCCCCTTTTCTGTTACCCAGAGGTGAGTACTTCTTCTTTATTCAAATACCCTGAGTTATTCTCTGTTCAGAAATTAAAACTATGGCAAAGAAATACAGCATATGAAAGGAACAAGTATGGAAACATTGTATCAAAATAGCTGAGTGGGAAATGGTTGTAACATTCATTGATAGCAAAGTTTCTTCCTTCTGAATAAATCAGTTTAATCTTGTCCTTGCAAAGATAGTAAAATTCTAATTACTTAGAGAGCATTTAATGGAATATGCTAGTTAACTAAGTTTGAGAGAATTTTAAGCTTTGAAAGGAAGAGACAAAGCATAATAAAACAAGCTCAAGGTAGACTGTTCCAGAACACTATTGAACATTTTCCCAGGCTTAGTGGTAACATGTACTTTTACAAAAATATAGTCAAAGTAGAAATAGTGATATTTAATCTTTTCAAAGATCAAAATGGTGACATTTTGCATGAACAAGCATTTACTACCTAACTTACAAATTACTTGTGCTCCAGAATTTCATTTATAATGGAATGGTTTGTTTCTATGGCAAAATGAGTTCTGAGTTCCAATGTTCTAAGTGCTTGGTGTTTAAGTTTTAAAGATTTAACCAACAATATACTCAATATATCTACTTAGAGCAATATTTCACCAACACCTAACTGCCAGTGTGATTTATTTCTGTGATAAAGCCAGTTTGAGTTACAATTCAGGATATCACAAACGCCTGTGGCCAATTCTGAGAATAACAAATAGCCCAGCCTGACTAATGCCATGGCTTGTGTAGGATGGTGTTGGAAAAAACATTTTGGACATGTAGAATTGGGTGAAATTTTAAAGAGTCTTGAAGCTGTGATCAAGAGATTTGCTGGTAAATTAATCTTTTAAAAAATTCCAAACTCTACCCTGTATTGTCTGTCAAAACCTTCTCCAAGTTTCTGTAATATATTGGTTAATCAAGAGACTGTATGGAGGGCACAAAAGTGTCTATACTAGAATGATGGTAGAGAGTATAACACTAGAGATAGGATGACAGCACTTGTCTGTAAACTTAAGGAGACCAGAATTTCGTGTATCTTGTACACTACTAAAAACCCAGCATCCAGCATGGTGTTCAGCAAATAATCTATGAAAAAGTGAACTTGAAGACTGACTAGATTTGAGACTTGTCCAACGAAGAGGTGGAGAAAAGAGTATAAAGGGAGATTCCAGAGTTCTGAGCCAGGATGGCTTTAAGTCAGTTGACAACCTGGGTCTAATTTCTGAGAATCCCTCCTACTGGGGAATATAGAATGATCTAACTGAGGCCCTTGGCTGAGAGTGAAACCCACACCTAATCCCCATGAAAAAAATTAGGTGGATGTCTTGAGCTGTCATTTGAGGAACCTGGCAATCTCTGTTCATAACTCATGATGTTCTTATCTGGTGACATAATATATTACTGTTTTTAGTTTCTGCAAATTAAATATAAGATGATACAAAGTACTTTGGAGCTGTGTCTCTATGATAAATTATACAGAACTCCAAAATAGCTGGTCATTTTAGTAAATTGCATATAAAATTCATTAATGCTGAATACGTGGGATGGTATAGAAAAAACTTTCAAGCAAATAATTAAAATTTGGTTAAAAGTTAACAGGTGCTTCAGCGTCAAACGCAATGAAGATATCTCTATTTGTAACTATCGACATAAATAAGTAAATTAGAAAGTTTTAGTGTCCTTTATATGCTATAATAGGAAAGAAAGCAAGATTCCCAAACTTTCAAGTAGAAATGTATCATTTTGAGAGCAGAGGCTATAATATTTTCTATTTGTTTGTTTGATATCTTCTTTTACTTAAATATATTTGTCAGGATGCTTGTAGCTGCATTTATAAAAAATACTGTAAGCAGCTAAAACAGTAAGGACATTTTACTATCTCACTTAAGAAACTATGAGCTGCCAAGGATTTGTTAATTAAGAGACTCTATAATGTCAGTAAGAACCCAAGTTCATTCCTTCTGTTCTGCCATCCTTAGCAATTTGGTTACTGGTATTTGCAAAATGGTTGTGGTATTTTGTGATCCAGGCATTGCATTCTCACATATTTGTTTTGCAAATCCTTTTTTGTAAGTAAACCTATCCCAGAACACCTACCCTTACATTTCTCTGAGAAGAGAAATAGGATTACCTTGATTGGCTTAGACTAATTACAGTGTACCCCCTTGAGAGTGGAGAGGGCAATCCCTGAAGCATTTGGCCACCCAATAGCTGAAAAAATTGGGAATTAGTAACAAGAAATAAGAAAAGAATAATTGCTGAGTAGGCAAAACATAGATTACTAGTAATACATGAGATTGCATATTGTGCTAAGTACTCAGATGTTTTGTAGAGGCATTGGTTCTGTTTTTAAAGAAAGGCTCGAGGCTAGCATAGTATTTATATTTGGTGGTTATGCCTGAAAATCTTTTAAGTCACAAATCCATCAGTTATTAAGCAAGAGTACCTATGCCAAAGAAAAATTAGTTAGATTTCTTTAAATATCTTAAGAGGAATCCTCCATTTAATGAATATAAATGCTGGTATTTAGAATTAATGCACGATGAAATTGAATGGTTTATATGACTTAACCTTAGTGATGTCTGTCAACTCCAGTGGACATTTGTTTTGTTCTTTTTTGACACACTGATCAATTTACTGATAGGATTGAAATTAGTCTGGATTTGCTTTTTAGCATATATGAAATCAGTGTGATGATAAATTTTTAAATGTGAGCAGTGGATTTGGCATTATGTCAAGAGCATGGATTATGCTCAAGCAATTGGAAATAGAAATATAGAAAAAAGACAAAAACTGCTGTATCACTGTTTATTCTTTTATTCTTCTTTCTTGTTGTCACCAATACCAAATCATTTTTGAAAAGAATAAATTACCTATCTAGCAGTAGTGTAGTCACTCAATACTGATTTTGAATGTTAACATATAGGCTGTGAGAGGAGAAAGTGAAATGTCCCTTGTTTTCAGAAAATTAGCACAAGCTCCATTCAGGATGGCCTTACATAGAAATAGCAAAAAAATTTCATATATATTTGACCTCTGTAAATCCCTATATTCCTCACAGAGCTTCTATGGCATTATTCTTCTCTCTTCGTTTGTCTTAATTTTTCACAACTAGAGAATTCTTTATTCATATGTCTATTATACATTGTTTCCTCAGAACATAAGGAAGAATATAAAAATGAGTAGAGAAGGAATGAGTCAAAAAGAGATGAATATTGAAAGTATTTGAGCCCGAGGAACAGAGAAGATAATCCTAATGTCATAAAGTAAGAGAAGTAGTGGAGATGATGTACTTGAATCCACATCTTTTAGTTTACAGGTGAGGGGAGTGATATTTAGAAGGGACGAATGACTTAGTAAGGCTCACACATCTAATTTGCAAAAGATCTAGTACAAGAACTCAGGTCAACCTGACTCTGAGGCGTTTATTTCACTTTTTTCACTGTTCTACCAAGGACTTTCTGAGTATCTACTACATATTGCTACTGCAGTAGCATCTCAGCTTTTATAGAGGCAGCCCCTCTGCATGAAAAAGCAACAGCTGCAGGAATCTAACACCAGCAAGCAAAAACGCACTGCAGTAACCAAGCCCAGAAGGAGTCCTTTCTCCAGCAAAGTTCCTTGGCAGGCTGCAGAATTAGATACTGGGAATGAGTCATCAATTGACATTGGTGAATAAATTGCCACCTATAGATTTTCTTTTCTCTTCCCCCCCTTTTTTTTTCTTTTAGAAGATTCACTCATTATCTTTTCATACTTGTAGTGGGGCAATGACAGTAATATCTGCCTTATTAATGTCTTTTTCACACCTGAAGTGTCAAGATGATCACAGATAAATTTGTTATTCCCAGAGAAGATTTAGAAAAAAATAGAAAGCAAAGATTTCAAATGAAAGTTTGAATGATGTGGAGTTTTATGCTTTCCTTTTATTCTTAAACAACATGTGATTATTATAAGTAGCACAACTCATATATTTAAAATTGTCAGGTACAGGAGAAAAAAGGAAGTCATATACATTTTAAAGCAACAATAATAAAAATGTGTCTCATTTTCATTTTTTTCTGTAAGAAGACTTATCATTGATCTTTTTTTAAAATTTGTTTACTAAAATTATAAATAAACTCCACTTCATTAATAGCTCTTAGCTCTAAATTTCAGTTTTATTGTATACATTGTCTAGCATCATTTGCCAAGTCAAAGAAGCTGGCCGGTTTATAGAGGAGCATGCATTCTCCTTAGGGTTTTAACAGCCCTTAAAACTCTTAGCCCCTGAAGCTTCTATGGGAGTGATGCTTATTTGTAGATCCAGATCCAAAATTTGCAGCATAAGTTCTCACATCCTAGAGCAACCAAAGCTCAAAATTATACAGAGTGTCTGAGAATTACTTTTTTCATACCTTCTATCAACTAGCTGAAAATTTCCTAGCTAGTTTCAGTGGGATAGCCAATATTGTGGAGCTAATCTCCCATTACTTAAGCAAGATTTCTGAGAAGCCATGCTTTTTAGAGAAAAGAAGAAAAGAATATAATAACTAACTAAAGGCAAGGCAAAACAATTGATGAACATAATTGAATTCTTTAAGTATAAATTATTAGAACTAGTTTAGACATGAAACATGTTGGCAAGATCTCTATCTCACATTAAATGTATGAAACAACAAATTTACTGAAACCTATTTTATTAAAAAATTGAGTCTACACTTGAATAACAAGTAATTTCAGGACAAATAAGTATGTATAGGGCGTTATGGGTTGAAACTTAATTAATACATGTCTCTCAAGAAATGATACTGGCTGAAAATACACATTGTCCATTTTGGTAATATTCCTAACCTTGAGATTTATATTATTGATAAAGGCTACAAATTAGCACATATCTTTTAGAACAACTGTGTATAAAAAAGGAATCTGAGTTGAGTGAACCATGACTTATAGTTAATACCACAAGCAAGACCTCTATTTCATATGTTAAGTCACACATGTAGAAATCTATATACATTGTCAAATAGCTATGCCCTGCCTTAAATGACTGGAGGGCTTCTGTCCGAATTCAAAGAATAATTCATTATCACTCAAATGCTAATTTATCTTAATTTTGATCACAGAAAAATAAACAAAGCAGTGAATCCATTAGAAGGATTACAGTGGATTGTGAACTTCCGCAGAGTTGATTTTTTTTTTTAACATCTTTATTGGAGTATAACTGTTCTACAATGGTATGTTAGTTTCTGCTTTACAACAAAGTGAATCAGTTATACATATACATATGTTCCCATATCTCTTCCCTCTTGCGTCTCCCTCCCTTACAATGAGATATCATCTCACACCGGTCAGATTGGCCATCATCAAAAACTCTAGAAATAATAAATGCTGGAGAGGGTGTGGAGAAAAGGGGACCCTCTTGCACTGCTGGTGGGAATGTAAATTGATACAGCCACTATGGAGAACAGTATGGAGGTTCCTTAAAAAACTACAAATAGAACTACCATACGACCCCGCAATCCCACTACTGGGCATATACCCTGAGAAAACCATAATTCAAAAAGAGTCATGTGCCAAAATGTTCATTGCAGCTCTATTTACAATAGCCAGGACATGGACGCAGAGTTGATTTTGAAAGGCAGAAGAACTGGTTTTCATTTGGCTGTGAGTTTCTGTATTCTTCTTGGCTTGAGCCTGAGGTTAATCCCTTTACTATTAGCTCTCTTTTATAATATGTTCAACAATTTGGTTCATTTTGAATGGGTTTAAATGACATTCTACAGTTATACTAACTCTTTCTGGTAATTTGTAGGAAGAAGCACCTATTTGCTTGCAAAGATGCAGTGTTTATAGATGGGTCATGAAGAATAACTTTTCAATATGTAGTGAAAAGCATAGAGATACAAATTAAATGATAGTCTCTTATATGGGTGAAAACAGTCACAAACAACAACTAGAAGGATCAGCACTTTTTAATGGGTTCCCTTTCTTTGGCTCCATGGAGAGAGAGAATTTCAGTCAGATATTACCAGCATTAAAATCATTACCCAGTATAAGGGCAGATGGCCAGCCGATAATTGTTTATAGGGACAGATGGCAGTTCCTTGTACCCTCTTTCTAGTTTCTGTGTTTTTAAAACTCAGCAGTTGCAATGTGAAGCCTTCATAGGACCATAAAATACAAACCACTTTAAATAACTCTGAACCAGAATTTTGACTGATGTGCTTAAAAGAAAACTGTCACAGTTTGAAACTCAATCTGCAGAGAAATGCTAGGTATATGGCCCTGAAGGTTATAATATATAGTAATAGCAGGCTAATTTGGGCTAGGTCTATACACAGACACACAATCTGGCATCAGTAAAATAAAGAATTGAATCCAATCAAGAATTTTACCCTAAACCAGACAAAGACAAAATTTTGGTAAATACTCCGTAATCAAACACCAGCACGTGTTGAGTACTTGGCTAGTGTTCACAAGGGCTACCAAAGAAGTGCCAGTCCTTTTCCTGACCTTAGTTAGCTGACAATCTAAATGGGGAGTGAAATGATACCCCGAGAGAGATCATTTCAATATAAGGCAGAGGGTGCTAATTGCAAGTAACATAAAAGATAGCACTACAGAAGACCAAATAGAGTGATCACTGTGGACATGAGCACTTGGATGGGTAGGCATACGCAGAGCAAGGAAAGGATCAGTGATGGTTTTGCAGGTAGAAAAAATGATATAAGCAAAGACATAGGCAGAGAGGCACTGACCTAGCCTGAAAATCCTATATTCTTGTTTATTGAAAACTATTTTTATTTCTTTATCCTATTTCAGTCTCCTCTTACAGTGTGATAAGGGATGGTAAACAATATGCCTCTTTGATTAATGTAAAAGAGTAATTTAAAAGAATAATAGCTGAGCCCGAATTTGTGGGAACTTGATTTCTGGGTTATAGGTTTCAGACACTGTTCTTAAAATAATTGGGAGTTCCATTGAAGGTTTTCAAGAAAATATGATGTGTGCAAATATTATTTTCGGTAGAATTTGTCTGGTAGTGTTTTGTGAAGTAGGTTTGAAAGGTAGAGTTTGGATAGAGCCCATTTAGGAGCTTCTTGCCATACTTCAGGCTAAAGATGATAAATCTCTAAAACAGAGTAGAAACCATGAGCAAGAGAAGGAAGATGATAGCCATGGTGAAGAGAGTCAACATCATGAAATGATTGGCTACATGTGAATGACCAAAATGAAGGGCAAGAGATCAAATGGTTACAACTTGAGTGAGTAGGAAAGCAGTTTTCCTTTAGAGTAGTAGAAATAAGGAAGACTGAGAGGAGAGGGAGGAGTCCTACATTTGAACTTATTTTTGATATGCTATTGAGACATCAGGGTAGAGACTGCAGAAGTCAGGTGGAGATGATTTGTAGAAAAAACAGATATAGGGGGAAGTCTATAAAGGAAATAGTGTAATGAGGACCAAAGCTTGGGAGCAATATCCAGATTTTAAAACTAGATGTTAAATATCTGTTTTCAAAACATTTTAACTGTTTTTCTCTCCATGCACGTGTGTGTGTGTGTGCGTGTGTGCACACATGCAAATCTTGTGGTATCTGTGGGTGAAAGGTTATATTTCTGTGTGCTTAGTGAATATAGAATATTTTTTTTCTTTTTCTTATTTTATTATCCTTGGAAAAAATGGCATAAAGTCTGCAGGAAAAGCATTCCCTTGACTAGATGTTACATTAAGAAAAAGCTGCCAAAAAGAAATAAACAACAACAATCCACAGCAAAGAAAAATACATAACTGTATGCTTGCAACAGCAGAAAAATGTAGTTTTGATTCAACTGAAAACTTTTTCTGCATTTCAAATGAAGCAAATGCAGAAGTAGTAATGTTACGTCAAGGAGTTTATTTTCCCTAAAAGATTCTTGTCAGGGTCTAAAATAATAAATTTTATAGTGATTTTGTATGACTCTTATTTGTTGTCAAAATAGTTTAATTCTGTTCCAAATCCCCAGAATCATTGCCAGATATCAAATTTAGGGTGTAAGAACAACGCCCCCCGCCAAAAAAAATCACAGAGACATTTGGTATATTTTAAGCTTTGGAACTGAACACATTGGAGGAGAAGGAGCCTAACAGCACTGTAGACTTCTTGACATGGAGGATGATGCTACTGTTTGTTTAATGGGCCCTGACCCAAAGCGATATGCAGTGCTGAAACTGGACAGGGCAGGGGGGAGATAGAATGGTCTCTGTTATTTTATTTAAATATAGTCATTTTATAGAGTTTGAAAGGGCATTAGACATCATGTCGTCCAATCTCCACCTTGTTTAGGCTCTAAGCAAACAAACACAAACATATTTGATTATTCAAAGTGATAGAGAATCACTCTATACTTATAGCCCATTCTATTTTCAGAAAACTGAGCAGGAGAAAGTTCTTGACTATGTTGAGCTGAAATCAGTACTTCAGCTATGAGTGATGGTTTGACTTTACAGAGAGACAAAAGATATCAGATCATTTTGTGCTTTTTAAGTTGTCTTTTAAATTTGGGTTATGTGTCACTTATCCATGCCCTCTTACCAACCAGTGCTTGCTGCTATAATACACTTGCCTAACAATCAGTTAATAGCGATGCTGAGGAGGTGTGTAGACAATAGACTGTGACCTCTTTGAATGCAGGGATTATAAATTACTCTTCATTGCATCCTCTGTAGATAGCAGCTAGCACAGTGCCTGGCACATAGCAAGTGCTCAGTAAATGTTTAATAAAGGCAGAAGGGAGGAAGAAAGGAGAGGAGGGAAAAAGGAAGAAATATATGGAAGGAGAATGATTCATATTATATTTCCCGATTCTGACCTTTAATATGGCAGAATCATTGATTGAGTGCAGTGTGTCTTGGTTGACACACTTTACATATTTATATAAGTATTGGGTTGGCCAAAAAATTTCATTTGAGATTTTTGGTAAGACACCATAATGAACTTTTTGGCAACCCCAATTTATATATATATATTTATATATATATAAATTTATTGGACTTATTCTTATAGGAGTTCTAATCTAAACTTATCTTGATCTTTTGTACACAGGGATGCATTTTTCTTTGAATGGCAGGTCTTCCTGTGAACAAAACAATCTCTGGAAATGCTTCAAACTCACTTTAGGGTCTTATCACCAAATCTGACTACCATTATTCCACCTAAACACATCTGATCCTAAGTGTAGTGACCTGAGAGAGTTGTAAGAAATCCTAAGAATTCATTATGATGCCATGAGTCTTGAAGGGATTACTCTGATGTTAACAAACACATTGGTGCCCTCTGTTACAATGTAGCTACATTATTTAAAAGGAAAATGTGAAGAAGATTTAATCAATCAGTAATGACCAAGTTTAAAAAATTGGATCCTTATTTTCAGTCTCCTAAAAACAATCTGAAGGAATATGGGGATGCTTTCCTGGGTTGGTAGAACTTTGACATATCTTTGTACAAGTGGGGAGGACTATGGTAAGGAAGGGTAAGGAAGCTAACTCCTACATAATTATCATGACTGCCTTGATTTTCATTTTGACCTAGGGTTTCATTGTCATGCATCAATTCCAAGATGGTAGAAATTCTTATTAGATTTATATCTTGATCCCATTTGAAGTCCTGATAAACAGAGAAAGTAACTTTAAGCCTGATGCAGAATCAGATTAGCTGGCAAGATAAGGTATTAAAGTCCCTCTTTGCTATGTGTCAGCCAGCACAGTAGAAAGAGGTTATCTTCAGGACATTGTACTGGTGAGAAAAATCAACCAGGAAGCCATCCACTTTTAGGAGGTTTAAAAATTTAGTACATAGGGAATAGTGCAGGCAGTCTCTTTTATAGAAAATACTTTAAGGTTACATAAAATGATAAGGATATTAGGATATTGCGAAGCGTATTAGGAATAGTAATCAAGGTGGTAGAGTATAGATGGCAGCTGGACGCTCAGGTAAAGAGTTTTCAAAAAAAGAAGAGCTCTGTTAAAGCAGAATAAGCAAAATTGTGCCATGTAGTATTCAATCATGTCCAAGTACAATGTGATTTTGTACCAAGTACATACATATTCCCTCCTATACATAGCCCCCTCCCTGCCCATGTATACACATGTGCACCTACACTCCCACCAACTGAGCCATACTATAAAGTCTTCATGTGTACATGAATATGCAAATGTGTATTACAAATATGTTTGAAATCACTTTTGAGAAGAAAGCCATGGAAAAAATGGCCTGATTCAGTCTTCAACTGGTAGGATTCCTTTTCCCTTTTTTAAAAAATTGTTGTTGCACAAACAATTATAGTGCTTATTGGGTATCAGGTACGCTTTCATATATGAATTTATTTCATTCTCACATCAGTCTGTGAAGTAGGTAGTAATAATATGATTTTCCATTTAAGAGATGAACAAACACCATTCCATCTCCATGTTTATCTCTGAGGTGCTATTCTGCCATCCTACTTAGGTTACTGTGATATCAACTCTTGGGATGTTTAGGATGCCCTTTGGAGCCTTCCATGGGAAAGAGACCTACTCAATTAAGACAGATGGAGTGAAACTACTCATTAGCTAAGCTTGTGTCTTCTTCTTGCCTTTCACAAGTACTATTTAATTTCCCATCAAGTAATCTCAAAAGTCAAGTTGGCTTCCTCCTTTAGAACCTGCCTCTTTTTTGTCTTTCTTCTTTCTCCTCTCAGAGTCCAGAGCATATGCTCTCTCCTCTATTTTCCTGTGCGGGTTGGTGTACTATACATTTTTGCACATTGAAGCACCTAATTAAGGAATATTTCACCACAGTTTAACCTGTTCTTCTGCCTGGCATATCTCCAACTGTCACCTTAGTAGTAGTCCTTGCCTAGAATAGTTCCACAGGTTTTAAGAAGGTAGCAAACGCTAATAACAACAATTTTCATATTAAGATAGAAGATGACCTTTCTGATTTTGAACCACTCGTCCTGTATCTCAGCTGAAACAGTGCAGGGCAGGAGAGGTGCCTACAGGAGCCCAAATTTGGGAAATGGCTAACTCTGCTGCCTTTCCCATTACATTTCAGAAGTGTCGGATCATTGGGAAAAATAAGAAAACCCACCCAAACTGCTGCAACCCCTAAATACTAAATTTGAAGCTTATAATAATTAAAATACATGAAACATAGGACATGGTCAATGAAGATTTTTTTGGATTGGAAAGAGCCTTAGAGATGCCATAGTCCAATGGCTTCAATTTTCTTCTTTGTATAAGAGAAAGAAAAGGACCATGTCTTATTTATCTTTGTCACTGGAATACCTGGCATAATGCCTTCCACAGTTGGTATTCATTACATGTCTGTGGGGCTGTTTTATACTGAGAATTGTGAGTGACCTGCCCAAGAATACGTAGCTAGTAATGGGGAAGACCAGATTAGAACCCTCATTTTATGCCTGTGACCTATGTTTCTAACCACTTACAAGACAAGCCCTATTCTAAAGGTCACATTTTGAACCCTTAGAACATTACCCTACACAGCAAGAGTCTGCTCAACCCTAGATGGCTATTAAGGTGGATATTAGTCCTGCCCTCCAAAACACTGCAGTGGTAAGAGAAGTTGGGGCATTTACTTCTAGCCACTCCTCTTAGCCTTTGTTTTCAAAATGGAAGGGCTCATGACTCTCCAATCCATAGCTGTGAGACTTAATTTCTTTTCTTCAGGGATAAGCAGTTTTAAAAATGTATAAACATAAGCAAGTTTGTCCAGAGAGGACAATATCCTCATATTCCCATTCTCTAGGAGTTCAGGCTGGGAACATATAGCTCTTCATTTTAACCATAATTAATTACTTTGAGGTATTACCTATTTTACCTGAGGGACCACAAAGAAAGAGTAGAAAGCAGGTCAAGTTATAACAAGGCATTGTTCCCAGCATATCGCAAGCAGCAAGTGACACATAAGGGAATAGCCACACAGCCTCAGTCAAACAGTGCATTCTCTCAGGTTAATATTATTGGAATTATTAACTTCTGACTTGCTTCTAGGAGGAGCTAATTTGTATATGACAGGACCCCTGTGTTTAAGTGAAAAGAGATGCCAATAAATTACCAAGCAGCATACATGATTAAGGAGTGGAGCAGGGAAAGAAAAGGTTTGAGGTGTTTTGAATGTGTGGTCAGCACAGGGATAAATTAAGCAATATAAAAAGATAACCAAAAGCCCATGTGTACCAGTCTTTGCCTGCCCCAAGCCCAGTCAGCTGCAGTAATGAGAATTTTCCACTAACATCAGGATCAGCAGTGTCCCCAGTGCTTGAGCCAGTTCTGACAAAAGCAGCCAGAAAGTCATTAATAACAGAGCCTTAGGTGCCCAGTATTGTTCAAAACGCTTGTAAAGATGAACTCTTTTAATCCTCACAACAACCCTTTGAGGTAGAGACTACTAACCATTTTACAGAGGAGTAAATCGAAACACACAAAGATGTTAAATAATTTACCCAAATGTCTTAGTTAAGATAATTCTAGCTGCTGTAACAGCAGTCCCCAACCTTTTTGGCACCAGGGACCGGTTCTGTGGAAGACAATTTTTCCATGGACTGGGGGTGGGGTATGGTTTCGGGATGATTCAGGCGCATTACATTTATCGTGCACTTTATTTCTATTATTATTACATTATAATATATAATGAAATAATTATACAACTCACCATAATGCTGACAGGAAGCAGAGCTCAGGTGGTAATGCGAGCGAGGGGGAGTGGCTGTCAATATAGATGAAACTTCGCTTGCTCACCCACCACTCGCCTCCTGCTGTGTGGCCCGGTTCCTAACAGGCCACAGACCATTACTGGTCCATGGCACGGGGGTTGGGGACCCCTGTGCTATAATATTAAGTCCTCCCCAAACTTAGGACTTAACCAAATAGAAGTTTATTTCTTGCACACAAAATTTTGCACAGCTTGTAAATGGCAAAGTACCTTACTCAAAATCAGTTGCCTCATAATTGAATTAATTTTCCAATTCACCATTATTATTCCAAAACAGACACTTTAACATATTAGGGCAATGGCTAGTTACATCCCTGAAACAAAGAATGAATACATCACCTCTATGGTTGTCGTAAGGGTGAGTTAACAAGTGTGTTTGAATTGGTATTATAACTGTGTAGATTTATACATTAATTTTAGGATCAGAAATAAAACATGCCCTAATAGTAAGAACTTTAGGCATACCAGGCATGTCTAAGTGCTTTGTATATACTTTTCACTTAACTCTTACAATCTTCCATTTAAGGTACTACTAATATTGCCATTTTAAAAATTTTGTGAATGCACTTTTCTCCTTAATTAATTTTTTATGTTCTTATTGTAAAATAAAACATAGATTATGAAAACACACTGAACAAATATATAGCATGAGGAGTTACTATAAGGTAAATGCATGTGTACCCAGCTCAGGTCAAGAAACAGAAATTGTACCTGCCACCCTGAAGCCCTTCTAGTTTCCCTGTCAAGTCAAAAACCTCTCCCTTTCCCCTCTAAAATAACTTCTATCTTGGTTTTATAGTTATCCTTTCCTTGTATTTATTTACATTTTTTGTCTATTTTTATGAAACTTGTTATATTTAAAAATTGTATTTTAATCTACAGATTCCCCTTCCAACTGTATGCTTTATTAATATTTATCTGACAAAGAACCCAAAGAATATGTTGCATGCTCATGGTGTAATTAAGCATGTTCCTCTGTCCTAGTATTTCCTGCAAATTGGCAGGGGTATCTGAAGCCTACAACAGACTCAAGTTTGTTCTCTTTAGTGAACTACAGTCAGAGTTGTGTTCTTTAATCATGAGACACATAATTGTTTGGTTCTATCTCTTTTTGTGATGTTAGCAGCTGTTACTGTTCAATGTGTAGATCAAGTAATTAATTAGGGATTGAAAATGGTAAAAATTCTACTTTTATTATTACTTATAGATAGTATACTTACAAACAGATGTATCTTCTCATCTACTAATTGACTAATGAGGGGTAAAATTTACATAGAAGAGGCAGGATAAATGCATTATCTTTCCTTTTATTTACCCAGTTCAGTATAAAGAAAGGTTAACTTCCAAAGGTGAACAAATCATTTATTGGTTAATATCATTATGTACTTATGGATTTGACATATTTAATAGATTTCAATCCATTGTATCTTTTTGAAATTTTAAATATATGTATATTTCACATAGGATTTACAATTTTAAACATTTTTAAGTGTACAATTCAATTCAGTGGCATTATATTCACAGTGTTGTGTAACCATCATCACTATCTACTTTCTAGTTATATGTATGTTTTTATCCTGACAGAGTGTTGGTTTGTGTCAAATGTCTTTTTTTCATCAATTGAAAAAATCATGTGTTTTTTTCCTCATTCTATAATGTAGTATACTACATTGATATCCTTATGTTGAACCACCCTTTTCTTCCTGTGAGAAATACCACTTCATAATGGTGTGCAATCATTTAAATATAATGTTGGAATGAGTTTGCTAGTGTTTTGTTAAGAATTTTTGCTTCTATATTCATAAGGAATATTGGTCTGTAATTTTCTTTTGTTCTGATGTCTTTTTCTGGTTTTGGTCTCATAAAATGAATAAGCTATTGGTTCTTTCTCTTTTACATTTTGGAAGAGTTTGAGAAGAATTGGGTTATTTCTTCTTTAAATATTTGGTGAGAATTACATGTGAAGCCATCTGGTCCAGTTCTTTTCTTTGCTGAGATATGTTTGATTACTGACTTATCACTTTACTTGTTAAAGAACTCTGAGTTTTTCTATTTCTTCTTGAGTCAGTGTAGGTAATTTTTTTGTTTTTAGAAATATGTCCATTTCATCCAGGATATCTAATTTTGGTGTACAATTGTTCACAGTATTTTTCTTACAATCCTTTTCATTTTGTATGGTTGTAAATAACGTTCCTTCTACATTCACATCTGATTTTAGTTATATGTGTCATCTCCCTTTTGTCTTTGTTAGTCTAGCTAAAGGTTTGTCAATTTTGTTGATCTTTCAAAGAACCAACTTTTAAAACAATCTGTATTTTTCTATTCTCTATTTTATTTATTTCTGCTGCAGTCTTTATTATTCTCTTCCTTCTGCTAGCTTTAGTTTTAAACTACTCTACTTTTTCTAGTTCCTTAAGGTATAAAGTTAATTTTATCTATGTTAGATCTTTCTTCTTTTCTCATGAAGACATTTACAGCTACAAATTTCCCTCTGAACACTGCCCTTACTGCATCCCATAATTTTTTAAACTACTTTATTGGAGTATAACTGCTTTACAAAGGTGTGTTAGTTTCTGCTTTATAAGGTGAATCAGATATACATATACATATATCCCCATATCTCCTCCCTCTTGCATCTCCCTCCCACCGTCCCTATCCCACCCCTCTAGGTGGTCACAAAGCACCAAGCTGATCTCCCTGTGCTATGCGGCTACTTCCCACTACCTATCTATTTTACATTTGGTAGTATATGTAAGTCCATGCAAATCTCTGACTTCGTCCCAGCTTACTCTTCCCCCTCCCAGTGTCCTCAAGTCCATTCTCTACATCTGTGTCTATTCCTGTCTTGCCCCTAGGTTCTTCAGAACAATTTTTTTAGATTCTATATAAATGTGTTACCATACGGTATTTATTTTTCTCTTTCTGACTTACTTCACTCTGTATGACAGACTCTAGGTCCATCCACCTCACTACAAATAACTCAATTTCATTTCCTTTTATGGCTGAGTAGTATTCCATTGTATATATGTGCCACATCTTCTTTATACATTCATCTGTCGATGGACACTTAGGTTGCTTCCATGTCCTGGCTATTGTAAATACAGCTGCAATGAACATTGCGGTACATGACTCTTTTTGAATTATGGTTTTCTCAGGGTATATGCTCATTAGTGGGATTGCTGGGTCGTATGGTAGTTCTATTTTTGTTTTTTAAGGAACCTCCATACTGTTCTCCATCGTGTGTGTATCAATTTACATTCCCATCAACAGTGCAAGAGGGTTCCCTTTTCTCCGTACCCTCTCCAGAATTTATTGTTTGTAGATTTTTTGATGATGGCCATTCTGACTGGTGTGAAGTGGTAACCTCATTGTAATTTTGATTTGCATTTCTCTAATGATTAGTGACAATAAGCATTCTTTCATGTGTTTGTTGGAAATATGTATATGTTCTTTGGAGAAATGTCTATTTAGGTCTTCTGCCCATTTTGGGATTGGGTTGTTTGTTTTTTTGATATTGAGCTGCATGAGCTGCTTGTAAATTTTGGAGATTAATCCTTGGTCAGTTGCTTCATTTGCAAATATTTTCTCCCATTCTGAGGGTTGTTCTTTTGTCTTGTTTATGGTTTCCCTTGCTGTGCAAAAGCTTTGAAGTTTCATTAGCGCCCATTTGTTTATTATTGGTTTTATTTACATGTCTCTAGGAGGTGGGTCAAAAAGGATCTTGCTGTGATGTATCTCATACAGTGTTCTCCCTAGGTTTTCCTCTAAGACTTTTATAGTGTCTGGCATTACATTTAGGTCTTTAATCCATTTTGAGTTTATTGTTGTGTATGGTGTTAGGGAGTGTTCTAATTTCATTCTTTTACATGTAGCTGTCCAGTTTTCACAGCACCACTTATTGAAGAGGCTGTCTTTTCTCCATTGTGTATTCTTGCATCCTTTATCAAAGATAAGGTGACCATATGTGTGTGGGTTTATCCCTGGGCTTTCTCTCCTGTTCCACTGATCTATATTTCTGTTTTTGTTCCAGTACCATACTGTCTTGATTACTGTAGCTTTGTAGTATAGACTGAAGTCAGGGAGCCTGATTCCTCCGCTCCATTTTTCTTTCTCAAGATTTCTTTGGCTATTCGGGATCTTTTGTGTTTCCATACAAATGGAAAAAAAATATTTTTCTAGTCTTGTGGGAAAGGCCATTGGTAATTTGATAGGTATTGCATTGAATCTCTAGATTGCTTTGGGTACTATAGTCATTTTCACAATGTTGATTCTTTCAATCCAAGAACATGGTATATCTCTCCATCTGTTTGTATTATCTTTAATTTCCGTCATCAGTGTCTTAGAGTTTTCTGCATACAGGGCTTTTATCTCCTTAGGTAGGTTCATTCCTAGGTATTTTATTATTTTTCTTGCAGTGATAAATGGGAGTGTTTCCTTAATTTCTCTTTCAGATTTTTCATCATTACTGTGTAGGAATGCAAGAGATTTCTGTGCATTAAACTGTGTCCTGCCACTCTACCAAATTAATTGATTAGCTCTAGTAACATCTTTAGAGAAAGCCTGCAGGCAACAATGAAGACCCAATGCAGCCATAAATAAATGAATAAATGAATGTATGAATGAATAAATAAAAGTTATTGGCTGTGGGTTTCTCATATATGGCCTTTCTTATGTTGAGTAAGTTCCCTGTATGCCTACTTTCTGGAGGGTTTTTATCATAAATGGGTGTTGAAGTTTGTCAAAAGATTTTTCTGCATCAATTTAGATGATTATATGGTTTTTCTCTTTCAATTTGTTAATATGGTGTATCACATTGATTGATTTGCATATATTGAAGAATAATTGCATTCCTGGGATAAACCCCACTTGATCATGGTGTATGATCCTTTTAATGTGCTGTTGAATTCTGTTTCCCAGTGTTTTGTTGAGGATTTTTGCATCTATGTTCATCAGTGATATTGGCCGTAGTTTTCTTTCTTTGTGACATCTTTGTCTGTTTTTGGTATCAGGGTGATGGTGGCCTTGTAGAATGACGTTAGGAGTGTTCCTCCCTCTGCTATATTTTGGAAGAGTTTGAGGAGGAGAGGTGTTAGCTCTTCTCTAAATGTTTGATAGAATTTGCCTGTGAAGCCATCTGGTCCTGGGCTTTTGTTTGTTGGAAGATTTTTAATTACAGTTTCAATTTCAGTGCTTGTGATTGGTCTGTTCATATTTTGTATTTCTTCCTGGTTCAGTCTCGGCAGGTTGTGCATTTCTAAGAATTTGTCCATTTCTTTCATGTTGTCCATTTTATTGGCATATAGTTGCTTGTAGTAATCTCTCATGTTCCTTTGTATTTCTGCTGTGTCAGTTGTTACCTCTCCTTTTCCATTTCTAATTCTATTGATTTGAGTCTTATTGCTTTTTTTCTTGATGAGTCTGTCTAATGGTTTATCAATTTTGTTTATCTTCTCAAAGAACCAGCTTTTAGTTTTATTGATCTTTGCTATTGTTTCCTTCATTTCTTTTTCATTTATTTCTGTTCTGATCTTTATGTTTTCTTTCCTTCTGCTAACTTTAGGGTTTTTTGTTCTTCTTTCTCTAATTGCTTTAGGTATAAGTTTAAGTTGTCTATTTGAGATGTTTCTCGTTTCTTGATATAGGATTGTTTTGCTATAAACTTCCCTCTTAGAACTGCTTTTGCTGCATCCCATAGGTTTTGGGTCGTCGTGTTTTCATTGTCATTTGATTCTAGGTATTTTTTTATTTCCTGTTTGATTTCCTCAGAGATCTCTGGATTATTTAGTAGTGTATTGTTTAGTCTCCACATGTTTGTATTTTTTACATACTTTTTCCTGTCATTGATATCTAATCTCATAGCGTTGTGGTCAGAAAAGGTACTTGATACGATTTCAATTTTCTTAAATTTACCAAGGCTTGATTTATGACCCAAGATATGATATATCACGGAGAATGTTCCATGAGTACTTGAGAAGAAAGTGTAATCTGTTGTTTTGCAATGGAATGTCCTATAAATACCAATTAAGTCCGTCTCATTTAATGTATTATTTAAAGCTTGTGTTTCCTTATTTATTTTCATTTTGGATGATCTGTCCATTGGCGAAAGTGGGGTGTTAAAGCCCCTACTATGATTGTGTTACTGTCAATTTCCCCTTCTATGTCTGTTAGCATTTTCCTTATGTATTGAGATGCTCTTATATTGGGCACATAAATTCTTATAATTGTTATATCTTCTTCTTGGATCGATCCCTTGATCATTATGTAGTGTCCTTCTTTGTCTCTTGTAACAGTCTTTATTTTACAATCTATTTTGTCTGATATGAGAATTGCTACTCCAACTTTCTTTTTTCTTTTGTGGTCCACGGGCCTCTCACTGTTGTGGCCTCTCCTGTTGCAAGCACAGGCTCCGGACATGCACGCTCAGCAGCCATGGCTCACGGGCCTAGCCGCTCTGCAGCATGTGGGATCTTCCCGGACCGGGGCACGAACCCTTGTGCCCTGCATTGTCAGGTGGACTCTCAACTACTGTGCCACCAGGGAAGCCCTCTAGCTTTCTTTTGATTTCCATTTGCATGGAATATCTTATTCCATGCCCTCACTTTCAGTGTGTATGTGTCCCTAGGTCTGAAGTGGGTCTCTTATAGACAGCATATATATGGGTCTTGTTTTTGTATCCACTCAGCCAGTCTCCGTCTTTTGGTTGGAGCATTTAATCCATTTACATTTAAGTTAATTATCAGTATGTATGTGCCTATTACTATTTTCTGAATTGTTTGGGGTTTGTTATTGTAGGTTTTTTTCGTTCTCTTGTGTTTCCTGCCTAGAGAGGTTCCTTGTGATATTTGTTGCAAAGCTGGATGGTGGTGCTGAATTTTCTTAGCTTTTGCTTGTCTGTAAAGGTTTTAATTTCTCCGTCAAATCTGAATGATATCCTTCCTGGGTAGAGTGATCTTGGTTGTAGGTTTTTCTCCTTCATGACTTTAAATATGTCCTGCCATTCCCTTCTGGCTTGCAGAGTTTCTGCTGAAAGATCAGCTGTTAACCTTATGGGTATTCCCTTGTGTGTTATTTGTTGTTTTTCCCTTGCTGCTTTTAATATGTTTCCTTTGTTTCCTTTCCCATGTTAGGGAAGTTTTCAACTATAATCTCTTCAAGTATTTTCTCAGTCCCTTTCTTTTCCTCTTCTTCTTCTGGGACTCCTATAATTCGAATGTTGATGCGTTTCATGTTCTCCCAGATGTCTCTGAGACTGTCCTCAATTCTTTTCATTCTTTTTTCTTTATTCTGCTCTGCAGTAGTTATTTCCCCTGTTTTATCTTCCAGGTCACTTATCCGTTTTTCTGCCTCAGTTGTTCTACTATTGATTCCTTCTAGAGAATTTTTAATTTCATTTATTGTTTTGTTCATCATTGTTTGTTTGCTCTTTAGTTCTTCTAGGTCCCTGTTAAACATTTATTCTATTTTCTCCATTCTATTTCCAAGATTTTGGATCATCTTTACTATCGTTATCCTGAATACTTTTTCAGGTAGACTGCCTATTTCCTCTACATTTGTTAGGTCTGGTGGGTTTTTACCTTGCTCCTTTATCTGCTGTGTGTTTCTCTGTCTTCTCATTTTGTTTAACTTACTGTGTTTGGGGTCTCCATTTCACAGGCTGCATGTTCATAGTTCCCGTTGTTTTTGGTGTCTGTCCCCAGTGGCTGAGGTTGGTTCAGTGGGTTGTGTAGGCTTCCTGGTGAAGGGGACTAGTGCCTGTGTTCTGGTGGATGAGGCTGGATCTTGTCTTTCTGGTAGGAAGGTCCACGTCTGGTGCTGTGTTTTGGGGTGTCTATGAACTTATTATGATTTTAGGCAGCCTCTATTCTAATGGGTGGGGTTGTGTTCCTGTCTTGCTAGTTGTTTGGCACAGGGTGTCCAGCACTGTAGCTTGCTGGGTTTTGAGTAGAGCTGGTTCTTAGCGTTGAGATGGAGATCTCTGGGAGAGCTTTCGCTATTTGATATTATGTGGAGCTAGGAGGTCTCTGGTGGACCAACATCCTGAACTCGTCTCTCCCACCTCAGAGGTACAGGCATGACTCCTGGCTGGAGCACCAAGACCCTGTCAGCCACACGGCTCAGAAGAAAAGGGAGAAAAAAAGAAATAAATAAACAAAAAGAAATAAACTTACTAAAATAAGAAATAAAAAATTTTAAAAATAAAATTAAAAATAATAAAAAGTAATAAAAAAAGCAAAAAGAATGAAAGAAAGAAGAGAGCACCCAAACCAAAAAACAAATCCACCAATGATAACAAGTGCTAAATAATATATTAAAAAAATAGTAAAATAAAACGGACAGACAGAACCCTAGGGCAAATGGTAAAAACAAAGCTATACAGACAAAATCACACAAAGAATCATACACATACACACTCGCAAAAAGGGAAAAAGGAAAATATATATATATATATATATAAAGGAAGAGAGCAACCAAATCAATAAACAAATCTACCAATGATAATAAACTCTAAATACTAAACTAATATAAACGTAAAACCAGAAATCAGTTAGTTGCATACAGCAAACCCTAAGTCTGCAGGTCCTCCCAAAGTCCTCTGCCTCAATTTTGGTATGACCCATTGTCTATTCAGGTATTCCACAGATGCAGGGTACATTAAGTTGATTGTGGAGGTTTAATCCTCTGCTCCTGAGTCTGCTGGTAGAAATTTCCCTTTCTCTTCTTTGTTTGCACAGCTCATGGGATTCAGTTTTGGATTGGCCCCACTTCTACATATAGGTTGCCTGAGGGCTTCTGTTCCCTCCCAGACAGGAGGGGGTTAAAATAGCAGCTGATTAGGGGGCTCTGGCTCACTCAGGCCGGTGGGAGGGCTGGTTACGGAATGCTGGGCGAGCCTGTGATGGCAGAGGCCCTCGTGACCTTGCAACAGCCTGAGGCCTGCTGTGTGTTCTCCCGGGGAAGTTGTCCCTGGATCACAGGACCCTGGCAGTGGAGGGCTGCACAGGCTCCCAAGAGGGGAGGTGTGGATAGTGATCTGTGCTTGCACACAGGCTTCTTGGTGGCTGCAGCAGCAGCCTTAGCGTTTCATGCCCATCTCTGGTGTCCGCGCTGATAGCTGCAGCTCGCACCCTTCTCTGGAGCTCATTTAGGTGGTGCTCTGAATCCCGTCTCCTCGTGCACCCCAAAACAATGGTCTGTTGCCTCTTAGGCAGTTCCAGACATTTTCCCGGACTGCCTCCTGGCTAGCTGTGGCGCACTAGCCCCCTTCAGACTGTGTTCACGCAGCCAACCCCAGTCCTCTCCCTGGGATCTGACCTCTGAAGCCCAAGCCTCAGTGCCCAGCCCCGACCCACCCCGGCGGGTGAGCAACAAGCCTCTCAGGCTGGTGAGTGCTGGTCAGCAGGGATCCTCTTTGCAGGAATCTCTCCACTTTGCCCTCTGCACCCCTGTTGCTGCATTCTCCTCCATAGCTCTGAAGCTTCCCCCACGCCACCCCCCATCTCCACCAGTGAAGGGGCTTCCTAGTGTGTGGAAACTTTTCCTCCTTCACAGCTCCCTCCCAGAGGTGCAGGTCCTGTCCCTATTCTTTTGTCTGTGTTTTTTCTTTTTTCTTTTGACCTACACAGGTATGTGGGGAATTTCTTGCCTTTTGGGAAGTCTGAGGTCTTCTGCCAGTTTTCAGTAGGTGTTCTGTAGGAGTTGTTCCACATGTAGATGTATTTCTGATGTATTTGTGGGGAGGAAGGTGATCTCCACGTCTTATTCCTTTGCCATCTTGAAGGTCTCTCCCATAACTTTTGATATATTATGTTGTCATGTTTATTTGGCTCTTAGTATGATCAAATACCCCTTGTGATTTCTTCTTTGATCAATGATTGTTTAGGTATGTGTTATTTTCCATATATTTGTGAATTTTCCAGTTTTCCTTTGTTATTGACCTAGTTTCATTCCACTGTGGTCAGAAAAGATACTTTGTATGATTTCCATCTTTTAAATTAATTGAAACTTGCTTTGTAACTTAACATAGGGTCTATCCTATAGAATGTTTTATGTGCACTTGAGAAGAATGTGTATTCTGCTGCTGTTGGGTAGAATGTTTTACATATGATTATTATGTGTCTTGGGTTTATATTGGTTTTCAAGTCCTCTGTTCCCTTACTAATCTGTCTAGTCATTCTGTCCATTATTATTTGTGGTGTATTGGAGCCTCCAACTATTATTTTAGAACTATCTATTTCTCTCTTCTATTTTTTAAATGTTTGCTTCATTTGGGGATCTTGTTTGGTTTATCATTGTCTATTAATCATATATTTTTATAATTGTTATATCTTATCAGTGAAGTGAGTCTTCTATAAATATATAATGTCCTTTTTTCTTTTGTAACAGTTTTGGACTTGACATCTATTTGTTTGATGTTTGTATAGGCACCCTAGCTCTCTTTAGGTTACTATTTGCATAGAAAGTCTTTTTTCATACTTCCACTTTCAAGATATTTGTGTCTTTGGGTCTCTTGTAGATAGCATATAGTTGGATCATGGTTTTTTTTCTTTAATTCTGCTAACCTTTGCCTTTAAAAAAAATAGTTTAAGCTGTTTACATTTAGAGCAATTACTGGTAAGAATAGACTTACTTCTGCCATTTTACTATTTATTTTCTTCATGTCTCATTCTTTTTTTTTGTCACTCATATCCTCCCTTATTGTTTTTGTGTTTAGTTGATATTTTGGTTGTTGTTTACTCTTTTTATTCTCTTCTTGTATCCTTTTGTGTATATTTTTTATCATACTTTCTTTGTGGTTACTAATGGGATTTACGTTGAACATCCTAAATTTTAGTAATCTAGTTTGAATTGATACTAACCTGCCTTCAGAAGCATAGAAGGAGTTTGTTCCTATATAGCTTCATCTTCTTCCACTTTATGTTGTCACAAGTTACATCTTTATATGTTATATGCCCAATAATATAGATTTATAATTATTTTATGCCTTTGTCTTTAAATCCCCTAGGATATAATAAGTGAAATTATAACCCCCAAATACGAAAATACTGGCTTTTGTATTTACCTATGTTTTTACCTTACCCTAACTCTATTTCTTCATATAGCTTTGAGTTACTGTATAGTATCTTTTTAACCTGAAGGAATCCCTTTAGTATTTCTTGTATAGCATGTCTAGTAGTAGGAAATTACCCCAGCTTTTGTTTATCTTGATAGATCTTAATTTCTTCCTCACTTTTGACAGACAATTTTGTGAGATATATAATCCTTGGTTGACATTTTTTTTTCTTTCAATACATTAAATATGTTATCCTCTGACTTCTGGCCTTTATAGTTCATGTACGAAATAGACTGTTCTCTTACTAAGAATCCCTTGTGTGTGATGAGTCACTTTTCTCTTGCTGCTTTCAAGATTCCCTCTTTTCTTTGGTGTTCAACAGTTTGATTATAATATATTGGTCTGGGTCTCTGAGTTTATCCTATGTGAAGTCCATTGACATTCTTGGATTTATAGATTCATATCTCTCATGAAATTTGGGAAGTTTTTGGCCATTATTTCTTCATAGTCATAGGTTCTTTCTTCCCTTTTCTTTCTTTCTTCTTCTGGGACTCACATGATGTGTATGTTGTTCTGTTTGATGGTGTTCCACAGGTCTTTTAGGTTTGGTTCATTTCTCTTCATCCTTTTATCATTCCCCTCCTCAGATTCTATAATTTCAATTGTCCTATCTTCAAGTTCTCTGATTCTTTTTTCTGCCTGCTCAAATCTGCTCTTGAACCCCTCTAGTGAATTTTTCATTGCAGTCATTGTACTTCTCTACTCCAGAATTTCTGTTTGATTCATTTTTGTAACTTCTATTCCTTTATAGATGCTCTCATTTTGCTCATATATTGCTTTCCTCATTTCCTTTAGTTCTTTATCCACGTTTTATTTATTTTGTTCTTTGAGCATATTTTTTTCAAGTGTAAATAATATGTATTTCATTTTGTGTGATTGCTGCAATCATTTCAAAGCAATAATAACTGGATACAAATGCAGTATCATTCCAAACAGTCAAGTGTGTTCCAGAATGTCTGACAGCTCTATGACATAACAACATTGATGTAGAATTGCCATTTTATTTATTTTTAAAAAATTTTATTGGAGTAGAGTTGATTTACAATGTTGTGTTACCTTCTGCTGTACAGCAAAGTGAATCTGTTATATGTGTACATATATCTACTGTTTTTTAGATTCTTTTCCCATATAGGTCATTACAGAGTACTGAGTAGAGTTCCCTGTGCTATACACTAGGTCCTTATTAGTTATCTCTTTGAGCATATTTAAGATAGTTGTTTTAAAGTCTTTTTCTAGTAAGTCTTATGTCTGGACTTCCTCAGGTATGGTTTCTATCACTTTATTCTGTTTCTCTGAATGGGCCATACTTTCCTATTTCTTTGTACACCTTTTGATATTTTATAATTGTTGAAAATGGGAAATTTCAATATTGTAGTGTGATAACTCTTGAAATCACATTCTCTCCCTTCCCTAGGGTTTGATTTTTGTTGTTGTCATTTGTTGAAGTTTACCGTAGTTATTTTGTTTAATGACTTTCTCAACTTTTTTTTTTTTTTTTGGCAGTATGTGGGCCTCTTAGAGTTCCCTGTGCTATACACTAGGTCCTTATTAGTTATCTCTTTGAGCATATTTAAGATAGTTGTTTTAAAGTCTTTTTCTAGTAAGTCTTATGTCTGGACTTCCTCAGGTATGGTTTCTATCACTTTATTCTGTTTCTCTGAATGGGCCATACTTTCCTATTTCTTTGTACACCTTTTGATATTTTATAATTGTTGAAAATGGGAAATTTCAATATTGTAGTGTGATAACTCTTGAAATCACATTCTCTCCCTTCCCTAGGGTTTGATTTTTGTTGTTGTCATTTGTTGAAGTTTACCGTAGTTATTTTGTTTAATGACTTTCTCAACTTTTTTTTTTTTTTTTGGCAGTATGTGGGCCTCTCACTGTTGTGGCCTCTCCTGTTGCGGAGCACAGGCTCCGGACGCGCAGGCTCTGCGGCCATGGCTCACAGGCCTAGCCGCTCCACGGCATGTGGGATCTTCCTGGACCGGGGCACAAACCCGTGTCCCCTGCATCGGCAGGTGGACTCTCAACCACTGCGCCACCAGGGAAGCCCTCAACTATTTTTATGTACTATATTCATTGTTTTGTGTGGTCATTGAAGTCTCTCTTCCTTAGGATGTGTTCAGTTAATATTTTGACAGAGATTTTCTTGAATGCCAGGAGCTAAGAAATATAAAGAATAAAAAACATACAAAAAATCCTCAAAACACAAAATACTTCGATTTCTTGCAGATTTGCTCTGTGCAGGGACATTCCTTCCACACTTAGCCAGGCTTGAACTGAGCTTGGGGATCAGCCTTAGTTGAAAGCTTTATCTTCTTCAGTCTTTACTGAGTATGCATACGGCTTTCTAAATTTCCCTGTATATACAGGTCCTTTTGAGTGTACTAATTCCCCAAAGAAACTCCACAGTTTTGTCTCCTGGGCCTTAGGTGGACTATTTTATATTTTGTCCCCAGGCATCTGTGGGCTGTTATTTCAGCTTGTAGCATTTTTGAGCAAAGCCTACCACTTTTCTAGCGTTACTTCTGAGTTATTTGAAACAGAGCTAATTGCCTTTCCTTTGTCCTTCAGGTATCCTCCAAATGAGTTAGAACAGACATATACAATAATTTGTGAATAGGCCTATTCTGCTCCCTTTGGATCCAGGGACCAGGATCCCACACTAGGAATTCAGATTTCCATCTTTAAGACTGCCACCATGCTGGGAAGGTAGTGGGTCAAGGTCTAGTAAAAATTCCATAAGCTTTCCTATTGTATCAAAGTTGCCTTTTTTCTTGATTCAGTGTTTACTTGATGGCTCTAATGCTTTGACTGTTTTCCAGAGTTCTGACAAATTTGGTTCTGACAATTTCTGGTTATTTTATGATGTTTCTTTGGTGAAATGAAAGCTTGGATCTGCCTACTGTGCCATTTTGCTGACATTACTCCCCTAATGTAGTCCTTTCTGAATCTCAGACTTTCCTGTATTTGTTCAATAAGGTCCCTTTCAAACTGGCCCATGAGTTCTTTTAACATGACCCTAATAGTTTTTGATAGCATGTATATTATCTTGTATGATAAAACATGGCTGACCTAGAATCAGCTATTTCTCTAAGATGCCCTAATGTCTTTTGGTAGAACACAGTATTTCAAGTCCACAATTTGTGTGTTAGACAACTTGTTACTATTTGTTTGGCCAGTGTTTCTAGGCCTTTCCCATGTATAGAGATGGCAAAGATAGATGGCTAGGTAGAAAGAAAGAAGGAAGAGAGGGAGGAAGGGAGGGGGAAGGAAAGGAAGGAAGGAAGGGAGGGAGGGAGGGAGGGAGGGAGGAAAGAAACCTCATGAGTTTATATGTATACTTCCAATTCCAATTCAGGGCTACAGGGTTTTTACTTAACCTCTTCTGCTTATCTCCTTTCTTCTATTCCACATCCAGTTTCAATTGCTATTCTCAACTTACTCTGCTGTATTTCCAGCAAACCATTTTAGGCTATGTTGGGGCTTTTCTGTTCTAAGGTCCATGAGATACCCTGGTGCTTCCCTCTACTTTATTCTACACGTCCCCTGATATCATGCTAGTTCTGCATGTTGATATCTGTCCTGCTCATCTGCTGGTATTTTGAGGTTGTGAGGGTATCTTATCACCTATGTTGCTCATGAGTTTTTAATTTTGATATCTAGTTGTCCTGTCTGCTTTTATTGTAGGATTCAGGGAGATTCAAAAGTATGCTGCTGTTTCCACTATCTCCCCAAAATTCTTTCCTTTTATTACCATTTTAGATGTTGCCAAATTGACCTACAGAGACATTAAGTGACTTTGTTAATGTTACAGAGTAATTAGCAAAGCCATAATTAAGCCCCTGCAACTTAAGTAGAGTCTAGAAGTTTAACCTCTACTCCATGCTGTCAAATCGAGAAAGTATATTTTATCATTACCTGGAGAGAGTACACCTTTTTACCTGTCCCATGATTCCTGCCTAGGACATTATATAAGGGGACTTCTGCTTCTCTTTTGTGTAGTAAGGGGGATATGGAGAGTTATTTTGGAGAGAATATTTCCAGTTTATCTTCTAAATCCTACACACTCCTTCCCAAGAACTTTGTTTTAACCAGAATACAGAATAAATGTATTGAAAAGACAATGCAGGCTTACCTCAATCTCTCTCTCTCCTCTCTCCTATCTCCTTTGGACCTCTGTACTCAGACAAGGTGAATTTCATATGTGTTTGCAGTCTTTATGGGATAAGCATATCAGTTCTAGTTGGCTGCCAACTACTATTCTACTTTTATGATTTATTTACCTGGCTTGATAAATCATGCCTGCCCTTTAGTGGAGTTCATTATCTTAAAATTTGGGGTGATGAGGGAGTAGGAAGCCCAATTTTAGCTTTCAAATCAAATCCAGTTTTCAAATCTAGATTTACTACGGATAAAGCTAATTATTTGAACCCTATTTGGCTTCTTGTGCCCATTCTCAATCCAGAATAGTGATAAATATTTGTCACCTGAAATGTAACCATTACCAAATACAGCATCATAGAGTCTTAGTTATTGAGACAATCTTCACTCTTGTCCAACCAATTTTTTGATAGTCAAGTGCCTGTACACCAAATTCAGGCAACTATCTAACTTCTCGTGATCACCCCTGATTATATGGCTATATCTTGGATCAAAACGACTAGCTTTAACTTGCCAAGTCCTTATTCCTTTGGCCTATTTTCTTAATAAGTGTAGAAGTAGTATAATGTGATGGTTAAGAACCTGAACGTTGTGTCAGACACATTTGGAACCTTGGGCAAGGTATTAACCTTGTGTCTTTATCATGAAAATGAGGCTAATAGCAGCTTCCTAATGATGTTCTTATGAGGTTTAAATTAGATCACGTATGAAAATCTCATAGTAGTTTTCAAAGTAAGGACTCAAATATGTTGATTCCCTTCATTCTTACTAGGCACGTTCAACGTTCACTTGGTTGGTTTACTTAATACACAACTCTCTATGTTAGGTATTAATCTTCCTGTGGACCAGGATCATCAGCATTATCTATGAGCGTATTAGAAATGCAGACTCTCAGGCCCCACCCAGGCCTACTGTATTAAAATCTGCATGTTAAGATCTCCAGGTGATACTTATGCACATTAAACTGCTAGAAGCACTGCTCTAATTGACTATGATATGCTGCCTCACCCTTTAAGGAGATACCAACCTTAAAAAGAATTAACTGAATTTGTGGAAGAGTAAAGGGGCCAGAGGCTGATGGGAATATGTAACACCTGTAGGAAGCTTGTAGCCAAGAAAGAAACTAGATTGAAACTGAAATCGACAAGCAACACCAAAGAAGAGAATAGGGTAGGCTTCATTTCTGAAAGTGGTGATGGCCATGCCATGGACATGGAGGTAGAATCAACAGCAGCTCCAGGTCCAAGCTAGACCCGAACACAAGTGGGGTAAGGAAAGCGATATATCAAGTTACCCAGAGCAACTGAGTGCTCTGTTGCCGTGAGGGGCACCTGGATATCTCAACTGGAAATTGACTACCTCGATGGATCTCTCTCAGAAACTCCAGGACAAGGCAGAGGCTGTTCTGTGGTTGTATATTCATTTCCTTCTCACTGTGAGCATGGGACTTATCACCAGGCAGCAGAGGAGAGAAGAAGAAGGAGGTCTGATAAAGTAAGAAACCCAAAGACGAAACTGTAGAGAGCTTAATCCTAATAGACCGTTCACTGTTACCCTGGCTTTTGGTTTCTAGGTGGCAGTAAATGAAGGTTATATAAATGTAAATTGCTTGAAATAAATGGGCCATCACTCAAGGCTTGGAAATCTTTGTTAAATGGGAATTTCCATCACAATATTATTCAAGTTATGGTTACTGTGACATAAGAGCTCTAATGGCTATACTTTATGGTGATGGGCAGCACTGATGTATGGAGTATACGGTATATGGGCAGCTATAATTAAATCACAGTAGGCTGTGGTCTTTTAGTCTATAGTTGTAAATGTTTGCAACAGACAAGGCTTCCATGTAGCCTAAGCAGTCAGTTGTGAATATGCTGAGGTTGCAGCTGTGCTTGGAAGGACCCTTATACCAAACGATGTTTTTTCAATCTGCTTGCTGATGACACAGTCCTTTAGCTAGAGAGAAAGCTCCTTTTTTTTTTTTTTTTTTTTTTTTTTTTTTTTTTTTTTTTTTTGGTGCTAGGCGGGCCTCTCATTGTTGTGGCCTCTCCCATTGCGGAGCACAGGCTCCGGACGCACAGGCTCAGCGGCCATGGCTCA
>NC_041234.1:95094381-95100511 GCF_002837175.3 Physeter macrocephalus
TGTTGCGGAGCACAGGCTCCAGACGCGCAGGCTCAGCGGCCATGGCTCACGGGCCCAGCCGCTCCGCGGCATGTGGGATCTTCCCGGACCGGGGCACAAACCTGTGTCCCCTGCATCGGCAGGCGGACTCTCAACCACTGTGCTACCAGGGAAGCCCATTTAGCTGGAGAGAAAGCTTCTTGTTCCTCGATTAGAAAAATGCTATGAAATGAAATTTAAAAAAAAAAAAAACAAGGAAGAAAAGAAGTAGGGGAAGAGAAAGTCAGAGAGCCCAGGATGTGGGTGTTCAATGATGGGCAAGGGATTGAGTGTTACAATTTAGTTGGAAATAAGAGGGAGGGCCGGGGTGTGCGCATGTATGCACGTGCACGTGTGCACACACACACATACACAGAGGCTTCATCTTTTGACCTTGAGATGGACCTTTGTGTTGTTTTATTCATATGTCAAGACAGAGTTCACTGTAATTGATGAGTAAACAAGCATTGGGCACCCACTGAGCCAAGATCTATAGTACAAATGTTTTCCAACTTCCAAACACAAGTTGCCCTACGGACAAACCTCAACCTGGCACACAACCTATGTTCCGACACTTTAAGTGATGTCTGGCTTCCCAGGCCTTCAACAAGAGGTGATTTGATTGCTAAGCAGTAAAACTAATAGCATAAGCTTGAGAGCTGAAATCCAAGGGCAATGGACCATTTAGAGTGGAGGAGAGGAAGGCAAGGAAAAAGAGTAAGCAGAAAAGTAGGGAGTATGGAAAAGGAGAAAAGATGAATAAAAGTGAGGAGTCAAACTATTCCAAGAGCCTCCTAAGACTTTGTCCATGAAAACTATTACCTCCCACTCTTTTCGTCTATTCCCTACCTTCTTCCTGGAGTGATGGAACAAAACTGTAAGTGGAATCATGATGCCCCATTGCTTATAAATTGTGTTTCATTGTAATTGTAATAAAATTCTAGAGCATTCAATGTCCAGTGTGATTTGAACTCTAATTATATATTCAACCTAATGTTCTATTTCTTTCACTCTTGCTAAGGAATATGGTTTTCTTTCAAGTCTTTGAAGATGCCAATTTCCTACCCCAGGCAAGAATAGAAATAGGAGAAAGAGCTGTTCATATAAACTGCTATCCACCCTTCAAGTCTTAGCTTAAATGTTCTTTATCAATGTTGCTGTTATTGTAACACTATTCCCACCTCTCCAATCTAGATTTGGACTTCTTGTTATATAGTCTTAGAGCATCCTATAGTTTTCCTTTGTGGTACCTATCAGAATTATGAATTCTGTGAGCATATCTTTAATTCCTCTTTTCCCCACTAAACTGTAGGCCCCACGAGAAGAGGAAACAAGTTCCGATTATTCACTGTTACATTCTCAGCATCCAGTCTAGTACCTGGCTCAAAACTTTGAATGAATGAATGAGTATAGGGACTAGAGAAGAATAATTTACTTCCTATTTGCTGTGTATGAGTTAGGAAGTTTGTAGTAAAGAATATAAAAATAAATAGGCACTAGGAAACTGTCATGCTAAAAAAAATCCTCTCTCCCAAGGTCCTAAGTACCTTCATGTTAACTTACACCCTCCTAAATTTGCCCTCTTCTTAGTTCAGCCCTACCACTTTAAGTGTTCTGTATTCTGAAGGTTTTATCCCACTCTATCCTTTTTTCCATTTACTGAAATCATAAGTTCCCTAAAGAGCTCTACATTACTTTTTATAGGGCATTTTCCTTCTGTGGTCTCCAGTGAAGCTGGAGAGAGAACAACAGGAAAATAGAGGGCAGCAGAAGGTACCTGAGGGGCATTTGTTTGTATGGGTTGATTTTGTGTTCATTGACAGTTTCCAGGTCAACTGTTGCCATAGACCAGGGTTACAAACTTTTTCTGTAAAGAACCAGATAGTAAACGTTTTCAGCTTTGTGGGCTATGTGTTTGTTCTCTGGTACAAGTACTCAGTTCTGCTGTTGTAATGGCAAAGCAGTCATAGACAATACCTAAATGAATAGGTGTGGCTGTGTTCCAATAAAACTTTATTTACAAAAACAGACAACAGTCTGGATTTGGCCCACAGGCCATGGTTTATTCACTCCTGCATCTAGAGAGCTATTGGTCAGAGGCAGGGTGCCTTGCCTTATCACCTAGTACCTGTTTTAGACACTCCTCAGGTTAGAGGGCATCCCCTAAGAAAGAATTCCTTAGTGGAAAGGTGTAATGGGAAATAGCGCACTTAGAACACAGCTGTCAGGCCTTTCTTCCCTTCTGACACCAGTATTATAGATGAGTAGTGTGTGAGTAGGAGGAGTCGTTAATCTATTGGTACCATTTGAAACCCTGTCCTTTCTACAGCTAGTGTAATTACAGGTAACATGGTACTACATTAATATAGCAAGGGATTTGATCTTTTTTATCTCATTTTTTTATGAATTGGATTTCTAGAGAACCAAGCAATACTTGAAACCCCTCAGGTATATCACAAGCTTGAGAACAAATATATGCAATTTACTACTGCCTTTCTTTCCTGAAGGAGAGGAAAGGATATGGAATTGTTTGGTTAGGGTGGAGCTCCATGAGGAATGAAAGCACATTCTAAGGGAGGTTACAGAAGATGAACCAGTTCAGAAGAAGCTGGTGAGTTTGTCTGGGGCCATATGGCATAAATTGACATAATTGAATCTATATATTACTCTCAGCTCTGAACCAGATATTGCCCCTTAAAAACAGGCACTAGATAATTCAGGAGATAGCCCTTTCCCAAGTAGTATTATCCATGAACAAAATTCTCTCTACTCCTCTTTGCTAGGTACTGCAATATCTTCTAACAGATTGTTTGGGGCAAAACCAATACAACAAATTTAAAATATGAATACAACTTCCTAATTGGGTATTTACATCCTAGTTGGATGAAGAACTCTGGGCATTCTGACTTTGAGTGGCAAAAATCAGGTTGGGATATATATGGTCTGCTTCTAGTCAAATATAGCTCAGTTCTTAAGAAAGTAGACTCTGAAATCGGAGTCTAGGTTCAACTTCTGGTTTCCCTCATTTAGTATGTGACTTTAGACATGTTATCTAAGATCTCTGGACCTCAGTTTCTAAAACTTTAAGATGAGATAATGTGTGGGAAGTACTTAGTTCCCTACCTGACGCGCAGCACTCAACATATTAGCTATTATTATTTTCCTCTTTACTTTCCTGACCTATTGCCAAAATGAACGTGAGAGTGTGTAGAATGGTGAAAAGCGAGCAGTTTCAGAATCAGACAAATCTGAGTTTAAATACTGATTCAAAGACTTATTAGCTGCGTGAGTATGGATAGATTACGTACATTAGTTTATCTTATCTCAGTGAACTTCAAGTTTCCCTGTCTGTAAAATGGGGATAATTTCACAAACATAGTATATGAATAATAATTGTTTGTGAAGATTCAATCTTACTAATGTTAGTTCTCTCCCCAACACTCTCTGGACCTCAAAATTGTTTTAACAGTAGAATCTATTTTGTCTCTATATTCTGAGTTCTCCATACCATCCTGCATATACTGTAATGCCTCCTTGTCCCTCTGGATTCCTGCTATGGTGTCCTACCTTCATTCTTCCACTTTCAGAACTCTGGAGATCTGAAACCTAAGGGAACAGACTCCAAGGATGGTGCCCTCTGAGAGGCTAGACTAGGGACATAGAGGCAATCATTGTGAATAAACAGAGAGCTATAGAATGTACCTACTATGACTTAGGACTGAAGCAGTATCTTCCTTGGGGATTGTAATAAGGAATACACAGTCCTACATCCATGCCCAGCACAGGAGACATTCTCCTTTTCCAAATCTGTGCAGCTGTTGGCAGGATGTTCTTCAAGGTTTTCCCAATACCCCATTATACTTTTTTCCCATACTAGTTTAGAGTATCACCTTACAAGAAATTATTTTCTTCAGCACCCCGACTGTGCACTTCCAGGCTCAGCATTTCTGAACACATAAGAAAATGTTTCTATAGATGACCGTGTAAGATCCTAAAGAGCTTTCTGAATCATCAAAGAAAGATAAACTGAAATGAACTGAAAGGTTAATTTAAGCACATGGATTTTGAATTCTTAATCTGTATTAAGTGACTTGAGTTGTACTCAGATTTTGTAAATGTTGCTAAGCCCTCTGTATTTGCATGACAAATGTACACAATATTCATTTGACTGAAGCAGTCCATTACTGCTGGACTGCTGGAAGACCAAGAATGGGCTGACTTAGATTGTTCTACTGTAACAATCTCTTACTAAATAATATTGGGCTTGATAGCAACCTGCTCTTGCAATATATACTAAACAGAAGAACGCTTTCCCTGGAACAGAAGGTGGACCACTTTTACATGTGCTATTAAAGGGATATATTTACTCAGTGGCTTTTAATATCTCTGTTAATTAAATTTAGGTTTTTAAATATTCTACTGAAGCTTCCCTTATAATGGAAACTTCCTACATAAGTATATACACATGCACCTCTTTTGTATTGCACCATAGCTAAAATCTTTGCTTTCGACACCATTTTCTGATCCCATCCTATTTCTCCAACTTTATTTCCCATGGCTACCCAGCAAAGAATCTAGATTTCATTAAAGTTCACTGACCCCAACATGTTGTGTTCTTTCCTATTTTTACTCATATTGTTCTTTCTGCATGCAATGTCCTTTCTTCTTTTTCCCTCTGCCCAGCCAAATCTTAGTAATCTTTTAAGGCCCATTTCAAGATGCCTCCTCCAAGAAGCCTTCCCTGATTTCTATAACCTTCAGACATATTATTCCCTCTGTATGGAACATACCCTTCTTCTCAGATTCCTATGTCTTGTCATACATTTTTCTACCTCAGGGTGGCCATCCCTGCCACACCAGACAGCATCAGTTTTTCTTAAAAGTGGAACTGTGGGTTATTTAGAAGTATAGTATTTAGTATATGAACATTTGTGGATTTCCCTGGATATCATTTTGTTATTAAATTCTAGTTTAATTTCACTATGGTCAATGAACATATTCAGTATGATTTTAATCATTTAAAATTTGTTGAGACTTGTTTCATGGCCCAGTATATGGTTTATTTTGACACATGTTTCATGTGCACTTGGAAATAATGTGTATACTACAGTTTTTCTATAACGTGCAGTGTTCTATAAATGTCAGTTAGGTCATTTTTGTTAATTGTTGTAGCAGATGCTGTCAGTGCCTCACTCATCCTTAGGACACTACCATGTGCTTTGACTTACTTCATATTGCCCACGACTTACAACTCTATGACTGAGGGCTTTTCCAGAAAGGTGGAAGGTCATGCTGACCATGTGTACATTGTAGACCAGAAGTGCTAGAGAACTTATTTCCCTAGAGAGTAGCCCTGTAACTGATGACTCTTGGGAGTAGGTGTATGTGTATAAATTATCTAGGTCTGTTACTCCTTGGGTGGGATAATACAGAGGAAGTGTTTGTTCGTTTCTTTTAACTTTGTCTCAAAGATGACTGACAAGAATAAACTCCAGTGTCCACAGCAGCACATAGCAGTAGTTGGCTCTTCTTTCCTTTAACAGTTCCCCAGTCCACTACCAGTATTCCCTGGACCTCCCAATAACTAGCATTTAAATCCTTGTCTCCAAATCTGCTTCTCCAAACTAAGACAATTTATTTATATCTTCTATATCCTCACTAATTTTTTATTCAGTTGTTTTATTATTTAGTGAGACAGGTATGTTAATGACTCCTAATCTGATTGCAGGTCTGTACATTCTTTCCCTTCTGCCAATGTGTGCTTTATATATTTTTAACCTATATTATTGGGCACATGCAAATTTAGAATGATCCCTTCCTGTTGAGTTGACCTTTTATCATTATTAAGTTTGTCTCTTTATCTCTTACCCTCTTATTTTCTTTTTCTAAAAATTTTGCTGAAGTATAATTGATTTGCAATGTTGTGTTAATTTCTGCTGTAGAGCAAAGTGATTCAGTTATACATACATATGTTCTTTTTCATATTCTTTTCCATTATTGTTTATCACAGGATATTGAGTAGAGTTCCCTGTGCTATACAGTAGGACCTTGTTGTTTATCTATTCTATATATAATAGTTTGCATCTGCTAATCCCAAACTCTCAATCCATCC
>NC_041234.1:95101805-95124517 GCF_002837175.3 Physeter macrocephalus
GAGTTCCCTGTGCTATACAGTAGGACCTTGTTGTTTATCTATTCTATATATAATAGTTTGCATCTGCTAATCCCAAACTCTCAATCCATCCCTCCCCCTCCCCACTCCCCCTTGGCAACCACAAGTCTGTTCTCTGTGTCTGTGAGTCTGTTTCTGTTTCATAGATAAGTTCATTTGTGTCACATTTTAGATTCCACATATAAGTGATTTGTGGAATCTAAAATATTTGTCTCAAATATTTGTCATATTTGTTTTTCTCTTTCTGGCTTCATTTAGTATGATAATCTCTAGGTCCATCCATGTAGCTACAAATAGCATTATTTCATTCTTTTGTATGGCTGAGTAATATTCCATAATATTCCATAGTATGTGTGTTTGTATACATATGTGTGTGTGTGTGTGTGTGTGTGTGTGTATCACATCTTTATCCATTCATCTGTCGATGGACATGTAAGTTGTTTCCATGTCTTGGCTTTTGTAAATAGTGCTGCTATGAACATAGGGGTGCATGTATTGATATCTTTTCAAATTATACTTTTGTCTGGATATATGCCCAGAAGTGGGATTGCTGGATCATATGACAACTCTATTTTTAGATTTTGAGGAACCTTGATACTGTTCTCCATAGTGGATGTACCAATTTACATTCCTACCAACAGTGTAGGAGGGTTCCCTTTTCTCCACACCCTCTCCAGCATTTATTGTTTGTAGATTTTTTAATGATGGACATTCTGAGCAGTGTCCTCTTATTTTCTTAACTTACCTTCCTTTGGGTTAGTTGTATGCATGATGTATTTTTTGACTCTTTACTTTCATATTTTATATTTCCTTATATTTAAGGTATGTCTCTGGTAAGCAGCATGTTATTTGAGTTTTATTTTCATTTTTAGAGTGACAATATTTGTCCTTTATTTGGAGTCTTTAGTCATTTATATCGAATGTAGTTACCAATGTGTGTGGGTTTATATCTACCAATTTACCGTGTACTTTCTTTTTGGCCTATCTTGGTTGTTTCTCTCTTTCTCCTTTTTTGGATTCTTTTGAATTAATCAAATATTTTTAAAATTCTATTGTTTCCTTTATTGCCCTGTTAGTAATAAATACTTCATATCGTTTAATGGTTGCCCTAGAGACTGCAACATGCACCCTTGTCTCATTAAAATGTGATCTAAATTAGTGTTTTTATTACTTCCCAAACATGGAAGGACCTTTTAATATTTTACCTCTATTCACACACCTCCTACATTTTGTGATATGTTGCCAAAAATTTTGATTCTACACCTATTTAAAACCATACAATTTAGCATTATTATTTCTTTAAATGCTCAATATCCTTTTAAATTTACCCCTTTTGGAGTTCATCATTCTTTTCTGCATTACTGTACTTCTACCTTAGATCATTTCCCACTCATAAACATTTCCTTTTTAGTATGTTTTAGTGAAAATTTGATAGTAATTAATTCTTTTAGCTTTTGTTTGTCTGAAGATGTTTTATTTTGCCTGCATATATAAAGATATTTTCACTATAAATTGTATCGTGAGTTTGCATTTTTTGCTTTCAGTCCTTTAAAGAACTCCTATTTTATTCTTTCTTTAGTCTTTTCTGTAAGAAAAATTAGCTATTAGCCTTATTAGTGCTTTTTGGAAGGTAATGGAACTTTAAAAATTCCTTTGTCTGATTTTAGCATTATCTTTTTTGTCTTTGATTTTTAGAAGCTTACCATGATGTGCTTTGTGTGGATATATATACACACACACACACACACACACACACACACACACACACACACAACACATACGTACACATTGCTTGGGATTCGTGGATATTATTTTACCTATAGTTGATGGTGTTCATCACTTTTGGAAAACTACTGGCTGATATTGTTCCAAATATTCTTCTGATCCATTTTCTCTCTTTTCTTCTTAGATTCCATTTACACATTTAATACACCTTTTATATTTTTCTTTTTCTCTCTCTGCTTCATTCTGTACATTTTCTACTGACGTACCTTCAAGTTCACTATTGATCTACTCTCTTCTGTATGATTCACTGTTAAACCTATCAAATTATTAATTTAGGTTACTTAAAATTTTTAACTGTTAATTCATTTTAATTTATATTTCTAAGATTTCAATTTGATTAGTTTTATTATTTATTTCTGTGAAATTTTCTATATTTTTGCCTATATTCTTGAAAATATTCATCATAGTTCTTTATAAGTTTGTGTCTTATAACTTCACTATCTGGACCACCATTGGGTCTGTTTCTATTGACTGCCTTTTCTCTTGGATTTAAGTCGGTTGGTCCTGTTTCATGCCATGCCTGTTAATTTTATACTGAATACTAGTCATTATGCAAGAAAAATTTAGAGGCTCTGGATCTCATTATTTTCCTTTAGAGAGAATATACTTTCCTTCTTACAGGAAGATAGAGTATGGCCAAATTGCCTTGATCCTGTTGAGGCTGGCCTATTTACATTTTGTCCTTTCTCTGGGACACATCCCTTTCAGAGTCTTACTAGAAAGCCTTGATCATTTACCAGGGTGCTTCTTCCTTTGTAGGCTCTAATGTCTATTTTTTGTCTCCTTAGTGCCATGACACTGCTGGAATCTCTGCTTAGCCTTTTCACCTCTTACAGCTACTTTTAGTTTGGTTTCTCAGAATAACACTCCATACAAGTAAAGCTTGGAACTTATAAAACTGCTTCAAGGGAAAATTGTGTGTAGAATGTTAGACTCACTTTGCTGTGGTTCCCTTTTCTCTGAAATATTGGCCCTTAGATTATGGCTTTTTTGGTAGCCCTAATTGCTAACATTTGTTTTCTAAGCCCAGTGAGACTGCTGCAAGCTCAAGAAATCTGCTTTCTGTTAGCCTTCATGCTCCTTGCAAGAATTGTAGAATGCCTTAAAAGGGATAAGAGCCACAATTTTAGGGTTTACTTCAGTGTGCCTTCATTCTCACTTGACCTTGATATATCAAGTCTGGCTGCCTTGGGTATACTCTGATGTCTTTGAACAGCTCTCTGTGTTTTATATACATACTCCAATTTGTTTCTCTTCTCTCTGTGAGCTTGACTCAAATCTTGGCTACCTTGGGTGTGCTTTTATGCCTTCAAATCACTCTTTTTATTTTTAAATAGCATTATCATTTTTCTTGGTGAAAGGGGTTGTCTGATACCTACATCTAAATCAGAAATAGACTTCTGGTACCTTCATTTTGAAGTCCCTTCTTGCTATTTATAGAAGTATATGTTAACTAATTTCTTTTATATGTTAACTAATTTCTTTTAGGACTTTGAAAATCTCATTACACTGTTTCTGTTGACAAGTTATCCATATTGTTGCGCCTTTGATGCTAATATGGATTTTTCTCTGGCTGGATTTAATATTTTCCCTTTGTCTTTGGTTATTAGTAATTCTCTTATGACATGTCTAGGTGTTGTCTTAATTGTATTCTTATTCCTGGCATTTATAGTGGTTCTTGAATCTGTGGCTTAATGTCTTTTATCAGTTTGGAATATTTTCAGACATTACTTCTTCAGTATTATTTCTGCCCATCTTTCTCCTCTCCAATCATGCATTCATATATATATATATATATATGTATATATATATATATATAGCATATATATGTATACAACATATATAATATATATAGTTATATTCATATATGTATTGTTATATATATAGGGTATATATATCATATATATATTATATATTATATATCATATTATTCATATCATGTAATATATATACATGTATAAACAATCATATGTACATGTATAAACAATCATATATATGATTATTCCATCATATTCAATATTTTGATTGTGTATTTTCTGTATTTTCATTTGTACCACCATAATTGTAGATACAGGTTAAAAACCAAAAAATCCAGTAGATATAGCACCTTCACCCTATCAGGGAGCCCAAGAGATATGCAAGTATATACAGAATTGGTTGGTCTGTCATGCACATAGGGCATTTACAGCTTCCAAAGATAAGTACCAAGATGTGTGTAAATCCCTTTGACACAAAGATATTATTGCCTTTGTTTTTAACTGCTGAATATCATTCTATTCATGTAGGCCCAAGTCCCAAATGCCAACTCACATCTCTTCCAATCCAAGTGCATTCTCACATAGTGAACAAGGTAGATATAGACACAATATTTACACAGCTCTATAATTTCCAAGATCCAGGCCTGATGTGTTAAGCCTTTACTCACATTCATTTCTTTTTGTTTCTCTGTGCTTCAGGATGAACATTTGTCTGACTAACCTCCAATTAACTATGTCTTTCTTCAGTTTTGTCTACTGTGCAAAGTAGAGAAAAAGCAATTTTTTTGAGTTCTTTCAATTAGTGTATCTCTAAATTCTAGAATTTCTATATGGTTTTTGTGGGGAGTTTTTGGTTTTTTTAAAATTTTTTTTGGCCATGCTGCATGACATGTGGGATCTTAGTTCCCTGACCAGGGATTGGCGCCCCCTGCAGTGGGAGCACGGAGTCTTAACCACTGGACCATCAGGGAAGTCCCATATAGTTCTTAATTTTTAATTTCTAGCTTTCTGACAAGTTTTGTTATTTTTTTGAAATTCTTCAACTATAATAGTCAGAATTATTCTATAGCCCTTGTCTGATAACTTCAACATATGAATCTCCTGTTTGTCTATTTGTAGTGTGTATTTTTTCTTTAATTTCTCACATCCTTTATTTGTGCAAGGTTGGGTATATTTTATTCAAGGCCAAAGAATTGTGTATAGATTTTAGATAAATTTGATGTTCTAGATGATGTTCTCTTCCTCCAGAGATGATTTAATTTTCATTCTGGCAAATAGTTGGGTGAAGGCATTAGCAATTCCAGATTTCCTTAATCCATGAAGGTTTGAGTGTCTTTGTGATGAATTGTCTATTCTAGTAGTGTAGTAGTGGAATCTAGACCTTCAAATTCCCAACTGAAAACCTTAGATGTTTAACAGGAATCCTCTTTTTTTATTACTCCTGAACTACAATTTATAGTTTTTATAGTATATAATAACTATGAAGAAATATATATATATACACACATGTTATATAGAACATATACTCTTTGTGTGTAATTTATATTACATTATTTTATATAAAATTTTTATTTTTATGTTTTATTCAGATTATTTTTGGTGTCCTCAGTAGATGGATTGGTCTGAAAGTAACTGGTCTGCAACCATCAGAAACATAAGTCTACCAAAGACTAACGAAGTAAAGCTGTATAAGGGTTGCATAACTACAAACAAACCTGGAATTCAGGAAAATTTCAGGGTGAGTAAAAAAAATAAATTTCACAAAGCCCTACTTATATTACAGTTATTTAAAATAGTCAACTGTTTACAAATAAGGTATTTCATTGTATGAAAGTGTTTATATTTTTAAAATATTGGTTGATGAATGGTACATACTTTTTAAAAACACAATTTTTAAAATGTTTCCATTTGGCTCTTTTTCTATAATTACATTTTAATTTTTTCTGTGCATATGTGAGTGAGAAAATATGCTTATTCATCAGTGAATTCTGGAGCACTTCTCATATGCAATGTGTAATGCTAACTGTGCCTATAAACTGACTATTCCTATAGGACATCCTACTATTTAGGGCATAAGCCCAAAGGCTGGGAGCCACTGCATACCTACTTGCCAACAATTAAAATAAGTTGCTAAGTACCTAGGAGGGAATAAAGAGATTTACACTTACTAATATTATAAAATCTAATCATAAAAGTAAGTGGCATAGCTGATCACAGATTAGGATATTATTTTATTTCCATGTAGTAGTTCAAAGCAAGCCTGGTTCACCTGAGGATTTGACTAATTACTACAGCCTCATTAGACCAGTGATATACCACCTAGCCCTTTCAGATATGCTATTTATAACTCCATTATGAAAATTCAAAGGAGAAAATTTAACATAGAACAGGTAATACCCCCATTATAATTTCTTTATTCAACATACATTTGTTGAGTACCCGTAATAACCCAGGTTTTTATGTGAAGTGCTATGGCTACAAACATATGACTCTGTTTTCATGTTATTTGAATATAAAAAAAATAAAAATCATAGGAATAGATGAGATTTTCATGGAGTCCAGGCTGAGTAGAAAGGAAAGTGAAGCCAGAAATAGTTTGATTATCTGGCAGAAAATATGGGGGTTAACAAACAATAACTATAAATGAGACTGAAGGAAGTTGGTTAGGCAGGAATGATGGTAGAAAAGCTGGAATAAAAGGAAGTTTTGGTTTACATGTGGTATTGGAGTTTTAGTTTTTAAGAGGTGGCATAGTTCCTGATAATCATTTGGTATCCAATAAATGGTCATGGGAATAGGTGTCACATGTCGATTGATTGTGATTTTAAAGAGTCAAGAAAGCCTAAGACCAGGGTTTTGGATTCATGAACAATGAAAATATTGAGGTTCTACAGTCCTAAGTTGAAAATGTGTGGTAGTAACTGTGATACAGGTAGGAAAGAACAGATGAGGATTATCGACCAGGTATCAGGCCACAAAGGGACAAGAGTGCTTACATAAGGATGAATGAGTAATCATGTGGAAATGGTAGTGTTAGCAATGGACTTTCAGAAGATAGCAATTCATGTCTGTCATATTCTCACCACAGAATATCCAATTTAAGACCACGCTCAAAAGAGCACAGGAAATCAGCAGACCATTATTTTCATCTCAGGTCTGCCGTCTACTACTGTGAGGTGACCATATAATTGATAATCAAAACTGAGGAAATTTGGAGAGTGAAAAAGAATGCTGTTAAAAATTACACCGAAACAACAGACGTAAACTGGGACTGGCCAGGGTAAAAAGGTACATATGGTTACCCTATGGGCAGCTCATATCGCTTCACTTGTAAAATGTGGACAATATCCACTCTAAGACAAGTGTGTGAAAGTATTGAACCCCATTAGTGAGTGCTCAAATAACATTTGTCAAATTGAAATATTTTATCCTGTCTTGCTCCAGGAACTGTAAGTTCATTGAAGTCAGAGGATACAGCTATTTTTTCTTTGCAGCCCCACAATAATTAGTACAAAACTATGCATTCAGTGAGAATCCAATAAGTTTAACTGTGATTCTGTTTTTGTAACTTTATTTGGATCCCACTGCAATTTACTCTCATGCCTCGATTATTTTGAAGACAAAACTCATCCTTAATATAGGTAAGAAAATAGGGGTGGGAAAGTTTTGCAAATTAGCAAATTCAGGTAGACTGTGTTATGAAAGCAAGGTTCTGAAAATGAAATTCAGGTTTGTATTAGTGCCTCAGGATCTGGAGTTCAGCCAAGTCTTTTTCATTCAATCTTATGAAGGGCTCTTCTGCCCTGTGGGCACTAAAACTGGTTGGTCTCAAACAGATGGAAGTACTTTGGGCATGACTCTGACTTCCATTTTGCCAGTTCCTGGTGCTACTTAACCTAAATGCAAGAAGTCAGGGACAGGCTTAAAGTTTCTCTCTTAGATGATACAGAAATTTGGTGCAGGCAAACTTAGGGTTAATACTTGGCACTGATCTTGTCTAGATACTTGGCATTTCAGTTACCCTGGTGACTTAAACACTTTTCTTGAGACACAAAGGAGTAGGCATATTTTTCGTCATCCCTTTGGTAAACATATAAGAATTAATTTAATGCTTGAATTACTTTACCATCCTCAGTGACTCTTTCTCATTCTCTTCTAAAATGGTCTTTCTTCATCCATGGCTGATCTCTTATCTGAGGCTGCCTGCTTCAAAAGTGACTTGACAGCTTACTTCACTTGTTACACTAACCTCAGATTAATTTTGTTTTCTCTCCTGCCCTATGGTTCTCCTTATTTTGCTCTTTCAGAATTCTTCCATTACTTCTTTGATAATGAATGTAAAATTTTCAAACTTATATTGGTTGTCTTACTTAAAATATCCTATAATCATAATAGAATCATGGAGGTTGTAAACAGAATTGGAAGAAACCATAAAGGCCATATAATCCAAACCCCTTCTCCTCCTCCAAAAATTTGAATACTCTCTGCAACATTCCTGATATATCTTTACATCAAATGCTTCCCATTACTTGAGAAATTTCATCAACATCTACTTCTTGATGTACCTCATTTCATCTTTAGGCTGGTATGACTGTAAATAGTTTTTTCTTTTACTGAACCAAAATCTGTAACTTTACCTATTGATCCTTGTAACCTCTTGGGGCTATATAGAAGAAAATAATAGTGGTCTTTAAGTATACACAGAAGAATTTATCATGCCTTCTCTCAGGTAAATGTACTGAAACCCTTAGCATTTCTTTCTGCAGCATGGATTCAAGGTCTCCCTAGGGTGACCAACTTGGTTTGTTTTCCTAGTTTTAGCACTGAAAACCCTGCATCCTGTGAACTCCCTCAATCCCCAGCAAACTGGGATAATAAGTCTTTTAGTTTTAATTATCCTTGTCACTCTGCTCTGAATATACTCTAGTGTAGTGCTGCTCTTTTCAAATGCAGTGCCCAGAAGTAGACACAATACAACTCAACATGGAACAGAATTTCGTATTATCCAAGACACTTGTCCAGTGGATTGCCAAAAGGACCTTATTATTTTTTAGTCCAAGCCTGACAATTGATGTGTAAATTATCTTTTTTTTTTTTTAGTATACTATAGTATGAAATGGCTAAATCTATCTAAGCAGTGGAATTTACATTTCTTCAAGCCATTTTTACTAACCCTCCTATGTCTCTACTATCTTCACAGTATTTTATTTCCTCATAATACTGGGGAAAATAAATCTAAGAGTTTCAATGAAACACTGGCTATTTTTAGCTAGATATTTGGTGCTACTAGTAGAATTACTTTGACTGAACCTCCTAATTTGTGTCTTCAGGATCAAGCTTAGCCTTTAATAACTTCTTTCAAAGCATTGTATGTATGCATATTTAGGGAAAACCCTAGATTTCCATGGATACCAACATGTATGGGAAATACTAGAAAGAAAAATCAGGTCTTATGCCAGATTCTCATTAAGCCTATACCAGTGTGAATTGGGCTTTGACTGGGTTGAACCTTTATAAACTGTTTATTTGCATGGTCATCATGAAAGCAAAAAAAAAATAATAATCTAGATGCAAATGTAATATCATTGAAAGGTAGAAAGTACTGGATTATGTGCTTTTTTTTAACATCTTTATTGGAGTATAATTGCTTTACAATGGTCCCCCTCCCCACATCCTCAGGTCCATTCTCTAGTAGGTCTCTGTCTCCATTCCCGTCTTACCCCTAGGTTCTTCATGACCTTTTTTTTTCTTAGATTCCATATATATGTGTTAGCATATGGTATTTGTCTTTCTCTTTCTGACTTACTTCACTCTGTATGACAGACTCTAGGTCCATCCACCTCACTACAAATAACTCAATTTCGTTTCTTTTTATGGCTGAGTAATATTCCATTGTATATATGTGCCACATCTTCTTTATCCATTCATCCGAATTTCCAACTCACGTCCAGACTAGATTTATTTGTGATGTATTGAATTTGAAATTAAAAACCATCTATCATCTATACTCCCATTTTCATAGCAGCATTATTCACAAATAGCCAAGTTATGGAAACAACTTAAGTGTCCACTGACTGATGAATGGATAAAGAAAATGTGAACCTGGAGAGCATTACGCTAAGTGAAATAAGCCAGCCAGACAGAGACAAATACCACGTGGTACCACTTGTATGTGGAATCTGAAAAAAAAAAGGAAAAAAAAAGTCAAAATCATAGGGAAAAAAGAGTAGTAAAGTGGTTGACAGGGGCTGGGAATGGGGAAAATAGGGAAAGATTGGTAAAAGGGTATCAACTTTTAGTTATAAGATGAATAAGGCCTGAGGCTCTAAAGTATAACATGGTGATTATAGTTGATAACTCTTTTGTATAATTTAAATTTGCTAAGAGAGTAGAACTCAAATGTTCTCAACACACAGAAAAAGATAAATATGTGAGGTGATGGATGTGTTTACTAACTCGATGGGAAGAATCATTTCACAATGTTTACATATATCCAATCATTGCATTGTACACTTTAAATATCTTACAATTTTATGTGTTAATTATATTTCAGTAAAGCTGGAAAAAAGTTGAGAACCATCTCTCTACAAAGATCTAAAGCACAGGTTACAAACTGGCAACCTATGGCCCAGATCCAGCTTGCAGTTGTGGACATATTTTTGTGAAACCATCTAGTAATGGTCTCCTCAATGTTTTAGTTTTTATGTTTCATTGAATTAGTTACCAATAATAAAAAGCAGGAGATTTCACTTCCAAAAAAATCTGGATTTCCGGGTTGTTTTGAAAAATTGTAGTATCTGGCAACACTTTGCCCATATTTAGGACAATGATCTGTTGGAAGTGAATAGTAGCTGCTGCTTTTATATGGGGCTTTACAGTTCACCATAATCCCTGCCACAGCCCATTTTTTCCTGTCCCCACTGGCTTCATTAATTACACTACCTTTCAGACCCCTGTAGGCATTGGATATTGAAAATCCGCATCTAAATCCACATGTCTTTGAACTATTATTCTATTTTCCATATCTTCTATTTCACAAAATATGTGTTTTCTTAGCAATTCTTAGAGAAAACAAAAAAGGCATAGCAATTCCTTTTCTTGGAGATGTCTGTCATCTTATTGGGATGAAAAAATGTTCACACATTTGAGGCAATTATATAATGTGCTTTAGATTGATTGAATTAATGGCCCTGATTTTTCATGTCTCCTTGTGTCAACATTATTTGGCAGTGTCTTCTCATATTGACTTGAGTTGACCATGAAACTTGTTTTGGCCAATGAAACATTAGAAAATTTGATGCAGTCAGTAGCTTGAAAAAGTACTTGGTGTTTCCACTTTTCTTTTTTCTTTGCCTTCACCATGATAAAATTCCCAGGATAGACTGCTGGATGATGTGGAACACGTAGCTGGCCCAGTAATGGCTATTACCCTGGTTGACAGCCAGCCAACCTCCAAACATGTGAGGAAGCTCAGCTCAGACTAGAAGAATGGCCCAGATAAGTTCATTCTAAATCACTAACCCACAGACTTGTGAGCTAGCAAATGCTTAGTGATTTAAATCCCTGAGTTGGATTTGTTTTGTTATATAGCATTATTGTAGCAATAGATAATAAACAGAGAAATTTGTTCTTAGAGCTATTGTAATAAAAATCTAAAATATGTGTCATTGGCTTTGGGAAAGGCAGTGGGTAGAGACTGGAAGAACAGTGTTGAAAGAATGGAGGCTGAAAAATGGTGAGGAAGCTGCTGAAGCAGCCTGGATAAATGGCAAACCATGTTATCTAGTGAAACATTTGGTAAAATGTGGTAACTTAGAATATAGAAAATATACCAAATTAGCATTTATACTTGAGTTAAGATACTGCCAGACAGAATGTTGAAAATGTCACCTGGCTCTTACTAGCTATGCATAATAAGATACAACAAGAAAGAGATGAGTTAAAGAACTGGCCAGTTTTTAAGTAAAATTTAGAGACTAACAGAACTCACTGGATTAGAAAAAAATTTTTTTTCTCATCTCTAGCCTCTCATGCTAGTAACAGATTAAATCCAGGGAGCTGCCAGAAACATGTGGTCTTAATACTAAAGACCAAAACAGTTTTGTAAGACTGTGTTAAGATATTTGATAGAATTAAGGAATTTCTAAGTAGACCCTCTCAACTAGACAAAAGTATTTCTAGAAATCTTAAGGGTGTTGCCTTGCAACAGCCTGACATGTCTGAAGAAACACTAATAAAATTTAGACAAAGAGGCCTATCTCAAAAAAAAATTATAACTGTGGCTTTTGCCAATGGAGTGGACTTGAACAATATTTATATGAAGCCCAAAAAGTTTTAAGGGAGTTGTATGGGTGAAAGTGCAACCAGCCTGGATTAAAAGAGAATGAGATTGTATAGAGCTCAGAAAAGCACTGGGCCTTCAATATTCTGTGAGCAGGAGGCAGGATAAAAAGTTGCTCAGAAATTATATTTATAAATGCCCTCTTCAGAAGCGAACAAGCAGAATGGAAAAAGAATAATATTTCAGAGAATAAAGTTAAAAGCCATGGAAATCAATGGACAGGTGAGCCATTCTCATGAATCGTAATGGGACATAGTTAAGAAACATTGCCCACCCCTACTTTGTAGGGTTCTGGCTACATTTGTCCAGTGGGAAATGCTATATATGTATACCAGGGCTAGCTGCTTCCCACATTTTTTTTCCTTTTCTGAAATAGAGTATTTTTGAATCCAGTCCCTCTATCATCACTGAATGTTGGGTATGTGGGTGGCCAATAAATTTTCATTTTAATTCCATGGTCTTTGTATCCTCATCAGAGGAGCCTTATCAGGACCTGATCATCGATCATGAGATACTGGATTCTAGGCCTGATGATATGACTGAGTGAGACTTTTGAGATCCTGCGTTGGAGGAAAGCATATTTTGCATGTAGGAATGTTGTGAATAATTATTATAAGAGTGGAATATGATATATGGATTGCACTAATCACCATCTATATCAAGCCTCCCCATATCATTGATCTTTGTAGACGCTGGGCTTGGCCTTGTGAATTTCTTTGGCTAATTGGAAAGCAGAAAATTTGATGCAAGCAAAGGCTTTAAAAAGTGCTTGCCTGTTCCTGCCTCTTTTCTTGCTACTCTCCCTTTAACATGATGACATACATAGTTTCGACTGCTGCATGATGAAAGACATGTGTCCCTGACACCCCTATGACCCAACTATCAATCACCAACCACCAAACATGTGAGTAAGCCCACCAAAGACCAGAAGAACCATCCATCTGAGTACAGCTTAAATTCTCAACCCACAGACTCCTGACCTAAATAAAGCCTTAGTACTTTAAAGCCCCTGAGTTTTGGGGTGATTTGTTACACAGCATTATTGTGGCAATAAATAACAGATAGAAACAAGTTAGTGTATAATCAAGGGAGGGATGGAAGGAGAAATCTGTATCCTTTGGCAATTGATGCCCATAGATAATGAAGAACCCTCCTTTTTCTGGCTACTGTATCTGATATGGGCACAATTCAGTAAGCCAGCTATTGGCAAATAAAGCCAAGTATGGCTTGATACTTTTAAAATACTAAAATAATTGTTTGATTTGGTTCACTTGATAAAAATTAAATTTGGCACACCCAAAGTCTGACCAAAGGCAGGATTTCATAATTCTGCCTTTACTCTAATAACTCTGAAAAGAGTTTTACCAAATAGTCTTTTGTCCTATTTAATTTTAGTTAAAAAATTATTTATGACATTATGCTTCAGAAGAGGAGATGGCTGGGGAAGAGGGCATCAGCACCAAAATGCCCCCAATTGCTAAAACACAAAAGTAGGCGTTAAGACTCTCTGGAATATAGGAACTCAGGTTCTAGCTCTATAACCATTTTTATGAGCTTTAGTTTTCTCATATGTTAAATGGCAATGATACTAATAACCTGAAGGACTGTCCTGAAAATAAGAAGTAATATACGTAAAGTACTTGACATATAGCAGGCACAGATCAATTATTAATATCTTCTCGGGATTCTGTAACTTTGCACCATTTTCTCTTGAAACCCCGAAAGCAAAAGATGTCTAGATAAAATATAGCAGATACAAAATGTCAGAAAAAACTTTCTTCACCGTATAAATGCAGAACTCAGCTTACTTTGAGGGTCCATCACATTTATGCTTGTTTTAAGGGTTAGACTCCATTACTGGAAGGGACTCAAATGAATTGGGGTGGTGGGAGAAACAGACACTTGGGTTTGAATCCCATCTTGGCCAACTTATTAATTGGGTAACCATGGGCAAATTACCTAACCTCCCTGAGCTTCAGTTTCTACATTTATACAGAATATAAATGCTGTGAATACTAATTGAGATAATCAATGTAAAGCATTAGCAAAAGGTAGGAAGCGATGTATGACAGCAAATATTGTTAATAATTACTCTTTGTCATCTTATAATAATACTGTTAACTCAATATTATGGTTTGAGTGATATTTTCAGCTTTGTTGTTGTATTAGCTATGACCCAGCCTGTGTTCTTTAATGGCTTTCTGAGAATTGGAACTCCTACTGGGAAATTTTCTAGCTTTCAAAAATCTTTTTACCTTCTGAATGCTAGTTCCTGTGAGCGTTTCCAAGGCAAAAAAGGCAATTCAAGAGCAATGATAAGTGTACTTCTAAAATAGAATACACACCAGGCAGTTTCCTAGGACAGAACAGTATCCTGGTGAGAGCAACTGGGCTTGTTAGGGGAACAAACGGTCAAATGCAACTCCTGAGGAAGTTCTGTAAGGCTGAGGGCAATAGTGACCACATGAGCTTTGTTCCTTGATATTTTTTTTAGTTTCCCAAAGTACTTGGCCCCTTTCTCTTGAATGTGGAAACTTTGTGCTTAAAAGTGAAGACCATCCTTGCCAAGATTATTAGCAATACTTTATGATTATTTAGCAGCAGTGTTCCACTACTTCTGCTGTTTGGGAAGGGTCTACAGAAATTTGAAAGAGACATTCTCTCTCACAACTAATTCCTCTGTTTTTGTTTTTGTGTGGTGAACTCACTGTGCTTTCTTCCCTGTCAGCTTTATATCCCCATGTTGCTCAGCAAAAGGATATTCATTACAAATACAATTATAATCTATTATGAGTCTATACGAATCATTCAGGACATTTGCCCAGAGCCTTTCTACTCATTGGTTGGGGCAAGTAGCCAGAAATTGAGAAAAATATTTTACTTTCAATTGGTTCCACCCTGGAACTGTGTGCACAACAAAGTTGTGAGCATAGGAACTGCTGAGTTGGGAACCTGGAACTAGTGCTTCCTCTATGTGTTCATGGGAGCTTTGCTTCAGATATTTACCTTCTCTCTCCAACTATAACATAGTTCTCTAAAAGGCAGGGAAAAAAAAAGGTATAAAACATACATGTGTTTATTGTTCTGTAACCACCCCTCACAACTTAGAGCCTAACACATATCAATACATATTTATTAACTGATAGCTTATAAAGACCCAGAGCATTTATTATTAAAAAATACACTTTCCTCTTATGTGAAAAATGAGCTATTTTGTCCTCCAAAATCATGACATCTATAATTTGTCAACACTATTATTATATAATAGCCATAATTAAATGTACCTATTATGTTCCAGGCACTACACGAGATAATTTATCTCAATGAATTCTCCAAACAACTCACCAACTAGTTATTATTATTCTCATTTTACTAATGTGGAAACAAATTCAAAGAAGTCAAGAGACAGAAGAAAGGTTTTAACCTTTTTTTTTCTGACTCCAGACCAATGGTCAGAGCCTGAAATGACATCTTATTCAGCTATATGCTAGTGCTCCCATGAAACTAAGGAGCCTGCATAAACCTTCTTTCAAGTCACTTGCAAAGCTTCAGTTAGAGAGTGAACTTAATAAATATTTTACTTATTACCACCTTTCTTAGTGTTGCTGCTGTGGTATAAGTGACTCCTCAGTGATAATAGGCTTTTCCAGGATATAAGAAGTTAGAGAATATGATGAGCTTCTGCCCCAAGGCAACTGTGATGCTTGTCCCAAAGTAATTGTTTGAGTGTACAACTCTAAAGCATACAGTTCTGACCGTGAGTATTCAGATGCAGAACATAGGTGCTCTGTATCTGAATGGTGTGTGGTGTGTGGTGAGTGCTGGTAGATGAGGCCAAACACGTAGGCAGGCAGCACATCATGAAGGACTTACTTTACCATGCTAAAGACTTTAAACTTTGTCTTGTAGATAATGGGAAGCCATTGAACAATTATAAGTAAAGTAGTAACTTGGTCAGAAAAATGTGCTAGAAAGATCACTGTCTCTAGAAGCAGTGACATATAGATTTAAAATGGAAGTTCCTATAACCATATAATTCAGAGAAAAGCTATTGTAATAGTCAAGGTGAGAAATTAATAGGGGGCTCTGGGGGTGGAACATATGGATGGGGCCAGCAACTAAGGTTTTTATGATGTTGAGCTGACTAAAGTTAGTGATCCACTGGCTTTAGGTGATAAAAGAGAGAGGAATGTAGGATAAACATTAGATTCTTACATGGATTCTGAGTAGGTGTTGGTACATTCATCATGATTATAAATACAGGAGGAGCCAATTAAGCTAATTGTGGATGGAGGAAATAATTATGAATTTAGTTTTAAACATGTTGAACTTGAGTTAGGTATGGGGCATACTGAAATTGTTGTTACATAGTAGGCTGTAAAAATGTAGTTTTGGGAAGTTGGCTAGACTGGAGATGAAGCTCTCAGAATCATCAGTGTATAGGTGATAATAGAATTCTAAGGGATGAATGAAATGGTTGAGGAAGAAAGTGAGGAGCGAGAAGGGAAAAAAAGCCAAGGAGAGAACTCTGGCCAAAAGCAATGGTTAAAGTGTGAGTACTCTAGTCAATTAGTCAGTGGAATTTTCATGAGCAAACAGCATGTTAACACAGTGCTAGGGGAGGAATAATAAGGTAATAAAAGATGTAGCTGTGATCATGAACTGTCTTAGTATGTACTTTTATAATCATGAACTGTCTTGGTATGTACTTTTATGTTAGATACTCTGTCCTACAAGAAAAGAAGTGTTACCATGGAAACTAAGAAAGCAACACAATTAATAAAGAGTGGCGAACATTACGCAATGTCAAAGAGAGAGATGAAGGTAGAACATCCACTGGAATAGATCTTAGGTGTTTGGTGGGAAAGCTTGGTTCTAGTTACTTTAAGAAGGTGTGAGGAATATAGCAGGATTGGTTTATTGCTTAACAGTCATCCTAGAGTTTATACTGAAACGAGTTGGGAGTCAAGTGGGCAGAGAGAAAATGAGTAGTATGAGGAAAACTGTATGAGAGTAGAAAGCTGGGTGAAATCCCAATTTACCTAATTCAATGCTATTTTTATAGGTGTATAAACTCATGTCTGTAGTAAGATAAGGTGGGGGAGTGAAATTTCAGGCATTAGTGAGACTGCTGATCTAGCGTAGGGGTATAATATAAGGCAGAGAAATAGGTTTTCTCTGTGTGAAGTTAACTGACCCACATGAAGCTTGAATCTGTCATGTTTTTCATCCAGGATTACCTAAATTTGATAGCCCAAAGTATTTGTTATATGATAGTCAACACCATTACTTGAACACACACCATGTTGAACTCAAAATTAGCTAAGGTGATGTGGTAGAGAGAGCTTTAAAAAAAAAAAAAGGCCTGGAATATATCATTGAATCCATTGGTGTGTACGTTTATGTTAGATACCTCATGTTCAACAGGATGTTATGCCCATATGTACAGAGAGTATATGAGTTTGAATTGAAGAAAGTTTGAAACTAGAATAGAAAATTGGCATTAGATGATTCAAGGTGTCCTAATTTAGAGTAAAAGGGGAAGGATCCAGGAAGACTGATTCAAGAGAAACAGGATTTTAACATGGAAGAAACAGAAAGAAGCAAAAGAAATAAAGTAAAACTTACTGAGATAGACCTAGAAAGAGTGAGAGAAAAGAATCAACTCAGTGAGTTTGAATAAGAGATTTATCTATCGTTGTGTTTGCTGAAATTTAGGCATAGTCAACAGTTGAAGGGCATTTGCTACACACAGGACTATCACTTTTAGGTAAGTGTAAAAAGTAATTATGATTTTAAAATTTAAAAATAATATTTAAAATTAATTTGTTGTTTGCAAACTTTCACATATACATCTGTAGCCTGCTCAGTTATAGCTTGACCAGTAGGTCAGGTTTTATATTGAGTCATCTTTTCTTAGACTTTAATGTTATGAAGTTTAGAAGTTTTAACTTTCGGGCTTCCCTGGTGGCGCAGTGGTTGAGAGTCCGCCTGCCGAGACAGGGAACACGGGTTCGTGCCCCGGTCCGGGAGGATCCCACATGCCGCGGAGCGGCTGGGCCCGTGAGCCATGGCCGCTGAGCCTGCGCGTCCGGAGCCTGCGCTCCGCAGCGGGAGAGGCCACAGCAGTGAGAGGCCCGCGTACCGCAAAAAAAAAAAAAAAAAAAAAAAATGTTTTAATTTCTTGCTGCTATTCCTTATGAAGTATGATTGTGTCATGACTCCATCAAATGTTGGTAATTATTTGTGTCCAACTTAGACCCCCAAATTATTAAAAAGATATTTCTCATTTAAGAATGCTCTCAGCACTTGGCAATAGCTAAGTTCATGAGCATATCATATGCAAAAGTTGGATGGTTGCATGTTCACACTGCCTTATAGATATAAATGGATTGCCAGTCTATTCTCTGGTTTCTTTCAGTAATATGCCCAAAGAAATGTCATTTATTTTTTTCTCTGATGAGTAAAGAATGTTACCAATTGTTCCAAAAGAGTCAAACTCTTGGTAATCAAGCTGTTTTCATCACAACTGAATATTCTTATACAATTCTGCCATTTTATCTTCAACATAAAAAGAAAGCCAGATATCTTATCCTTGAAATTATAGGTTATATATCCCTGAAATGATAGCTTATATATAAGAAATTTGTGGTAATGGGTAACTGCTGAGGTATGCCAATTGAGCAAATTCATCTCCAACCACCCCATCATTTTTGCCTATTTCATTAAAATCATCATCACACTTGCAAAGTCACATGCTACTATCATATACTATCAAATATATAATCTAATTATATATACATATATATTTACATATATATATATAACCATGATTTGCATTTGTGATTGTTCTGAGGTGTAACATTTATATCACTATCTTTACCTTTACTTCATGTTTTGATATACAGGTTTTGCACCATTGATCCACTTTTGTTATTTGGGGATTTAACAAAATAATAAGAATTCAAAAGGAAATATAAAGGTAAATAGTAAGAAATTATTTGAGTATACATTAGTGTATATAAACTGAACCATATTAAATGTTAGCCAAAAATTAATTTATATATAATTTTAACACATGTCCAACCTTTAAGAATGCAAGAATTACTAACACTGTAATAGGATTTCTCTGAAAAAATCACCCCTATCTCACATTTTATATTTGCAAAATGTATACAAAATTATAGAGACTTTCCTGGTGGTGCAGTGGTTAAGAATCCATCTGCCAATGCAGGAGACATGGGTTCGATCCGTTGCCTGGGAAGATCCGACATGCCGCGGAGCAACTAAGCCCGCATGCCACAACTACTGAAGCCCGTGTGCCTAGAGCCCGTGCTCCACAACAAGAGAAGCCACCGCAATGAGGAGCCTGCACACTGCAGTGAAGAGTAGCCCCTGCTCGCTGCAACTAGAGAAAGCCCATGTGCAGCAACAAAGACCCAATGCAGCCCCCAAAAAAATTATATATAAGAAACTAGTTAATTTACTCATTTATATAAATTCACTGTACTTAAATATTTCATATTATGGTAGTAAGAAAAGCAGTGAAAGCAAGAAAGCACAACAGTGATTGCCTTCAAGGACAGGCAGTCCTTTGAGTAAGATATACCTTCCATATGAAATGAGTCACATTCAGCAATTGAATCTTTTGTGACCTCCCTTTACCATCTTTGCAATTTGGTGAACTTGAATTGGATCACTTTTTCTAAGAGGAATAAAACCAGACATATGAGGATCTACAAGGGAAAATATAATTCCCCCTTCCTCTTTCCATTCCTTTCAGTAGGGAAAACAAAGCATTAAGGTAAAGTGGAAAGAAGACTAAACTAGAAATCACTTGGGATTTTTGGCCTGACTTTCTCACTTAGTGACTGTGCACTTCAGGACAAGCCCCTTCACTTTTGGGGGGATTACTGTCCTTATGTGTGAAATGAAGTAGGTGGATTTGACCAGATGCAATGTCTATAATTCTGTGACCCATGAATCCCTGGTCTATTCTATATGGAAGTTCTTTGTGAAAATCTCCACCTATAGTAACGTTTTTTGCAATGAGAGTTGTTCTTGGAAAAAATAGATTCTTCTGTTTCTCTTGTGTAAATAGAAATTGATTTCTATCCTTTGAACTAGGGGATGTAAAATTTTAACCTCTTCCTCCATTAGTTTCAGGGGTTAGTTTTTCCTCTTCTTTAGGAAGCAACCTCATTACTTTACTGCCAGCTGTGGAGGCCTTTCTGCTCTCTAGCCTTTCATTTTGTTTGACATATGTCAGCTTGTTTTTCTTTTCTAAGACACATGATAAGTAATGAGAATTATTTCTTATTTCTGAAAGTCGTGATCTAAACGCGTTCCCATTCATTTCATCAGAGACTTTACCTAGTTTGTAATGGGTCCCTGCATTAAGGCTAGCAACAATGTCAATGAATGAAAATGAAACAATCAGGAAATGACAGCTGAACAGGTGTCAGCTAATAAACATCCATAATGGGCCAGACCCCAAATCCCTACCTTGCTCTAGAGCACTACCAGCTACCATTGGCTCAATATTTGGCCTGCCCTGAGATTCACCAAATCCCCATTTCCAAAAGTGTAACTCAAGAAGTATTTCCCTAGGGTGAAAATTGAAGAAAGAAATGCCCAGGTATATTCCATCTGTCAGCTCATCAACATGCAGAAATGGTTGAATTTTGCCTCACCTCACTGTCACTTCATCCCCGGGCATACACAGAAACAGCTGAAAGGAAAATGTAAGGAAAGAACAAGCTGCTTCTTAGAAAGAAACATAACTGGGGTGGAAGGCAAAGCATAGTCTTTCTAAGTTCTTTTATGTGATTGACAAACAAAAGATCATAAGGGAAAAAAGCTGTCTAGTCTATTCTTTGTATTTTTCAGGGTAATAATGCTTTAGAGACATGGAACATGTGTAGAAACTGAATTTCAAGCAAGGTTGAAGTGACTTGCTCAATGTCCATAGGATATAAGTAACCAAGTTAGGTTTATAACTCAAGCACCCGATTTCAAGTCCAGGGCTTCTCATTAGACTTCACTCATGCATTGATGTTTTCTTTTTGCTAAAGCCCAGGAAGCCTTATTTTGATTGCAACACACAACTGCTACCATCTGCCCATTACAAATTGTTAGCATTGGTCTATAAGCTACCACAACTTTCCTAGAGCCCAGGTAGACAGAGCTGCTAAAAATATATATTTTAAGCATGTGGAAAAACCCAAAACCCAAAGACACAGTTTGCCTAAGAAGGAAAAACTTTATCTGACCCCCATCTTCAGTGAGGCAGGAAAATGATTTGAACAAATCCTGGAATCATGCTTATTAATTTAGACTTCATAGTTACAAAGATAAAGATTAGAATGCTAACTCTGTCACATGCTGTGAAACTTTGGGCAGATTACTTTGCCTCTCTGAACATCAATTACTTCATCTATAAATAGGGATGAATAACATGCCCTTTGAAGAGTTATTTATGAGGACTGAATAAATGAGATAATGGATGTTAAGCATTTATCAAATGTCTGGCATACAGTGTTCAAGATATGCTAGTTACTATTATTATCATCCCCTTTATTCAGGTCTCTGTGTGTGTGTGTGTAAAACTTGTTTCTTTTTTTTTAACATCTTTATTGGAGTATAATTGCTTTACAATGATGTGTTAGTTTCTGCTTTATAACAAAGTGAATCAGTTATACATAAACATATGTTCCTATATTTCTTCCCTCTTGTGTCTCCCTCCCTACCACCCTCCATATCCCACCCCTCTAGGCGGTCACAAAAGACCGAGCTGAATCTCCCTGTGTTATGCGGCTGCTTCCCACTAGCTATCTATTTTACATTTGGTAGTATATATATGTCTATGCCACTCTCTCACTTTGTCCCAGCTTACCCTTCCCCCTCCCTATATCCACAAGTCCATTCTCTAGTAGGTCTGTGCCTTTATTCCCATATTACCGCTAGGTTCTTCATGAACTTTTTTTTTCTTAGATTCCATATATATATGTGTTAGCATACAGTATTTGTTTTTTTCTTTATGACTTACGTCACTCTGTATGACAGACTCTAGGTCCATCCACATCACTATAAATAACTCAGTTTCGTTTCTTTTTATGGCTGAGTAATATTCCATTGTATATATGTGCCACATCTTCTTACTGTTCTCCATAGTGGCTGTACCAATTCACATTCCCACCAGCAGTGCAACAGGGTCCCCTTTCCACCACACCCTCTCCAGCATTTATTGTTTGTAGATTTTTTGATGATGGCCATTCTGACTGGTGTGAGATGATATCTCATTGTAGTTTTGATTTTCATTTCTCTAATGATTAATGATGTTGAGCATTCTTTCATGTGTTTGTTGGCAATCTGTATATCTTCTTTGAAGAAATGTCTATTTAGATCTCCTGCCCATTTTGGGATTGGGTTGTTTGTTTTTTTCATATTGAGCTGCTTCTAAATTTTGGAGATTAATCCTTTGTCAGTTGCTTCATTGCAAATATTTTCTCCCATTCTGAGGGTTGTCTTTTCATCTTGTTTATGGTTTCCTTTGCTGTGCAAAAGCTTTTCAGTTTGGTTAGGTCCCATTTGTTTATTTTTGATTTTATTTCCATTTCTCTAGAAGGTGGGTCAAAAAGGATCTTGCTGTGATTTATGTCATAGAGTGTTCTGCCTATGTTTTCCTCTAAGAGTTTGATAGTGTCTGGCCTTACATTTAGGTCTTTAATCCATTTTGAGTTTATTTTTGTGTATGGTGTTAGGGAGTGTTCTAATTTCATACTTTTACATGTACCTGTCCAGTTTTCCCA
>NC_041234.1:95125073-95125623 GCF_002837175.3 Physeter macrocephalus
AGTAGAGTCATTTTCACAATGTTGATTCTTCCAATCCAAGAACATGGTATATCTCTCCATCTATTTGTTTCATCTTTAATTTCTTTCATCAGTGTCTTATAATTTTCTGCATACAGGTCTTTTGTCTCCTTAGGTAGGTTTTTTCTGAGATATTTTATTCTTTTTGTTGAAGTGGTAAATGGGAGTGTTTCCATAATTTCACTTTCAGGTTTTTCATCATTAATGTATAGGAATGCTAGAGATTTCTGTGCATTAATTTTGTATGTTGCTACCTTACCAAATTCATTGATTAGCTCTAGTAGTTTTCTGGTAGCATCTTTAGGATTATTTTTGTAAAGTATCATGTCATCTGCAAACAGTGACAGCTTTACTGGTATTTTGTTGAGGATTTGTGCATCTATGTTCATCAGTGATATTGGCTGGTAGTTTTCTTTCTTTGTGACATCTTTGTCTGGTTTTGGTATCAGGGTGATGGTGGCCTCGTAGAATGTGTTTGGGAGTGTTCCTCCCTCTGCTATCTTTTGGAAGAGTTTGAGAAGGATAGGTGTTA
>NC_041234.1:95126352-95126697 GCF_002837175.3 Physeter macrocephalus
ACTTTTTTTTTTTTTTGCGGTACGCGGGCCTCTCACTGTTGTGGCCTCTCCTGTTGCGGAACACAGGCTCCGGACACGCCGGCCCAGCGGCCATGGCTCACGGGCCCAGCTGCTCGGTGGCACGTGGGATCCTCCCGGACCGGGGCACGAACCCGTGTCCCCTGCCTCGGCAGGTGGACTCTCAACCACTGCGCCACCAGGGAAGCCCTGTTTCTTGTTTCTTAAGGTGAGATTGTGTTGCTATATGCTTCCTTCTTAGAACTGCTTTTGCTGCATCCCATAGATTTTGGGTCATTGTGTTTTCATTGTCATTTGTTTGTAGGTATTTTTTGATTTCCTCTTTGA
>NC_041234.1:95126966-95129695 GCF_002837175.3 Physeter macrocephalus
TTTTTTGTTCTTCTTTCTCTAATTGCTTTAGGTGTAAGGTTAGGTTTATTTGAGATGTTTCTTGTTTCTTTTTTTTTTTTTTTTTTTTTTTTGCCATTCGCGGGCCTCTCACTGTTGTGGCCTCTCCTGTTGCGGAACACAGGCTCCGGACACGCCGGCCCAGCGGCCATGGCTCACGGGCCCAGCTGCTCGGTGGCACGTGGGATCCTCCCGGACCGGGGCACGAACCCGTGTCCCCTGCCTCGGCAGGTGGACTCTCAACCACTGCGCCACCAGGGAAGCCCTGTTTCTTGTTTCTTAAGGTGAGATTGTGTTGCTATATGCTTCCTTCTTAGAACTGCTTTTGCTGCATCCCATAGATTTTGGGTCATTGTGTTTTCATTGTCATTTGTTTGTAGGTATTTTTTGATTTCCTCTTTGATTTCTTCACTGATCTCTTGGTTATTAAGTAGTATATTCTTTAGCCTCCATGTGTCTGTTTTTTTTACAGATATTTTTCCTGTAATTGATATCTAGTCTCATGTATTATTTAAATGTATTATTTAAAGCTTGTGTTTCCTTATTTATTTTAATTTTGGATGATCTGTCCATTGGTGAAAGTGGGGTGTTAAAGTCCCCTACGATGATTTTGTTACTGTTGATTTCCCCTTTTATGGCTGTTAGTATTTGCCTTATGTATTGAGGTGCTCCTATGTTGGGTGCATAAATATTTACAGTTGTTATATCTTCTTCTTGGATCGATCACTTGATCATTATGTAGTGTCCTTCTTTGTCTTTTGTAATAGTCTTTATTTTAAAGTCTGTCTTGTCTGATATGAGAATTGCTGCTTCAGCTTTCTTTTGATTTCCATTTGCATGGAATATCTTTTTCCACCCCCTCACTTTCAGTCTGTATGTGTCCCTAGGGCTGAAGTGGTTCTCTTGTAGACAGCATATATACAGGTCTTTTTTTTTCTATGCATTCTGCCAGTCTATGTCTTTTGCTTGGAGCATTTAATCCATTTACATTTAAGGTAGTTATCGATATGTATGTTCCTATTCCCATTTTCTTAATTGTTTTGGGTTTGTTCTTGTAGGTCTTTTCCTTCTCTTGTGTTGTTTCTTGCCTAGAGAAGTTCCTTTAGCATTTGTTGTAAAGCTGGGTTGGTGGTGCTGAACTCTCTCAACTTTTGCTTGTCTGTAAAGGTTTTAATTTCTCCATCAAATCTGAATGAGATCCTTGCTGGGTAGAGTAATCTTGGTTGTAGGTTTTTCTCCTTCATCACTTTAAATATGTCTTGCCACTCCCTTCTGGCTTGCAGAGTTTCTGCTGAAAGATCAGCTGGTAACCTTTTGGGGATTCCCTTGTATGTTATTTCTTGTTTTTCCCTTGCTGCTTTCAATATGTTTTCTTTGTATTTAATATTTGACAGTTTGATTAATATGTGTCTTGGCGTGTTTCTCCTTGGATTTATCCTGTGTGGGGCTCTCTGTGCTTCCTGGAGTTGATTGACTATTTCTTTTCCTATATTAGGGAAGTTTTCAACTATAATCTCTTCAAATATTTTCTCAGTCCCTTTCTTTTTCTCTTCTTCTTCTGGGACCGCTATAATTCGAATGTTCGTGCATTTAATGTTGTCCCAGAGGTCTCTGAGACTGTCCTCAGTTCTTTTCATTCTTTTTTCTTTATTCTGCTCTGCAGTAGTTATTTCCACTATTTTGTCTTCCAGGTCACTTATCCGTTCTTCTGCCTCAGCTATTCTGCTATTGATCCCTTCTAGAGAATTTTTAATTTCATTTCTCATGTTGTTCATCACTCTTTGTTTGCTCTTTAGTTCTTCTAGGTCCTTGTTAAACATTTCTTGTATTTTATCTATTCTATTTACAAGATTTTGGATCATCTTTACTATCATTATTCTGAATTCTTTTTCAGGTAGACTGCCTTTTTCCTCTTCATTTGTTAGGTCTGATGGGTGTTTGCCTTGCTCCTTCATCTGCTGTTTGTTTTTCTGTCTTCTCATTTTGCTTAACTTACTGTGTTTGGGGTCTCCTTTTTGCAGGCTGTAGGTTCATAGTTCCCATTGTTTTTGGTGTCTGTCCCCAGTGGCTAAGGTTGGTTCAGTGGGTTGTGTAGGCTTCCTGGTGGTGAGGACTAGCGCCTGTGTTCTGGTGGATGAGGCTGCATCTTATCCTTCTGGTGGGCAGGTCCACGTCTGGTACTGTGTTTTGGGGTGCCTGTGGCCTTATTATGATTTTAGGCAGCCTCGCTGCTAATGGATGGGGTTGTGTTCCTGTCTTGCTAGTTGTTTGGCATAGGGTGTCCTGCGGTGTAGCTTACTGGTTGTTGAGTGGAGCTGGGTCTTGGCGTTGAGACGGAGTTCTCTGGGAGATATTCGCCGTTTGATATTACATGGAGCTGTGAGGTCTCTTGTGGACCAGTTTCCTGAACTTGGTTCTCCCACCTCAGAGGCACAGCCCTGATGCCTGGCTGGAACACCAAGAGCCTTTCATCCACACGGCTCAGAATAAACGGGAGAAATAATAGAAAGTAAGAAAGATAGAAGATACAATAAAATAAAATAAAGTAAAATAAAATAAGGTTATTAAAATAAAAATTAAAAAATAATTATTAAGAAAAAAATTTTAAAAATTAAAAAAAAAAACGGACAGACAAAACTCTAGGACAAATGGTAAAAGCAAAGGTATACAGACAAAATCACACACAGAAGCATACACATACACACTCAGAA
>NC_041234.1:95131124-95153961 GCF_002837175.3 Physeter macrocephalus
GCATTTAATGTTGTCCCAGAGGTCTCTGAGACTGTCCTCAGTTCTTTTCATTCTTTTTTCTTTATTCTGCTCTGCAGTAGTTATTTCCACTATTTTGTCTTCCAGGTCACTTATCCGTTCTTCTGCCTCAGCTATTCTGCTATTGATCCCTTCTAGAGAATTTTTAATTTCATTTCTCATGTTGTTCATCACTCTTTGTTTGCTCTTTAGTTCTTCTAGGTCCTTGTTAAACATTTCTTGTATTTTATCTATTCTATTTACAAGATTTTGGATCATCTTTACTATCATTATTCTGAATTCTTTTTCAGGTAGACTGCCTTTTTCCTCTTCATTTGTTAGGTCTGATGGGTGTTTGCCTTGCTCCTTCATCTGCTGTTTGTTTTTCTGTCTTCTCATTTTGCTTAACTTACTGTGTTTGGGGTCTCCTTTTTGCAGGCTGTAGGTTCATAGTTCCCATTGTTTTTGGTGTCTGTCCCCAGTGGCTAAGGTTGGTTCAGTGGGTTGTGTAGGCTTCCTGGTGGTGAGGACTAGCGCCTGTGTTCTGGTGGATGAGGCTGCATCTTATCCTTCTGGTGGGCAGGTCCACGTCTGGTACTGTGTTTTGGGGTGCCTGTGGCCTTATTATGATTTTAGGCAGCCTCGCTGCTAATGGATGGGGTTGTGTTCCTGTCTTGCTAGTTGTTTGGCATAGGGTGTCCTGCGGTGTAGCTTACTGGTTGTTGAGTGGAGCTGGGTCTTGGCGTTGAGACGGAGTTCTCTGGGAGATATTCGCCGTTTGATATTACATGGAGCTGTGAGGTCTCTTGTGGACCAGTTTCCTGAACTTGGTTCTCCCACCTCAGAGGCACAGCCCTGATGCCTGGCTGGAACACCAAGAGCCTTTCATCCACACGGCTCAGAATAAACGGGAGAAATAATAGAAAGTAAGAAAGATAGAAGATACAATAAAATAAAATAAAGTAAAATAAAATAAGGTTATTAAAATAAAAATTAAAAAATAATTATTAAGAAAAAAATTTTAAAAATTAAAAAAAAAAACGGACAGACAAAACTCTAGGACAAATGGTAAAAGCAAAGGTATACAGACAAAATCACACACAGAAGCATACACATACACACTCAGAAAAAGAGAAAAAGGGAAAAAATATATATATATTTTTGCTCCCAAAGTCCACCTCCTCAATTTGGGATGATTCACTGTCTATTCAGGCATTCCACTGATGCAGGGTACATCAGGTTCATTGTGGAGATTTAATCCTCAGTTCCTGAGGCTGCTGGGAGAAATTTCCCTTTCTCTTCTTTGTTCGAACAGTTCCTGGGGTTCAGCTGTGGATTTGGACCCTACTCTGTGTCTAGGTCACCTGAGGGCATCTGTTCTTTGCTCAGACAGGACGGGGTTAAAGGAGCCACTGGTTCGGGAGCTCTGGCTCACTAAGGAGGGGGGCAGGGAGGGGCACAGAGTGTGGGGCGAGCCTGCGGCGGCAGAGGCCAGCATGACGTTGCACCAGCCTGAAGCACGCTGTGCGTTCTCCCGCAGAAGTTGTCCCTGGATCCTGGGACCCTGGCAGTGGCGGGCTCTACAGGCTCCCGAGAGGGAAGGTGTGGAGAGTGACCTGTGCTCGCACACAGGCTTCTTGGTGGCACAGCAGCAGCCTTAGCGTCTCATGCCCGTCTCTGGGGTCCATGCTGATAGCCGCGGCTCGCGCCTGTCTCTGGAGCTCGTTTAAGTGGCACTCTTAATCCCCTCTCCTCGCGCACCAGGAAACAAAGAGGCAAGAAAAAGTCTCTTGCCTCTTCTGCAGCTCCAGACTTTTTCCCAGACTCCCTCCTGGCTAGCTGTGGTGCACTAGCCCCCTTCAGGCTGTGTTCACGCCGCCAACCCCAGTCCTCTCCCTGGGATCTGACCGAAGCCCAAGACTCAGCTCCTAGCCCCCGCCCGCCCCGGCGGGTAGCAGACAAGCCTCTCGGGCTGGTGAGTGCTGGTCAGCACCAACCCTCTGTGCGGGAATCTCTCCGCTCTGCCCTCCGCACCCCTGTTGCTGCGCTCTCCTCCGTGGCTCTGAAGCTCCACCCCCCTCTGCCACCCGCAGTCTCCACCCACGAAGGGGCTCCTATTGTGTGGAAACCTTTCCTCTTTCACAGCTCCCTCCCACTGGTGCAGGTCCCGACCCTATTCTTTTGTCTCTGTTTTTCCTGTTTTCTTTTGCCCTACCCAGGTACGTGGGGAGTTTCTTGCCTTTTGGGAGGTCTGAGGTCTTCTGCCAGCGTTCAGTAGGTGTTCTTAGGAGCTGTTCCACATATAGATGTATTTCTGATGTATTTGTGGAGAGGAAGGTGATCTCCGCGTCTTACACTTCTGCTACCTTGAAGCTCCCTTGTTTCTCTTTTTATCTCCCTTGTTAGAAGGTAGAATTCATAAGAACAGGAACTGTGTCTGTATTGTTCACTGTTGTATGTCCAGCATCTAGACTAATGTTTTCTCATAGAGTAGACAATCAGCACATATATGCTTAATAGATGAGTGAGTCAGGTGGCCCCCAAATATAGTGATCCATTGTGAGAAAATATGAGTTAACATAAAAGGAACTAATATTTTTCAAACTCATTTTTGTTTGTTTTGTTTGTTTTTTTGTTTTTAATAGATCTTTATTAGAGTATAATTGCTTCACAATACTGTGCTAGTTTCGTTTGTACAACAAAGTGAATCAGCCATATGCATACATATATCCCCATATCCTCTCCCTCTTTTGCCTCCCTCCCACCCTCCCTATCCCACCCCTCTGGGGCATCCCAAAGCACCGAGCTGATCTCCCTGTGCTATGCTGCTGCTTCCCACTAGCTAACTATTTTACATTAGATGGTCTTGTTAAATTTAATTTACAAATTATTTCAACATACAACAAAGGAGTAATTTCATGAGGAGAATGTATTAATCACAAAGAGATTGAATAGATTGAATCACAAATAATCCAAAAATGACTGTGGATATATCATAACATTGCTATTCCTCTCTAATATTTGACCTCCATTATTCTATAGGAACCATCTTCTTCAGCAATAGAAGGCAATTTTTTCTGCTCCACCATGTTTTCAAAGATTCAATGTCTTTGTGATTAATACATTCTCCTCATGAAATTACTCCTTTGCGGTATGTTGAAATAATTTCTAAATTAAATTTAATAAGACCATCCAGCTTGGTTATGATGGGTAGTGGTTATTCCCCTTTCATTCAGTCACACTGTTATTGATGATGAGGATGATGATGTAGGACAATGGCTCACCTTTGTTTAGAGGATTGTAACCAAAGGACTAATGGGGACAATAGAAGATATTCATATCAAATATCTGCATTTTTGCTGCTAATCTAGATTAAAAAAAATCTGATGCCTAGTTACTTTCTTTTATCACCATCCTTGTCTGCCCCCCCCAACCCCTTGCCACCACACACAGATATACATCCTTCCTCTATAGTTTTTCCTTCTCTGTTAGGTTCCCATGCCTCTGGAATGAGAGTGACCAAGGAGCATAGGAAGGGCAAGAATCATAGGATTTGTGCTAGATTATGGAATTTAGGCAGACAGACTGCACAAGTGAAGCCTGTTATCCAAATCTCTTCTCCATATTGGAGCTTTTTCCTTGCTGGTCTGGTTTCTTTATCACTATCCATATTCTACTTGAATAACTCTCATATATGTTCAATTTTTATAGTAAATGCATGCAAAATTATTACTTGAGTTAATTTTATTAGTTAAACTAAATGGGGAAACATATACAAATTAAGGTCTCCAAATATGTTAATGCTATTGACGATTTTTAAAGATAATGGAAGAATTAGCATAATATTTGCAATTCATCTCAAGTAACACTTTTAATGCAACAAGTGACATTAATATAGTTAGGAAGAAAGAAAAAAATAGAAAATCCTTAAAATGTTTTCTTTGATCCAGGACGAAGTAGTGTCAGATGATTGGTATTGAAGATATGCATGTACTTGGTCCAGTTCTCTTCTTAAAAGCAGAACATGGAAGAGAGCTGGCTTTTTGCTTCACACACACCTGTCTGAATCTGATGAATAAGCAAGAAGCTGCTAAAAAGAACTCTGAGGACATGAGTACAGAAACCCTATGCCTTTCTTTCTGCTTGCCTGTCATTCAAGACTGCTCCATAAGGTATTAAGATGTTTCCTCCAAACTAGCAAGTAGGATCTGGATATAGTCCTCCGATGCCTAACACCTCTTAAACAAGGGCATAGAGCTGAACAGAGTCCTGAGAGCCACATTGTCATTTATTGAATCTATTACCTTGATGAAGATGACCATAGCCAGTTTGCTTACTTCACTTTTGCTTTTCGGTATTGACACCTGGTTTTACTTTTCCCTCAAGTGGACAGGCACTAATTGTTGCCCAGTGAATTCCCAATTCTCTAGACTTCCCCTGGAGATTACGAAAACATTTTCTCATTCATCAATTCCTTTAATCAGTTACTGCTGTATAGCAACCTATTTTTCACCAGATGCTAAGGTCTATCACTGTCAGAAATCTTAATGTTGCATCTAGTCCACATCTCCTTCAAGACTTTACTAAAATGCCATTTTCTCTGTGATGACTTCCTGCTTATTTTTCTCCATAACTTTTATCATCTTCTATAATGTACTTATGTTTATTTTCTCTCTCCCCGCACTAGAATATGAGTTTTAGGAGGGCAATGACTTTTATCTGTATGTTTCACTGACATATTCCCAGAACCCAGAAGGCTACCTTGCTTATAGTAAGTGCTTCATAAACATTTGTTGAGTTAATGAATTTAGCCCCATCTCTTTCATATTAGATCTTTCAGATGTTGACAGCTACCTGAATTAAATGAAGTTTGATCCATACCTTCTTAGATTTGTAATATCAAGTTTTGGTGATTGATTCTGCCTCTTACAGATGAGGCCATCATCATTCCTGTTCATTTTCTTCATGCTCTGCTAGCAGACATCTAGCTTGGTTCTCCTAATCTCTCCTCAGAAGTATCCTAAATATTTCATATGTCACTTACTGGAGGGGAATCCAGGAAGGACCATGTTAGCAATTCACATACTTTACATCTCACAAAACCTGGCAGTAAACTCATCCCTTCCATGAAGCCTTTTACAGTTTGCCCCACTAAACTCCTTTGACTTCTCTCTGTAGTACATTTTATTGGTCTATCTTTGCATTTATTTACATATACATATTGGTACCCTTGGGTGCATGTGGCCCATTTTTCAATCCATGAATATACTGTCAGTTCTTCAGTGCAGATAGCAGGTTTACTTGAGAGGACTGCTCAGTTCCTACTGGGATCACCCCACTCCTGCCTTACATTCCCAAATGGGCTTCTCTTTAGACTACACAAAATCATTTTAAGAAACCAAAGTAACTTTCCTTGGTAAAGGTGAAAATACTATTTTGTTTCTAAGAAACAATATTTACCACATAATTTCAAGAAGAAATAATAACGGGAGAATTGGAAAATTTGGTATTTAAATGTCAGGATCAGAGGAGAGATTCTTCAGGATGTTGGAAGAATGTGAAAACCAGTGCCATGTCTCCTAGTGTTGTATATTTGAAGCTTGTTGGGAATTTTTGCCTACATCTCTGCTGAATGTGTCAGCACACGCAAGAATAGTGTGTGCTTTCGCAGATGAGTGGCTTTTTGATAAGTTTGCTGCAATGATTCTGTTTAAGTAGGACCTTGGAAAAGACAAGAATCAGCTAAAGAACAAAATGCACAGCATGTTATTCTGTAGGCTCATCAAAGGTACCCCAACTCAGAAGGGAAATTACAAGTTAAAAAAAATCAGTGAGTTGTATCCTTTCAAAGGAAGCAACAAAAAGAAAGCTCAAGCAAACACCTTCCTATCCAGTGATATTCTATATACATAATATTATTATTGTTGCCGTTTTTCCTTTGACAAAACAAATGCCAATTTGCCCAAAACCAAGAAGTATGAGTAGTTCTGTAAAAGGATCCGTTTATCATTTCTACCCTTCCTCCCTTCAGTGGTTTGTAAAGGAATGAAGGGGCATATGCCTTCTTCCCAGTCTTAGCTATGGGTACAAAAAGTAAAATTGTCCCAGCCTCAGGGATTAAGTTTTTAATAATATCACTTTCAATTTATATATGTAATGATCTATTTGCTTCAGAACTTTCCCAGAGTTTCAGAATTTCTGATATCAGATAAATTTTAGCATTAACTGTACACAGTCAGTAGATCATACACCCCTCCAGTGATGCAGCCCTGGTGTGGAATATATTGACTGTGACTTTATTACATTTTCCCTCATTCTTCCATCTTCTTAGGTCTTACCCAATTCAAAGGTCAAGGGATGGGTAACTTTGAATGTCTAGGAAGAGTGGCTAGCTATTTTCTTTCAGAAATTCCAGGTGCCTATCTAAATGTTGCTTACATTTTCCCTGAAACTTCCAAGGTCTGGAAGTGAATGCATTCAAAATGTTTGGTAAGATGCTTTCCTGGAAGCTCTATGTTCTGGGGTGTTAGTATATTGATACTACACAGAGTGTAGATAAATAGATAGAATATTTTTTATTGGAGTATACTTGATTTACAGTATCATATTAGCTTCAGTTGTGCACCATAGTGATTCAATATTTTTATAGATTATATTCCATTTAAAGTTATTACAAAATAATGGCTACATTTCCCTGTGCTATATAATATATCCTTGTTGCTTATCTATTTTATACACAGTAGTTTGCATCTCTTAATTCCATGCCCCTGCCTTGGCCCTCCTTCCTTCCCTCTTCCCACTGGTATCCACTAGTTTGTTAGCTTGTTTTCTATGTCTGTGAGTCTGTTTCTGTTTTGTATATATACTCATTTGTATTATTTTTTAGATTCCACATATAAGTGATAACATATAGTATTTGCTTTTCTCTGACATTTCTCTAAGCATAGTATTTCCATCCACATTGTTGCAATGGACACGGGTTGCTTCTGTATATTGGCTGTTATAAATAATGCTACTATGAACATCGGGATGCATGTATCTTTTTGAGTTAGCGTTTTCAACTCACTAACTCACTGGATATATCCAGGAGTGGAATTGCTGGATCATATGGTAGTTCTATTTTTAGGTTTTTGAGGAACCTCCATACTGTTTTCCACAGTGGCTGCATCAATTTACATTTCCACCAAGAGTATACAAGAGTTCCCTTTTCTTCACACCCTCTCCAGCATTTGTTGTGTTCTTTTTGATGTTAGCCATTCTGACAGGTGTGAAGTGATCTCATTGTGGTTTTGATTTGCATTTCAAATAGATAGAATTTTTAAATGTCTCTCCCCCTCCCCTCCCTCTCTCTGAGTGTGTGCACATGAGTATTTAAATAAAATAAAATATACAAACAATAAAATCAAACCAAATTTTAAAGTGGGCAAAAGGCTTGTACAGACACTTCACAGAAGTGGAAATGGTAATGACCAATCAAACATGAGAAGATATACAAATGCCATTAATCATTAGGAAAATTCAAGTTACATCCACGATGAGATATCAGTATATACACTAGAATGACTCAAATTCAAAAGACTAACAACACCCAATGTTGAAGAGGGTGTAAAGCTACCATATCTCTCATATATTTACATGGGAGTGTAAAATGGTGCAATTGCTATGACTAAACACATAACTACCTACCTTATGATACAGCAATTCCTCTAGTAGATATTTTCCCAAGAAACATGAAAACATATGTCCACACAAAGATTTGTATAAAAATGTTTATAGTAGCTTTAGTCATGATAGAAGTATGTTGAAAATTATCTACCTATCCATCAGTAAGAGAATGAATTAAAAATTTTGATACATCCGTAATGGACTACTATTCAACAACCAAAAGGAGAGAACTATAGATGCCTGCAACAACATGGATGAATCTTATAAATATACTCAGTTAAAGAAGCCAGATCCCAAATAGTACTCACTGCACAATTCCATTTTTGAATTGCTACCATAGGAGAAACAAAGCTATAGAGATGGAAATCATAAAAGTGATTGCCTCTGGGAGGTGCAGGGGGATAGATCAGAAAAGGACAAGAGACATTTTAGGGTGATGGCAATGCTCTACATCTTGATTGAGGTATTGGATTTAGGTGTAGACATTTGTCAAAGCTAATCAAAGTGTACTCTTAATAGTTGTGTATATACTGAATGTAATCATAATGCAATGAAAAATTTAAAAGAATGTCATAGCGAAAGTTGAATAGATATTAGCCTGGACTAACTTTAGTTACTGATTTCCATTTCCAAAATTATGCATAGTGGCCTTGCTAATTTCTATCTTAGAGTAACTCTAAAATATGAGTCACACAGAAGACTGAACAGCCAATTGTAATATGGAATGTGAAGAAACTTCTTTTCATATACACTTTGGAAAAGTTGTATTTCTTTAAAGTAAAACTAGAAAACAGATCCTTATGATAAATTTAGATTTGATAAATTCTGAAAATAAAATGTTAACATACATCTTCCGTTGGAAAATATTTTATTGAGAACTATAATTAAAACCAAGGGAAATTTTGTTTTTGCTTTTGTTTTTGTTTAAAAGGCTTTTTCCAAAGAGCCTGCCCCATAGAGTGTTCTGCCTATGTTTTCCTCTAAGAGTTTTATAGTGTCTGGCCTTACATTTAGGTCTTTAACCCATTTTAAGTTTATTTTCATGTATGGTATTAGGAAGTGTTCTAATTTCATTCTTTTACATGTAGCTGTCCAGTTTTCCTAGCACCACTTATTGAAGAGGGTGTCTTTTCTCCAGTATACATATAACTGAGTCACCTTGTTATATAGCAGAAAGTAACACAACATTGTAAAGCAATGATACTTCAATAAAGATGTTAAAAAATAAATAAGTAAACAAAGAGCCTGCCCCAGAGGTGAACTGACATTCTCTCTTCTGGAAAAGAATACTGCTGCCAGACTTGGAATGGTGCTTTTCCAGTTAACTAAAATATCTAAAGTCCCACCGAACACTCCATATCACAAGGGAGCATAGTATATAAAATAGATAAAACTAAAGTCACTTTGTTGAAGAGTATGTGAGAAGCCTGAGGTTCAGTGCTAAATGTTTCTCCAATGCCTTTCTCTCCCCACAACCATCATCCCTGAAGCCACTCCTTTCTTTATCCAAGTCTAAGGAGCAACTTAAAATCACTGACCAATTCAAGAGTAGTAATGAAACTAGTATTCCTTTGGGAGTAAAATGTATAATCTTGAGCTCCAACAAGCTATCCATCCCTGAGAACCATCAGTGGGGTTAAGAAATATGTATGTGATGCTTATAAGTCATTTAATATTACATGAAAGAAGAGGAATAATGACAGAGACTTGAGATAGAAATAACAGGGGAAGAGAGTAGAGGGAGATACGCCAAAATAGTGGGAAGCTTCTGGTGGTAAACAGTGCGCTGTTACTAGTAGTAACTGCCATGGAAGTACTAATGCCTTAGATTTTTTTATGTACGTGAATAGAATTTCTCTTTTAGTTTCTTCTGAGCCTCAACCTGGAATGTTTGGAGAATTTGGTGGCATGGCTATGTAGAAAACACCTGATTTGGATCAAGAGGCAAGGCTGTGTACTAGCTCCCAATTCCATGGAGGAAAAAAAGCCATTTCAAAGAACAAAATCAACTAGTAGTTTGGTCTCCCGAATTTTTAATTCTCCCAGTGGCTATGTAGGTCTGAGATAGATGAATAAGGTGTATCATGAGTTGAAAGTAGACTTGTAAAAGATAAAAGTGACAAGGAGTATATGAGGAAAGAGTAAAGGAGGTCCTAGTAGCTCCAGGGGTTAATATGTTTGAGCTGACTCTCTTCAGGTTTTTAAAAGTAAGCCTTGCACAAGGTCAAACTGAAGCCAGAATTTATTGTGTTAACTGATTCCCTTTTACCATCCCAACCAAAGCCTCTTAATGCTGGTACTGTGGCACCTGAGTCAGCTCCAGTGTGAACTAAGAAGTCTTCAAAGTTTATTTGCCAGATCCCTCCCTGCAGACCTCTTTGAGTGCTCCTCATCTCCTTTCTTGGCCATTTCATTTTCTACGTTCACACTATTAATACATATGACACATTTCTATCAGTAGCATCTCTTAATATAACATCTATTATTGCTTGCAGTAATTCTTAAATAGTAAGAGTGGGTTGCTTGTGTACAGTTTCAAAATTCTACCCATGCTAAGACCTTATTCTCATCAGTTATACTTAATGCCCTACTCTATTAAGGCCTTATCCTGCAGCACCTCACACTATTAATCATTCTCTGCTCCTCTTCCTCATCAAAGTATAACTGGGTCTTCTTTGTCAAAGCCAAACTCTCTGTAGGGTGAGTGTTGATGTTGATTTGGTAATGATTTGTGAACTATCATGTTTAGTACACATTTTGGTATACATTAACAAATTAAAATGTTACTTAGCATGTTGGTTATGCACCTGTTCAGTTACTGACTATGTGACTTTCGGCAGTATGTTAGTCGTCTCTGAGACTCAGTTTCCTTATTTATGAAATGAGAATCATGAAGAAAAATTCCAAAACCAAATTAACTTAGTAAAATTAGCACTAAGAGGACAAATGGAATAATGCATGTAAAGCACTTAATTAATGCATAGCACAGAGTAGTAGCTCTCATTTATTAAAAGCGTACCACTGATGTTATTAGTTAAATGCATATTATTTCAAGGCCCTAATATCAAGGCTCTCTGATATTAGGCCCTGGTACAAGAAGAGCTGAGCCCTTAATGGATCTCATATAGTACTATGTAGGTAGATAACTGAATCATTTTCCCAAGTGGAATGTTGGTCTTTATACCAACTAAAAGAGCAGAAAAAATATTTGGAAAATGCTTGAATTATTCAGGGTGAATTTTTCTAAAGCACAGTTCTCTCCCTGATGAAGATCATAATCGTGCACTCAACAAACGTTACCTAAACATATGCCAACATAATGGATATTAATGGATATTATTCCAGGAAATAAATAAATAATTATTAATATATAATTACAAATAATATTTATTATGCTTAGTGAAATAAGTCAGGTAGAGAAAGACAAATATTGTATGTTATCACTTATATTTGGAATCTAAAAAATATAACAAACTAGTGAATATAACCAAAAAGAATCCAAATCACACATATAGAGAACAAACTCATGGCTACCAGTAGGGGGTGGAGGAGCATTATAGGGTTGGGGGTATGGGAGGTACAAACTATTGGGTGTAAGATAGGCTACAAGGATGTGTTGTCTAACACGGAATATAGCCAATATTTTGTAATAAGTGTAAATGGAGTGTATCCTTTAAAAATTATATTTTTAAAAAATCCAGTTGTGATATTGATTGAGGTTGCGTTGAATCTGTGGCACAATTTGGGAGAGTATTTCCATGATAACAATACTAAGTTTTTTAATCATTAACATAGTGTTTCTTTTTGTTTATTTAAGTCTTCTTTAATATATTTCAACTACCTTTTATAGTTTTTATTCTATAAGTCTTATACTTCCTTTGTTAAGTTTATTCCAAAATATTTCATTATTTTAATGTTATTGTAAGTGGAACTGTTTATTTACTTACATACTTAAACAAGTTTTTTAAACATGTATATCTCATGTATACGTGGGAGATACCTAGGGAAAAATGATAAACTGCTTAAGAGATGGCTTAGAATTCAGGTTTAAATATCTTAAGCTGTTTTTGGATGTGGGGATGCAAATTATGGAATGAACAGGAAAACTATGGTAAACAAAAATAAAGTTTGTCATGCAGATTTAAATCAGTTTCTTCTCCATTGATAAGAATATCTTGTGATTTAGTCATTCTTCTCTCTCCCAGGCACAGAGAGGTTGATACCCTTACAAGTGGAGACTTCTTTTATAATTGTCCATTTCCCTTACAAAAGAGTGAAATCTCCTCTGTTTTTAGAGCTTCTCCTGTGTCTGCTGTTTCTCAAAATATTAACATTAAAATGATCCTTACTCTAAAGAGGCATGTTCTGGAGTGGTATATTCTGACACCCTTACATTCCCTGACTTTGAAGTATCCTTAACAAGTGTCACAGTCCAGAAAGTGAGTTGGTAGATTGCTCGGTATATCATTGAACTAGTTTCTCATTCCTGAGAATAAGTGAGTTCAGTTAAACAGTTGTGTTTGATTTCAGGAGATGATGTTTCAGGTGCACTGCCACTAAAGTAAGGCATCTATGTGGTGTGAGCAATCATGTATTTAATAAGAGGCATTTCTATTGATAAAAAGAAAAAGGTTAATAGTTAGAAACTTATTTCTGAATCTGAAAAGCAGTCAATTGAGAAGATTTCTAGATTTGAACTCAAAGCATCTTTTTCAGTTTGAATGTCTTTGATGGTAATATCAATGTTCCAGTGAACTTTCTGAGTGGTTTGTTACAGCAGCATGTGTGAAGGTTTCCATACATTAGCTGTTGTGGTGATTTCTCTGAAGTTTTTATCAAGTTATCCAGCTTCAGCTTGCAGGGCTTGGGGGAAAGGGCAGTTTTAGTTTATAGTGACTCCAAGTCAGGAGAGTGGAAGAAATTTGAGATATTAGTTTGGAGCATTGTAGCCTGATATTATTGGAGGAAACTAGAAGAATTCAGGCACCAGTCCAGTTTACGGACAGAAAATAAACCTCAAAGACGATTAATAGGACTACATTTTGATATCCATAAAGGTGCACTATAGTTTTCTATACTTTTCTATTGAAACATAGTTTTTCTGTCAACAGTAACCCCCATTTTTACCAAAGATAATCACAGTTAGACTAATTTGTTTGTTTGCAAAATAAATGCAGTATCATTAAACTTGGCCTGATTATTTAAATAACTACAGCAAGAATAGTGATTGACTGTATAGGTCATCTTTAAGTCTACTTTGCTAGAACATTTAAAAAGAAATATCAGATTGAGCTTTTAAAAATCTCTCATGTCTAGGAGGTTAAGCCAAGGACTTACCATCAAACTTCACCTGCGCTACCTATAGATTTGCATGAATTCTTCCCTTCTCAGGGTCCCCCAAATATCCTCAGGTTACTGGGACTGTCAGGAATTGTTCTTCCTTACTATACTATAAGGCTGTGACGCCTATAAGACAGGTAACAGGCCATTTTTTTCTCAAGTGACTTTATTGGCTCCGGGAAGTAAACTATAGTTTCTCAAAACAATCTGGTTGTATCTGACTCAATGCATGTTCTCAAATATGACGTTCCAGTCAAGGTCTTAATAAAATGGACATTTCCAATTGTGTTCCTATTGTAAGGAGAACAGATTCTTATTAAATTTATGCAAATAATGACATTTATATGAAAATAAGAGTGCTAAATAAGAGTTTCTGCATTCTAAAGGGATCAGGTGGGAAGAAAAACATTTCAGTTCTATTTACAAAGGTATCATTTACCAAATATTTGTAAGTTATAGGTAGCTTAAGAAAAAAGAGAAAAAGAGTTTCTTTAATTTAGAAATCAAAACATTAGTCAATAATGTTTCAAACAAAAAGTCATAAAAATTATAATTATCCTCATTGAGCCATTGAATCCAATTTAATTAATTTCTGTTTTGCTTGATCTTGAGTTAGCCGTTTTATGAATCAGTTTCTCCATTAGAGTATTGGAAGTTCTTACCCAGTTCAGTGGTATGATGTTAATGCTATCCAAATCCTCTACTTGTCAGAGCCTTTCCCATCCATTCTTTTTGAGGATGAGCACTTTTGTCTGTAGTTGATGGCAATAGCTTTCAGGAAAGCATCAGAATAAAACAATAACTGTTTGTGGATAACAAAAGAGTTAAAAATGGCCATGAATAAAGATCTGGTGAGAGTTAATTATAATGTAATTAACAAGGAAATTTGGTTATTTCCATGATATACAACATTTAAAGGTAATATTTGAAATTATGACTGATTATATGAATAAGGACAAATGTATAAAAATTTTATACAATTCCTGGAGCACATATTAATACACTTAGAATCATACAAATATAACCTAAAGAAGGTTTAGCATCACTTTTTATTTGAAAACATTCCTGTGCATTTAACATATCAAATAAGCTTAACTAGTTTAATAACTCTCTTTTCATAAGGAGAGAGAACAATTCTTTTGAGATTACACAGGAACCTTCTGGAAAATCCCAAAGTTAGTTCAAGATCAAAAAGACTTCATTTAGAATTTGGTTTGGGGACGTTGTCTAAAATGTCACAAGGTTTAAAACACTTGATTCAATATGACCACAGGTTATGGTGAAAAAATACTAAGTTATCCATTTAATCAAAGTGATGATTAAAAAGATTTCAAAGGCAAATACAAGGTTACATAGTTGTAAGAGGAACTTAAATTTTTTTAATAGAGAAGACTCAGTTTCTTAAGTAATCAAAGACCTGATAATGACAACATGAAACACAGGAAATTATTTTGGTAAGAACAAAATCTTTGTTTCCTAAATGAATTACTCAACAAATGAAGAAAATTGTGTACAGTAATTCAAAAAACTTTGTCCTCTTAACAGAGAGAAGACCAAATTCTAGTATTACATCAGTTTTACACCTGAACTCCTTTCAGGCTGTGTTGAAGGTCAGCAGCTGCAGTGGCTAGTGACTTAATCCTTGTAGAGGCAGAGAGCAAGTGCCGATTTTTGGTTGGTACATAGAGACACATACAAAAAAATCTACAGATATGTAGAAACAGAGGTCTTGTATCTTTCATTTAAAACTTTTAGCCATGTGTCAGGTATAATAATACAAAACTCACTAGTTTATAAAAGAATAGCTGGAATACAAATTGTGTTTCTGGAAGATGGAATAAGTTAAGGTTACCCACCAAGATGGCTAAAACTTTTTACTAAAATTTGTGGAGAAAACTTTTAAGATTTTTCATTTGCCCAGTTTGTTTCCAAATCACTCCATTTTCCCCCTTCTAGTGAGTCATCTCCTTTAAGTTTGCATTTCAAAGAGATGACTCTTGGGTCCCAGAGAAGACAGGGTAGAAATTATACATCTCAAAGGCAAGAGAAAGGATGTAACTCTTCTCCAAGAAGGAGTTTTGGGGCATATTTGTGTATTATCAGAAATCTAGGGGAATTTAGTTTATCCCTTTTTCCTTAAGTGCAGGCCAGTTCTTTTTGAAATGTGCTGATCTTTTACAATATCTGTGAGCATTTTGAGATTAATAGAGGAGGTTTGGGGATTGGTAAGAAAGACAGGTAGGCTTTGAATTGTTTCTAGAGCCACATTTCTGTTCTTGTAAAGACTTTATTTGTAAACAAGGAAAGTTGTTTTTAGTTCCTGAAAGAATTGGATCTACAGCCAGAATGGTATCAAAGGGCTGACCCACCCATCCAACTATATTATCTTCAATTTGCTTCTTTATATCAGGAGATTTCCAGCTAAGATGGAAATCAAAAGATCTCTATGCTCTAGATTTAGAGCTGTGTGTCTTGCTTGGTAATGTTTTAAAAAATTGTTCCAGAAATTATTGAAGACGTTTCTTTCCCTTTGAGTGCATAGTTCCATTTTAGCTTATGAGAGAATACCTTTTAGAAAATAGTTCCAGAGTGATTTCAACAGGATGGTAGAGTAGGAGATCCTGGCACTCATTCCCCCACAGAAAACAACTGGACAGTTACCCATTAGGCTAAGTGATTAGAAAAACATAGGTTTGAATCAAGCTCTGCAATTCACTAACTGTATAACTTTGGGTAAATCACTAATTCCTTGTGAGTGTCAAATTCAATATTTTTAAAAGGGACATGATGATACCTGTCTGGTAGGGTCACTCCAGTGATTAAATGGGATTATGTATGTAGTGTTCCTAATAAATGCTTCAACATTATAAGTAATAAGTGGTGATTATACCTGTTGTTGTTGTTTGTCCCAGACTTGAAGAGTCTACATTCAAAACCAATTCTGTTGTTTTTAAACAATTTCTCTCATATCACGTAGTACAGGGTTTACATATAGTTTGCCAGATGACTGAATCAATCTCCTAATCAATGTCCTTACCCTGTAACTTTTGGTTGAGCATTTCTATAATATTTTGAGGGCGTTTTAAATACAGCCATAGCCTCTCACTCAGAAATAAGTTACAAATGAAGGACTCCATGACTCTAACATTTACCTTCAGGATTCGCCTCTTTCCAACAATATCGTAGCTAGTAGTTCCGGGGGAACACAAAGGATTTACTTCTGTGAGCTTAAGTTATCGTGAGAAAAATATGAATTGCAAGTGAATGAGGCCCTACCAAAATGAGGAAAAAACTTGTACTTCCTCTTTTATTTATTTATTTTTTAAATTGAAGTATAGTTGATTTACACTGTTGTGTTAATACTTCCCCTTTTAAAATACTAGTCCTTTCTATGCTTCAGCCATAGATACTGAAGTAATTTTCAGTAATTTTCACTTGAAGAAGGGAAGTTATGGAGCATATCCATATTTTCAGACTGTCAGCAGATGGCAAGAGCATGTGCTGTGATTCCCTAGGCTGGCAGTTTGCACTTTCCGACCCTGCCAGAGAGCAACCATCCAATACTTAATATTCAACCATCAAAGGTATTTCTTAGTTTCTGTTTATGAAACTCAATAGCTGCAAAGATTCCTCTTTTAATGCCTCTGACTCATTTTCATCTTTCCTGATATCTGACCACACCTGAGCTTTTAAGCCTACTTGCCACAAAATGAGTGTTACCAACTTGACAAAGTTTTATTCTGGCTTTGTTACTAGGGCCCTTTAGGCTGTGAAGTACTCTTTAAAGCATGGATTTGTTTGTAACAGATGTAGACACTTGACTTGTTTATAGAAAGGAATCTGTGTAAGCTTGCCAAGGAGCACATGAGGTTGTCTCTGAATGTATGAGCAGTGTCATCATTGTCCTTGAGGGAGAACACCTGCTGTGGTGCCATCACCAATTAGCTCTTCTCTTCCCCCCCCCCCTCTCCAGGAGGCTTACTCTTCAGTTCCTTGTGTTCTGAAGTCTCACAGCATTCTTTTCTGTGGGGAATTATGTGAATCAGAATACTACGTGGCCTTTCTAAAATGTCTGTGGCTCCTTGGTTACACAGAATATGTGGTTTTCTCTGGCACACTCTATTCAACCAAAGGATGTGGTTTTAAAAGAAGTTTGACCGAGGATTTTACAAGTCACTTGTTAAATAGTAAAATGATGTGACTGATTACATTGTTTTTATCATTGAACATTGAAATTCACCATCTCCATCTTTAATCTACTGAAAAAAAATTGTTTGCAAAGTGGTGATAGACAAAATAGTTTGTTTCCCCAAAGCAGGCCTTGTTAAGTATTGTGATGTTTTCCTGACCCAGAGTTCCCAAGGCCTAATATGGAGATTGCAGACTGGCCATAGCAAACAAAACAGCTGGTTACATATGCGTTTTGCTTCGTCCATACTCTGTTAGTCTATATAGTGTTTTAATTTTTATTTATTTATACACATTTAAAAACAGGAAATTTCACATAAAAGTCCACATAAATGGCTTTTTTGAACAAGAATAATATAAGATCTGGTACATTGGGCCTGCATTTGTGCATACCAATATTTTGCTGGGACTGAGTAATAACAGCCTTTAAGAGGTATCCACTCTCCATTCTTCCACCATCTTCATCACTTTCTGTTGTATCACCAAATCTAAAGCTTAGTGTTGATTGCCATTTATCATATTAAATATGGCCTTTAAATGTGCAACCCTTGGTATGTCTTGAGGTGCCCTTTTATGTATCCTGCTTCTAGCTTTCAAACAATAAATTTATAGATTTGTGGATCTTTGAATGAAGAAAATATATGGCATCAGTATAGCCATATGTATTAGTTTCCTATTGTGGCTGTAAGAAATTAGTACAAACTTAATGATTTTAAACAACACACATTTATTCTTATAGTTCTGGAGGTCAGATACCTTAAATGAATCTTACAGGTAAAAACCAAGGTATGGATAGAGCTAATTCATTCTCCCAACGAAGATCATAGCCTTCAAGGCTCTGAAGGGAGAATCTATTTCCTTGCCTTTTGCATCTTCTATAGCGTGTTCCTTGGCTTATGGTATATCCCTTATGTCACTCCAATCTCTAGATTCTGTTATCACATCTTCTACTCTGACTTTAATCCTCCTACCTCCCTTTTATAAAGACCCTTGTGATCACATTGAGACCATCAGGATAATTCAGGATAACTTCCCCATGTCAAGATACTTAATCACATCTGTAAAGTTTCTTTTGCCATGTAAGGTAACTTATTCACAGGTTCTGGGGATTAGGATATGGACACCTTTGGGGAGCCATCATTCAGCAAACCACACCATGTCATCACTCAGGCCAACCATTCATGGAGATAAAGTTATTAGTAGGGGACATTTACTTCAGCAAAGCCTTTTCAACTTAAAAATAAGTCCTTAATGAAGAAATAGTCAGAATTCAGGAAGAGATAGGCAGCTATCTGTAGACATCCAGCCAAAAAATTATAGAAGCTTATTGTGTTCAGAGAATTTGCAACTTAAAAATTATTCAAAATGATAAATTTATTGGAATCTTTACCTTATCAATCATGAGAAAATTATAACCTTTGTCAATATTTTGGGCACACAGATGTCTCTAGTAATTTTCATTCAGCAAGATATTTTCAGGACAATCATAGATTCTCTAATCTGTAAATGCAGCAATGAAAGATGATTTTTTAAACAAAAATTATGCTTAAAAACAAGCCAACCATTCCTGTGGATCAGAAATTGAAAATAAATACACAATTGTAAGCTAAGGCTAAAATTATGGTTTACTGAGCTTTGCAACTGGAAGCAGGTAGAGGTGGCCCAGAGATCAATTACCGTGGAGCACAAAAATATTGCTGGTAGGACTACAGAAAGTTTCATTGAGTGAAATCAGGGACCTGAAGTGGTATTCTCCCTATGATGAAAAGAACCCGAAAAAAATTATGTTACTGTTGTTCTGTTACTGTTTATAAAAGCCACTGGGCAGTAGCTTTTATAAAGTTTAATAACTGGAGTGGTGGGTGTAAGTAGGAAAAGTCACAGAAAAAAGGACCTGAACTAGCCAACTACAAGCTTAGTGGCTGTGTCTTACCCTGGATTCCACAAAAGACATCGTCAGGCAGAGTGCTGATTTTTTTAAATTAGGGAGTACAATCTTAGGAGCAGAAGTAAAAGAAAAATAAGAATAGAAGGTAGAAAAAAAGTAAAATTCAATGCAGCATAATTGGAGATGTTGCAGGTTGGGTTCCATACCACTGCAAGAAAATATTGCAATAAAGTGAGTCACTCAAATTTTTTGGTTTCCCAGTGCATATAAAAGTTATATTTATACTACATTATAGTCTATCAAGTGTGTAATAGCATTATGTCTCATAAACAATGTACATACCTTAATTTAAAAAATATTTTATTGCTAAAAACTGCTAACCATTATCTGAGCCTTCAGCAAGTCATAGTGGTAACATTAAAGATTACTGATCACAGATCACCATAACAAATACAATAATCATAAAAAAATTGATATATTGTGAGAATTCGAAAATGTGACATGGAGATACCACAAAGTGAGCAAATACTTTTGGAAAAATGGTGCCAGTAGACTTGCTTGACACGGTAGCCACAAGCCTTCAATTTGTAAAAAAACACAATAACTGTAAAGTGCAATAAAGTGAAGCACAATAAAAAGAGGTATGTCTGTGTCAGGGTAAGGTACCAAGCCTGCCACCACTTGATACTAAATTCAACTAGTTTCTCAATCATGCAGAACCTTCTTGCAGGAGAACAAATAATTGCTTCTTAGGAAAATCTATCTTGGGGAGAAAGTGAAAAGAGTTACATGCCAGCTTCTATCTCCTGTTGGTTAAAGTTTTACCCCTGAGGTTTTAATTCCAACACTTTGGTGGAGCATGTGCTAATATGTTTCTGTGTCAAGAATCCTAAGCAAAGAAAATGAAGGATCTAGTGCATAATGAGGTGAGGAATATTCAGGCAGTTCTCATTTGAAGTTGGTTACTCACTGGCAGCTTGGACTAGAATGAATGGCCAAAGACCCTGAAGACAAAGGAGGCTAAGAGAATCTGAAAAGTCAGATAGAAAACTGTTTGACACATATTGGAATTGTTATACCTTGTGTATCACCATAGCTTCATGAGTCCCAAGTCACTACTATAAGATGTCACTCTGAGGGAGGGAAAAAGAAAAAAAATATTCCACTCAAGATGAGCCTTCTAAATAAAATGTCAAAATATAGGAGAACAGATAACACTAAGAAAGAAGTACAACTACTCAAAAGTTGAGAAATAAATTTACAGAAAACAAAGTTCAAATAAGTGAGCAAATTCAAATTATACCAAGTAATATGTTTAATATCATCTAAGATGGGTTAAACTATAACTCACTATATGTTTTATACAACCAGCAAACTAAAGATGATTTATATATTTTTAAATGTTTGAAAAAAAATCAAAATAAAAATAATATTTTGGGACACTTATATGAATTTCAAATTTTAGTGCCTTCAAATAAAGTTTTAATTGAGACATAACCAAAATTTTTTACCTGTTATATATAATTGCTTTCACATTATAAAAGTAGAGTTAAATATTTGCAGTAGAGAACATATCCCTCTAAGCCTCACATATTTATTATTTGGTCCTTTACAAAAAAAAAAAAAAGTGTGCTAACTCCCAGATCTAAGACATAAAGGAAGAAATAACATACAAAAACAAAAAATTAAGTTATTAAATAAAAGCATGCAATTATGAATCATAAACAGATGTACATAAAAAATAAGTAATTGGAACCTCAGTAAAGGAAATATATAGTCATTTCTTTTTAATGTGAATTTAAAATTTTTTAAAATTTGATTTGATTTTTTAAATTGAAGTATAGTTGATTTACACTATTATATTAGTTTCAGGTGTGCAGCATTGTGATTCAGAATTTTTGCAGATTATACTCCATTAAAATTTATTATAAGATAATGGCTATAATTCACTGTGCTATGCAATATATACTTGTTGTTTATCTAGTTTGTACATACTGGTTTATATCTCTTAATCCCATACCCCTAATTGGCCCCTCCCCCATTCCCTCTCCCCTTTGGTAACCACTTGTTTGTTTTCTATATTTGTGAGTCTGTTTCTGTTTTGCATATTAAGTCCTTTGTATTATTTTTTTAGATTCCACGTATATGTGATATCAAACAGTATTTGTCTTTCTCTGCCTGACTTACTTGACTAAGCATAGTATTCTCTAGGTCTATCCACCTTGCTGCAAATGGCAGAGTTTTATTCCTTTTTATGACTGAGTAATATTCCATTGTATATATACCACATCTTCTTTATACATTCATCTATTGATAGGCACTTTGGTTGCTTCCATATCATTGCTATTGCACATAGTGCTGCTAGGATCATTGTGGTGCATTATCTTTTTGAGTTAGTGTTTTCGTATTATCTGGATAATATATATCCAGGAGCAGAATTGCTGGATTATATGGTACTACTACTTTTCATTTTTTGAGGACTTTCCATACTGTTTTCCATAGTGGCTGCACCAATTTAAATTCCCACCAACAATGTACAAGGGTTCCCATTTCTCCACATCCTCACCAACATTTCTTATTTGTAGACTTTTTAATGTGAGCTGTCCTGACAGGTGTGAGATGATACATCTCATTATTGTTTTGGTTTGCATTTCTCTGAAAATTAGGGATGTTGAGCAGCATTTCATGTGCCTATTAGCTATCTGTATGTTTTCTTTGGAGAAGTGTCTATTTAGGTCTTTTGCCCACTTTTTGATTGGGTTGTTTGATTTTTTGTTATTGAGTTTTATGAGCTGTTTGTATATTTTGGAAATTAATCCCTTGTTGGTTGCATCATTTGCAAATATTTTCTCTCATTCTGTAGTTTGTCTTTTCCTTTTTCATGGTGTTTTCCTTTGCTGTGAAAAAGCTTATAAGTTTAATTAGGTCCCATTTATTTATTTTTGCTTTTATTTCTTTTGTCTTGGGTGACTGATCCAAGAAAATATTGTTACAGTTTATGTCAAAGAGTTTTCTGCCTATGTTCTAGGAGTTTTATGGTTTCAGGTCTTAACATTGAGGCCTTTAAACAATTTTGAATTTATTTTTGTGTGTGGTGTGAGGGAGTGTTCTCATTTCATTCTTTTACATGTGGCTGTCCAGTTTTCCCAGCACCACTTGTTGAAGAGACTATCTTTTCTCCATTGTATATTCTTGCCTCCTTTGTTGCAGATTAAGTGACCATAGGTATGTGGGTTTATTTCTGGACTCTATTCTGTTCCATTGATATAGGTGTCTGTTTTTGTGCTAATAACAAGCTGTTTTGATTACTATAGCTTTGTAGTATAGTCTGAAGTCTGGGCAGGTGACACCTTCAGCTTTGTTCTTTTTTCTCAAAATTCCTTGGGCAATTCAGCATCTTTTTTGAATCCATATGAATTTTACAATTATTTGTCCTAGTTCTGTGAAAAACGTCATGGGTATTTTGATAGGGATTGCATTAAATCTATGGATTGCATTAAATCTATGGATTGCTTTGGGTAGTATGGCCTTTTTTTTTTTCTTAGATTCCATATATATGTGTTAGCATGCAGTATTTGTTTTTCTCTTTCTGACTTACTTCACTCTGTATGACAGACTCTAGGTCCAGCCACCTCACTACAAATAACTCAATTTCGTTTCTTTTTATGGCTGAGTAATATTCCATTGTATAAATGTGCCACATCTTCTTTATCCATTCATCTGTTGATGGACATTTAGGTTGCTTCCATGTCCTGGCTA
>NC_041234.1:95153972-95156528 GCF_002837175.3 Physeter macrocephalus
TTACCCTTCCCCCTCCCCATATCCTCAAGTACATGCTCTAGTAGGTCTGTGTTTTATTCCAATCCTACCCCTAGGCTCTTCATGACATTTTTTTTTTCTTAGATTCCATCTCTATGTGTTAGCATATGGTATTTGTTTTTCTCCTTCTGACTTACTTCACTCTGTATGACAGACTCCAGGTCCATCCACCTCACTACAAATAAATCAGTTTCATTTCTTTTATGGGCTGGGTATATGCCCAGTAGTGGGATTGCTGGGTCATATGGTAGTTCTATTTTTAGTTTTTTCAGGAACCTCCATAATGTTCTCCATAGTGGCTGTATCAATTTACATTCCCACCAACAGTGCAAGAGTGTTCCCTTTTCTCCACACCCTCTCCAGCCATTTTAACTACATTTTTTTTTCCAATCCAAGAGCACGGGATATATTTTCTTCCTTGGTATCATCTTCAGTTTCCCTCATCAGTGTTTTATAGTTTTCAGAGTATAGTTCTTTCACTTCCTTGGTTTACTTTATTCCCATATATTTTATTTTGTTATGAGATTTTAAATGGGCTTTTTTAAACTTTCTGTTCTGATAGTGATTAACTATTATAGAAAACAACAGATTTCTGTATATTAATGTTGTATCCTGTAACTTTGCTTAATTCATGTATTACTTCTAATACTTTCTGAGTGGAGAGTTTTGTTTTTTCTGTATAAAGTATGTGTAATCTGCAAATAGTGACAGTTTTACTTTTTTCCTTCCAATTTGGATTCCTTTTATTTCTTTTTCTTTTCTAATTGTTGTGGCTAGGACTTCAAATACTATGCTAAATGGGAGTGACAAGAGTAGGCATCGTTGTCTTGTTCCTAAATTTAGAGGAAAGGCTTTCAGCTTTTCACCATTGAGAATGATGTTAGCTGTGGGTTTGTCATAAAAGGCCTTTATTATGTTGAGATATTTTCTCTCTATACCCACTTTAATGAGAGGTTTTTATCATGAATAGATGTTGAATTTTGTCACATGCTTTTTCTGCATCTTTTGAGATGATCAAGTGAATTTATCATTCCTTTTGTTAATATGGTGTATCACATTAATTTGTGAATGTTGAACCATCCTTGTGTCCCTGGAATAAATCCCACTTGATCAGGGTGTATGATCCTTTTATATATTGTTGGATTTGGTTTGCTAATATTTTGTTGAGGATTTTTACATGTATATTCGTCACAGCTATTGGCCTATAATTTCCTTTTTTGTGGTGTCTTTGTCTGGTTTTGGTATCAAGGTAATCGTGGCCTTGTAGAATGAATTTGGCAGTGTTCTGTCCTCTTCCATTTTTTAGAATAGTTTGAGAAGGATAGGTATTCGTTCTTTTTTAAATATTTTGCAGAATTCCGATGTGAAGCTGTCCAGTCCTGGAATTTTGTTTGCTGTTAGTTTTTCTTTTTAAATTGCAAATTCAGTTTCATTGTTACTAGTGATCAGTCTGTTCAAATTGTCTGTTTCTTCTTGATCTGGGCTTTGCAGCTTGTATGTTTCTTGAAATTTGTCCATTTTTTCTATGTTGTCAGATTTGTTGGCATGTAACTGTTCATAGTATTCTCTTATTATTTTTTTGTATATCTGTGTTACGGATTGTTATTTCTCCTTTTTTCTTTCTTTCTTTTTTAAAAATTTGTGTCCTGTCTCTTTACTTCTTGGTGAGCCTGGCTACAGGATTTTCAATTTTGTTTATCTTTTTAAAAAAACCCAATCTTGGTTTCTTTGATCTTTTCTGTTGTGTGTTTTTTTAAATCTCTATTTTATTTATTTCCTCTCTGATCTTTATTTTTTCTTCCCTTTTGCTGACTCTGGGCTTTATTTGTTCTTTCCTTTCTAATTCCTTCAGATCGTAGGTTAGGTTGTTTATTTGAGATTTTTCTTATTTCTTATTTTTCTTTTGCAGCCTTTAGAATTCTCTCTTTATTTTTACTTTTTCCTTTTAATTATGATATGTCTTGGTGTGGGTCTGTTTGGGTTCGTTCAGCTTGTTTGGGACCCTCTGTGCTTCCTGTACCTACATATCTGTTTCCTTCTTTTGGTTTGGAAAGTAGTCAGCCATGGTTTCTTCAAAAACATTTTCAATCCCCTTCTCTCTCTTCTTCTGGGACCCCTATAATGTGAATGTTGGAACACTTAATGTTATATCAGAGATCTCTTAAATTGCTTTCATTTTTTAAAAACTTGTTTTTCTTTCTGCTGTTCTAATTGGATGATTTCCACTGTTCTGTCTTCCGAATCACTTATGCATTTTTCTGTAATACTTAGTCTGCTACTCATTCCTTCTAGTGTGTTTCTCATTTCACCTATTGATTTCTTCATTTCTGATTGGGTCTTTTTCATATTTTCTAGTTCCTTGTTAAAATGTTCGCTGTGGGCTTCCCTGGTGGTGCAGTGGTTGAGAGTCTGCCTGCCAATGCGGGGGACGCAGGTTCGTGCCCCGGTCCAGGAGGATCCCATGTGCCGCGGAGTGGCTGGGCCCGTGGGCCATGGCCGCTGGGCCTGCGCGTCCGGAGCCTGTGCTCCGCGGCGGGA
>NC_041234.1:95156758-95157346 GCF_002837175.3 Physeter macrocephalus
CGTACCGCAAAAAAAAAAAAAAAAAAAAAAAAAAAAAGGTTCACTGTGTCTGTCAATGCTGTTTCCTCATTCAGTTAACATTTCTATTACCAATGTTTTGAACACTTTATGTGGTAGATTGTTTTTATTTATTCATTTATTTTTTAACATCTTTATTGGAGTATAATTTCTTTATTTTGTTGTGTTAGTTTCTGCTGTATAACAAAGTGAATCAGCTATACGTATACATATATCCTTATATACCCTCCCTCTTACATCTCCCTCCCACCCTCCCTATCCCATACCTCTAGGTGGTCACAAAGCACCAAACTGATCTCCCTGTGCTCTGCGGCTGCTTCCCACTAGCTATCTATTTTACATTTGGTAGTGTATATATGTCCATGCCACTCTCTCGCTTTGTCCCAGCTTACCCTTGCCCCTCCCCATGTCCTCAAGTCCATTCTCTACCTCTGTGTCTTTATTCCTGTCCTGCTGCTAGGTTCTTCAGAACAATGTTTTTAGATTCCATATATATGTGTTAGCATACGGTATTTGTTTTTCTCTTTCTGACTTACTTCACTCTGTATGACAGACTCTAGGTCCATCCAC
>NC_041234.1:95158536-95202474 GCF_002837175.3 Physeter macrocephalus
CATAGGCAGAACACTCTATGACATAAATCACAGCAAGATCCTTTTTGACCCACCTCCTGGAGAAATGGAAATAAAAACAAAAATAAACAAATGGGACCTAATGAAACTTAAAAGCTCCATGTGTTCTTACTCTGCCATCTTGAGTCACCAGCCTTCTACAGTCATTAAAAAAAAAAAAGACAATAAATGGAACTAGCTGTATACTTGAGAAAGGTGAAAAAATAATTTATGAATTGGAAACTAGTACTCGGGTATTAGAACACGTGGCAGAGTAAAAAATGAAAATATGAGAGAAGATCACTTTGAAAAAAATCATGAGCTTGTAGAAAATTCAAAAGAATCAACAAAAAACTGCTGGAATTAATTAGCAATTATAGCAAGGTTACAGGATATCAGGTTAATAATCCAAAGTAACTAGTTTTCATATATTCCAGCAATGAAACTGGAATTTGAAATTAAAAACACAATACAAGTTGCATTAGCACCCTAAAAATGAAATACTTAAGTATAAATCTAACAAAAATATATACAATACCTATATGAGGAAAACTACCAGTCTCTGATGAACAGAATCAAAGAACTAAAATAATGGGGAGAGACTGCATTTTAATGGATAGGAAGATTGAATAAGGTAAAGATGTCAGGTCTTCCCAACTTGATCTATGTATGCAACGTTATCCCAAAGTCAAGTTATTTTGTGGATACATAAAAAACTGATTCTAATGTTTATATGGAAAAGCAAAAGACCCACAATAGTAAACACAATATTGAAGCAGAATAACAAAGGTGGAAGACTGAAACTACCTGACCTCAAGTCTTACTGTAAAGCTACAGGAATCAAGACAGTGTGGTATTGATGAAATAATAGACAAGTGGTTCAATGGAACAGAATAGAGAGCCCAGACGTAGACACATTTGATGAAATAGCAAAGGCAATGCAGTGGAGCAAAGATATCCTTTTCAACAAATGGTGCTGGAACAGCTGTACATCCACATGTAATATAAGGAATCCAGACAGAGACCTTACACCCTTCACAAACATTAGATCAAAATGGATCATACACTTAAATTGAAAACAAAATATCAAACTCCTGAAAAAAACATAGGATAAAACCTATATAAGTATGTTGATGACTTTTCTAGATACAACACCAAAGGCATGATCTATGAAAGAAATGATTGATAAGCTGGACATCATTAAAATTAAAAACTTTTGCTCTGTGAAAGACAAGTCAAAAGAATGAGAAAGAAAGCCACAGACTAAGAGAAAATAATTGCAAATGATACATCTGATAAAGGACTGTTATTTAAAATAAACAAAAAAAAACCTCTAAAAGCTCAATGATAAGATAACAAACAACCCATTTAAAAAAATGGGCCAAATATCTTAAAAGACACCTCACTGGACAAGATATACAGATGGCAAATAAGCGTATGTAGAGATGCTCCACATCATAGGTCATCATGGAAATACAAATTAAAACAACCAGTACACACCTATGAGAATGGACAAAAACCAGATGGCCAACACCAAATTCTGGCAAGGATGTGGACTGACAGGAATTCTCATTCATTGCTGCTAGGAATGCAAAATGATAGAGTCACTTTGAAGACAGTTTCGTAGTTTCTTACAAAACTAAACATACTTTTACCATAAAATCCAGTAATCATGTTCATTGGTATTTACCCAAAGGAGTTGAAAACATATGCCTACACAGAAACCTTCACATGGATGTTTACAGCAGCTTTATTGATGATTGTCAAAACATGGAAGCAACCAAGATGTCCTTCAGTAGGTGAATGAATAAAAAACTCTCATATATCTAGACAATGGAATATTATTCAGCACTAAAGAGAAATGAGGTTTTAAGCCATGAAAAGATATGGAGGAACCTTTATTGTGTATTACTACATGAAACAAACAAATCTGAAAAGTCTACATACTATATCATTCCAACTATATGACATTCTGAAAAAGGCATAAATATGGAGACAGTAAAAAGATCCATTATTGCCATGGGTTAAGGGGCTGTGATGGATAAGCAGGTGGAGCACAGAAGGTTCTTAGAGCAGTGAAACTACCTTGTATGATACTATAATGGTCGATACATGCCATTATACATTTGTCTAAACCCATAGAATGTACAACACCAACAGAGGTTCCTAAGGTTAACTTTGGGTGATTATCAGGTTTCAATGTATGTTCATCAGTTGTAACAAATGTACCACTCTGTCAGACCTGTGGGACACCATCAAACTTACTAATATTCAAACTATGGGAGTCCAAGAAGGAGAGGAGAGAGACCAAGGGGCAGAAAGAATTTTTGAAAAAATCTTTTAAAAGTTTTGATAAATTTGATAAAATACAGAAATCTACAAATTTGGTAAAATGCCTGAAGTTATACATCCTAAACCTCACCCTTATCCTGGTTTCTCTTCCTTTTCTTATAAAGACATCAGTCAGGTTGGATTAGGACCCCACCCTTCTGACCTCATTTAACCTTAATTACATCTTTAAAGTCACAGTGCCCAAATACAGTTGTATGGGGTGGGAGTTAGGGCTTGAATATATGAGTTTTGAGGGAACACAATTCAGTCCATAATAGTTGTGTAGCTCAAGAACACAATTACAAAATTATAGATTGTCATATCTGATCTAGTCTCTTATTACATTTGTGTCACTTATTTCTTTTCTTGAACACTTAGCCAAAGTTCCAGGAAACATTTAAGTATAGTTGGCCCTCTGTATCTGTAGGTTCCACATCTGTGGATTCAACCAACCATGGATCAAAAATATTTTTAAAAAATTCCAGAAAGTTTCAAGAAGCAAAACTTGAATTTGCCCCATACTGGCATCTATTTACATAGCATTTACATTGTATTTACAACTATTTACATATCCTTCAATTCATTAAATTTATGTGTGATTTAATGTACACAGGAGGATGTGCTTAGGTTATATGCAAATATTATGCCATTTTATATAAGGGATTTGTGCATCCGTGGGTTTTGGTGTCTGCAGGGGTCCTGGAGCTAATCCCTCCTGGATACTGAGGGATGAGTGTAATAATAATGTTAATAGTCCTCCTGCCTAATTCTGGTCTTTAGTACAAAGCAATTCTAGTCCTTCACCATTAAGTATGACATATACATATGTATATAACTATGTATTATTTATGTCTGCATATATATGTGTGTATATAAGTACAAATATATAATCAAAATATATATCTATTACTATTTTACTATTTACTAGAGATATTCTTCCTTTTATCTGCTTGCCTGCCTCCTTCCTTCCTCTCTCTCTTTTTTTTTTTCATTCTACTCATGAATGAAGTTTAGCTCTTATTGAATGACTCTTTAGAATTTACTGAAATAAGTGTGCTTTTCCATTCTTTATCCTTAACATGGTGAATTATATTAATCTATTTTCCAACATTGAGCCATTTTTATATCACTATAATGCAAAGAAAATCACTTGGTTTTGGTGAATTATTACTTTACTACAGTTTTTGAATTATATTTGCTTTTATTCATGATTTCTGCTTCAATATGCATATTACAAATTAGTCTCTCCTTTTATTTCTATATTTTATAGATATGGATAAAAATGAAAATATAATTTGGATGCTTTTCTTATTTTTCTCTGTTCTCTTAAAGTTTAATTGCATTGGGATTTTCTGCCTCTTAAAAGTTTGACAGAATTCACTCATGGAATCTATTGGCACTTAAAATGTTGCAAGGGCAATGTGTTAGCTCTTAGAAAACCATAACAGACTGGTTAATATAGATACAATTGAAAGGTGTGATAACCTTCTTCAGTTGATAATTTTTAATAAAATACACTTTCCAGCAAAAACCATCCATTTTACTCTGGTTTCCAAATTTCCATGTGTTGTGTTTGTGGTATGGTGGTCATCACAATTAGTTATTTATTGTTGATTTTAATTTCTTATTTTATTTACTCAAGTCATTTATTCATTCAAAAAATAAATATTGAGGAGTGACTGAAATAGGATGATTTCTGTCAATTTATTTTGTTCCTTTAATTGAGCCATATTTTCTTATTTCTCTGTATGGCTTATGATTTTTGTTGAAAATTAGATATTTTATTATTTTAATGAATAACTCTGGAAATCAAATCCCCCCCTTCCCCAGCGTTTACTGTTTTGATTGTTGAAAGCAGTAGTAGTTCATTTGTTTTGTGACTTTTCCAAACTATTTTGCAAAACTATTTCTTGTTGTATGTGATCTCTGAAGTCTCTTCCTTTAGCTCCTATTCAGCTAATCTTTTGACAGAAATTTCCTTGAATGGCAGGAGATTAAACAAATAATACATCACAATTTAAAACAAAAAAGTAAGGAGACAAACAAAAAGAAGAAACAACCTCTTCCAGTCTTTGTAGATTGGCTCTGTGCTGGTGCACTCTTTAAGCACTTAGCTAGGCTTGCTCTGGGCCTACGGATCCGCACAAGCTGAAAGCTTAAGGCCTTCTCAGGTCTTTTGTGAGTGTGAATAGTATCTGAGCATGTATGTGGCTTTCTCAATTTCCTGTTGTACACTGCTGCTTTTGATTGTTCTAATTCCCAAAGTCTCACCTCAGCTTCTCCTCCATGCCTTGAATGGTCTGTATTATGTATTCACCAATAATCCCTTGTTCCAAGCATCCAAAGGCCTATAGTTCACCTTGAAGTTTTCGTGGGCAATGCTCACTGCTTTTCCTGTCTGAGTTCTGAGGTAGGCAAAACAGAGTCAAACACTCCACATCAATCTTTCAGGTATCCCTCAGATAGGTTAGAATAGATACTCAGAATAATTTGCAAGTTAAGTCTGCTTTGCTGGCTCAGTTCTAGGGAGGGAATGGAGAACCAGGCTGGTGGAGCTTCAAGACCAAAATCACTGCCATGCCAGGGAGGGGGTGGGGAAAGGGCAAGTGAAAATGTCACAAAATTTCTTTCCATTTTAAAGATGGCTTTTTCTTGATTGGGCGTTTACCTGTTGGCAGTAAAACTTTGTTTTCCAGAACTCTGGCAAAGTTGCTTCAGATAGTTTATATTTCACTCCATATGGTCCACCTTTAAATCTCATATGTCATACAAACCAAAATGTTCACTATTACTAATACTTCCACTGCGCTCTATACACTTTACTGTTTCAGGCTTTTAAAAACTTTCCTCTGGCTGTGTTCTCTGCAATACCATACCCAAAGTCTCTCCTCCACATGTTCAGATCCTCTTCAACCCTTAATATATGTACATCAGAAAGGGAGAATAAAACTAGAGTAAAAGGTAGAAAATGATAAGTCCTATCTTATCTTACCTGATAAATGGTATGCTCTGTAAAAATTTGTCTTCTCAAATTTCCCCCTGCAACTGGTACAGAGTAGCATCCAAAAGTTGCTTATTGAGTGGATTAACAAATGCCTCAGTTTAGACCACTGAAACGTAATTTAGAGTGAAATCACCTCTCTCCCCTTTTCCTCATATCATGTTTAAAAGTGAGAGGATCACTTCTAAATTCTGGCATAAATATAAAATTTCTCCCTGGCATCTTATGCAGTGTGGTGTAGTGTTTAAGAACACAGACTTGGAAGTCAAACAACCTTATTATAATAGTTACTAGCTGTAAGACCTTGGATTTAACCTGTTTTTCATTTTAGTTTTCTCATCTATAAAACTGGGGTACAGATATTCCGCATGTCATGGGGTAGTTATAAGGCCTGACAAAATGTTGAAATGTGTCAGCTTTATTTCTAAAGTTTGTCCCATTCTAGAACCTTAGATACAAAGAATATCCAGACTGGAATGGTCCTTTGAAGGGATAGAGATTTTTTTGTGGCATTCCAATAGAGACCATGACAACCTTTCTATCACACCTAGGAATTCCACTTCTCTCCCAGCTTGAAGTTGATTGCTCTGCTTTGCTATAACCATCCTCCCATAAACTGAGTCTCCCCCAAGGCTGCTGTTCACATTTTTTTCTATACTCAGCATTTTCACTGTTTGTTTTAGAAATGCCACTAATTAACAAACACTACTAATTTAAGCTCATAATCATGACTTGTCCTTTAGTGATACAAAGAGGGCCCATAAGTTTTCACTGAGCAGTGAGCAGTGCATATGTTTTGTCATATATTAAGCCCAGAGTCTGGTGTACACTTAATACTATAAAATATTCTTTTTTTTTTTTTTTTTTTTTTTTTTTTTTTGTGGTATGCGGGCCTCCCCCTGCCGCGGCCTCTCCCCTCGCGGAGCACAGGCTCCGGACGCGCAGGCCCAGCGGCCACGGCTCACGGGCCCAGCCGCTCCGCGGCATGCGGGATCCCCCCGGACCGGGGCGCGAACCCGGCTCCCCTGCATCGGCAGGCGGACGCGCAACCACTGCGCCACCAGGGAAGCCCCTAAAATATTCTATTTTTTGAAAAAATTTACCTGAAGCTGCATCGGTAGCACTAATGGTATCTTTACTAGGGAAGGAGCTAATATTATTAAATATATTTTATCTCCTCTGCAATGTATATTTCTTCATGCTTCCCTCCATTATGCTTCCGTGAGAGATGTAATTATTCCAAGAATAAAACAGGAAATTAAGTGAGTGCTAATAGGCAGGATGGTGAAAGGGGCCTTTTCTAACAAATTATTAACACATCCTTCTGATCCCAAATTTCTTAATTATATATGGAGGTGGGAAAGGGGGAGCCTTGAGCATCAAATCTCAAAATATTGGAAAAATTAATCCTCCTAGAAGCTAAAGTAAATTCCAGACAAATAAAAATCAGACCAAATAAGCAGACACCTATAATACACCAAAATGGAAGAGGTTATATTGTACAACCTCCAAAAGGGAAACGATCTCAATTTACCTGAACCTATTTATGAATGTTCTTTAATTGGTCAATAAAGGAAGATGGGCGTTTTCCCTACATTAAGACTGACATTTGCCATGACTCCCAAGTGTGCCCTGTTCAAAGAAATAATCTTGGATTAGATGTGATATAGGACTAGCTCAGGGTAAAATTTCTGAAGTCCACATGTCAGAAACTAAGAAGTCACTCCCAAATTCTGTACATCCAATTAATTAAAATCCTTTAATCTGCCTCCTGAATATGTTTTTCTTTTTTTATCCCTTTATATACATTCCCAGAGCCAATTCTTTAGACCAGGTCAACACCATCTCTTTTCTGAAGCTTTGCAATACCCATTCCTGCCTGTAGTATAACCCTCACCAATTAATACCCATAGTGCTAATGGAGTGATCTTCCTAAAGCACAAATATGATCATTTTCTTCTACATAAAACTCCTCATCATATCCCTATTACCTCCTCTAGAAAACCTCCCCTTCTTTCTCATGACCCCTACCTAGTGTCCCCATAGCATAATGTTTGACCCTAGTATTGTTCTTAGAAAAGTGAATAGGAGATTATAATAGACTGATTTCCTTGAATGGACAAATTATATCATTATTTCTTCCTCAGTGCCCAGTTCATTTTCTAGCACATATGAGGCATTAAGAAAGTTCTTTTGAATGATTAAATGGAGTCTTTCTAAGATCTGGACTGGAGACTAGGATAAATGAAGCTTTGGGATTTATACAGATAGCTACCATAAATCTCTTAAATGTCACTTTATTAATAACAATAGCTATAATTTGTTGACTACATACCACATATTAGGCTCTGGTGTTAGAAAACAAACAAAACACTTCCATTGAGGCTATGTCTTTACAATGTCAATACACTCGATGAAAAGGCTAAAAAAGCAATCGTTCTGCTTGATCTTTGGTCCACACAGTTCCATATAACTATTTGTAATCATATGATTTGGGGAACAAATTGATTAACTCTGGTCTGCCTTTTTATCCAGCTTATTTTGCACTAAAATAATATTCTTTATTTAGCTTGTTTTCAAAATCATGTTTAGTGTTTGAGGCATGGAGGAGGGGTGTGGGTGAAGTATCACAGAGGAAATACAAAGTCTCACTGAGATAATTTAAATACTTTCCCTCTTGGTATGTCTTGAATTAGGTGTGGAAGAAATTGTTGGGTTTCTTTGTAACTGTTTAGATGAGAATATTTGGAAGGCAACATGATATCAATCCTTGGAATACAATACAGGTGCAATGGCCTGCAAGAAGCCTATTCAATTCTACCAGCCTATTTCTCCTGGAAATCATGTTATTTTGCCAGTTGGCACAGTGTAGAAAGTGATAGCCAGTTCATATTTACTAGCTTTTAAGAAATGTTCCAATTGCTATTGTAGTGCTAAAGCATTTACTTTTGTCACAAACAGAAATCTCAACCCTCTTCCCATTGCATTACATTCGCTAGCTTTGCAGTTTGGGGTGATATTGGGCCATAATTTGCAGTGGATTATTGTTATTATTGGGACGAAGAGTAATTTTCAGAACACTTTCTTACAAAGTTGTGGGTTCAAAAGCAAATTCCTTTCTTATGTATATATCAATTTAATAGCTACTTGAAAAAATTGTCTTTGACATTTCAGAGAAGCAAATTGACTACATGTGAGTTGTTATAGTTTAATAACTATAAATGCTATAAATATAGTTTGCATTACCATTAAGTTTAACATATCCAATTGAGTTCTAGAATCTCTTTTCTCTAATCAGATGGTATAAATATAAATAATTCAATTGGTAATAATTATTATCACTATCACCACCATTATCATATATTGAATGGCTACTAGATTCTTTGAATACAATATCAAATTTAAATATCTTGTTTAGTGATATGCAGAAAGCTAGAAGGATTTTAAAAACCACAATAATTGATGTTGAGAAGTTTCCCCTAAGAGTGGGCCAAGTGTCTCCTTGAGAATATGGCTTTTTTTAAGCCAATTTCTGTTACCCAACATTTTTGCAGGTATGATTGATAGACAGCCATTGTCACCTTATCTTTGATAAAGGAGGCAAGACTATACAGTGGAGGAAAGACAGCCTCTTCAGTAAGTGGTGCTGGGAAAACTGGACAGCTACATGTAAAAGAATGAAATTAGAACACTCCCTAACAAACACCATTCACAAAAATAAACTCAAAATGGATTAAAGACCTAAATGTAAGGCCAGACACTATTAAACTCTTAGAGGAAAACATAGTCAGAACACTCCATGACATAAATCACAGCAAGATCCTTTTTGACCCACCTGCTAGAGATATAGAAATAAAAACAAAAATAAACAACTGGGACCTAATGAAACTTAAAAGCTTTTGCACAGCAAAGGAAACCATAAACAAGATGAAAAGACAACCCTCAGAATGGGAGAAAATACTTGCAAATGAAGCAACGGACAAAGGATTAATCCCCAAAATTTACAAGCAGCTCATGCAGCTCAATATCAAAAAAAAACAAACAACCCAATCCAAAAATGGGCAGAAGACGCTCAACATCATTAATCACTAGAGAAATGCAAATCAAAACTACAACGAAATATCATCCCACACTGGTCAGAATGGCCATCATCAAAAAATCTACAAACAATAAATGTTGGAGAGGGTGTGGAGAAAAGGGAACCCTCTTGCACTGTTGGTGGGAATGTAAATTGATACAGCCACTATGGAGAACAGTATGGAGGTCCCTTTAAAAACTAAAAATAGAACTATCATATGACCCAGCAATCCTACTACTGGGCATATATCCTGAGAAAACCATAATTCAAAAAGAGACATGTACCACAATGTTCATTGCAGCTCTATTTACAATAGCCAGGACATGGAAGCAACCTAAGTGTCCATCAACAGATGAATGGATAAAGAAGATGTGGCACATATATACAATGGAATATTACTCAGCCATAAAAAGAAATGAAACTGAGTTATTTGTAATGAGGTGGATAGACCTGGAGTCTGTCATACAGAGTGAAGTAAGTCAGAAGGAGAAAAACAAATACCGTATGCTAACACATATATATGGAATCTAAGAAAAAAAAATGTCATGAAGAGATTAGTGGTAGGACAGGAATAAAACACAGACCTACTAGAGCATGGACTTGAGGACATGGGGAGGGGGAAGGGTAAGCTGTGACGAAGTGAGAGAGTGGCAGGGACATATATGCACTACCAAATGTAAATTAGATAGCTAGTGGGAAGCTGCCGCATAGCACAGGGAGATCACCTCTGTGCTTTGTGACCACGAGAGGGGTGGGATAGGGACGGTGGGAGGGAGGGAGATGCAAGAGGGAAGAGATATGGGGATATATGTATATGTATAACTGATTCACTTTGTTATAAAGCAGAAACTAACACACCATTGTAAAGCAATTATACTCCAATAAAGATGTTAAAATAAATTCATATGGTAGAACTTGTTTTATGGCAGGAATCATCTTAAACTGTGGGATTTGAAGTCCAAGTTCTAATTGCTTAATGACTGCTGGTGAGTGAACTGCTTTCTTCTACCACCTGGTAAGAAAGGGATGCCAGGAGGACGTCTGCCTGAAGACATTTTTAAAAAAATTTATCAAACTTACTCTCAAGAAACTCAATTTAGTTAGGGGGATGGATACACAATTAACTGTAAGAGAGCATACAAAAATCTATGACAACATACTCAAATTGGAGTTCTGGCTAACTTTGTTCACTGCTCTTGCCCTTCCCCATTTTTATCTTGATCATGGTAGGAAGTAAATGATGGAAGAAAAGGAACACTTAAGTAAACAATAGTATGTAAAAAATAAACTTCAGAAAAAGGGTTACTCCAGGAATTCATATATTTGGCAGAGTACTCAGATCAAAAATATATGAAGAAGTTTTATAAGTCAATAAGGTGACAAATAGTCACATTGGAAATTGGCAAACAGTTTGAACAGATATTTCACAAAGGAGTCATAAAAATGATAAATAAGCTCATTAAAAGATGTGCACCATCATTCATAAAGAGGGAAATGCAAATTAATGCCACAATATGATACCAATGCACTTCCACTCAAACGGCTAACATTTAAAGGACAGACTGAAAATAACAAGTATTGTCAAGGATATGGAACTCTCATGCATTACTGATAGCAGTGTAAAAGGATACAACAATTTTTGAAAGCGGTTTGGCAGTTCCTTTAGAGTTAAGCATATACTTACTATATGATGAAGAATTCTACTCCTAGATATTTACCTACGAGAAATGAAAGTGTATGTCCACACTGACTTGTCTACAGATGTTCATAGCAGGTTTATTCATAATAGTCAAAAACGGGAAACAAAATAAGTGATCACCAACAGATAAATTTTAACAAATCTTTACAATGGAATAGTAGATAAATAAAGAAATAAAAAGGGAATGAGAGGAATTAAGGAAAGGAACACAGTAAACAAGAGTATGTAAAAAAATATATTTCAAAAAAGAACTACATGAGTAAACTGAGCATATGAAGAATATTTATATAAAATACTTTGTCCTTAAACAGAACATGGACACTAATAGGTAAATATATATGCGTGTGTATATATATACACACGCATATATACATAAAGTCAGAGTAGTGATGTAAAAAAACAGAAATGCATGAAAAGTGATCATCCATTTCTCACGGTAAACATGAAGAAAACAATTAACTATCAAAAATAAAAGCTATATTAGGTACATCAAGAATTACAGTATATTCTGCTACAAAGAGATTCACTGATAACAGTTAAAAGACCTGGGAAAATCAGGCAGATTTGAGAGAAAGACAAGATCAAAGCAATTTGAGATGTCTGAAGTGCACATAAGTTATATACCTGAGAAAACAAGATATAAAAACATTCACATATGTGGTAGAAGAAAAATTTAGACTTCACTTTCCAGATCAAATGGTAATGTTTTACAGTAAAAAAGTGATGAAGGTCAGTTTCAGCTCTGTCATGTAGAGCTAAGAAATCTTCACTCTAATTCTTACAGCAAGAAAAAAGCTGAACAAACTTACACTACTTTTCTTGGACCCATCAGAGAACCGAAGTCACAGGAAAAACTGCCATCCAAAAATTTGAGAAATAGGCAAATACAGAGATCAGTCAACCTGGAAAAGAGGCTGCTAGAGTCATAATCTGGTGGGAAAACTAAGGTGGTAATTTTGAGAAATAGCTGAAGGCTGAGTGTAGACTAACTTGAGAGTGAGAAACGTCTCAGGGCTCAGTACTAAGGGTGCCCCTACATTCTGTGGGTTTTATTTCTAGGCATTCCACTGGGCTCCACTGGGTTCTGGGTCCAAGAAAAATCCCTTCACATTTCAGGCAAGGGCAGAGGAAAAGTAACCATTTTGAAATATACCAAGAGTGTTCTACATTAAAAAGGCCAACTCTCCAAGGAAAAAATCTTTACCAGAGCCTTATCTGACCCATGGGAAGAGCAGTTAGCTAATTCCAGCCCCCTGGAGCCTTCCTGTCTTACATAAGGGGAGAAAAAAATGGCTAAGAAATACTTCAAAAGGTCACCTTGCAAGAACTCCAGCCCACTAAAAGACTGATAATTGATACTAAAGTTATAGAATTATTCCCCTCCTTCACACCTTACCAACATATTTACAGGGCTCTAGTATAATAACAGTGGGTTACAATGGAAAGAACTGAAAGCCACAGAACCTGTTTAAAGAGGGGTTCGTGCAGAGACCCAAAGACTAGATGAGAGAGAAAAACAAGGACTCTAGAGGAATTTAAGACCTCTGGCACTTACAACTAGAGAAAACATTAAACGTAGCCAAACTCCTAGCCAGCTTGACATAGAACCTCACACAAAAGGTCCTTTACCTCAGTTCCTTTTACCCAATGCATCACATCTGGCTTTCACCAAAAATATAAGGCATGTGAAAGGCAAGGGGAAAAAAACCCACCAGTTTACAGAAACAAAAAAAGCAAGTCCCAGACTCTTATATGAAACACTTTTTTGAATCATCAGACAGATAATTTAAAATAATTATGATTAACTTGTTAGGGGCTCTAGTGGAAGAACAAAACAATATGCAAGATTATGTGAGTAATGTAAGAAGAGAAATGGGAACTCTAAGAAAGTATCAAAAGGAAATAGTAGAAATCAAAACCACAGTAACAAAAATGAAGAATGTCTTTGTTGGGCTCATGAATAGAATGGACAACAGAAGAACCAATCAGTAAGCTTAAAGATTTGTCAATAGAAACTTTCTAAACTGAAATGCAAAGAGAAGACAGAATGAAAATAAATAGCAGAATATTCAATTACTGTGGGACAATTGAAAATGTGTAACATATGCATAATTTGAATAAAAGAAGGAGAAAGAAGGAAGAAATAATGGACCACAAGAAATATTTGAAATAATAATGGCTAAGAATTTTCCAAAATTAATGACAGACATCAAACCTTAGATCCAGGAAACTCAGAGAACACCAAGCAGGTTGAAAACCAAAAAAAAAAAAAAAAGGTATTTACAGCTAGGCATATCACATTCAAACTTAAAAAAAAAAGAAAATCTTGAAAGAAGCCACAATGGGTGGGGGTGCCACATTAACTAAACAAGAACAAGGACATGAATTACAGCAGATTTCTCATCAGAAGCCATGCAACAAAGAGTGGAGAAAATATTTAAAGTGTTGAAATGAAAGTCCCATCAATATAGAATTCTATATCCAGCAAAATTTCCTTCAGAAGTGAAGGAGAAATAAAGACTTCACACACACACACACACACACACACACACACACACACACACACACACACACACCCTCTGAAGGATTACATTGCCAGTAGATCTGCTGTGCAAGAAACATTAAAATAAATTCTCCAGAAATATGGAAAAGGATATATATATATATATATATATATATATATAGTTCAGAAATTTGGATTTACATAGAGAAAGGAAGAGCATCAGAGAGGGAATAAATGAATGTGAAATAAAATATTTTACTTTTTATTCTTAATTGATCTAAATGGTAATTCTTTACCTAAAGTAATAATAGCAATAATGTATTGAGAGATTACTGCATATGGAAAGGTGAAATGAATGACAGCCATGTAATAAGTGAGGGGAAGGAGGAATTGGGAATATTCTGTTATAAGGTTTCTGCACTACATGTGAAAACTATATAGTGTTATTTGTAAGTAAACTTATATTACTGCAAATGTATACTGTAAACACTATGGCAACCACTGAAAATGTTTAAAAATTAAGTATAATTAACATGCTAATAGAGGAGAGAAATGGAATCATCTAAAGTGGTCAATTAAAACCACAGAGGGCAGAAAAAGATGGCAAGAAAAATAAACAAAGAGCAAATTAAATGGATGTGAAACAGTTACAAACACGGTAGTTTTTACTCTAACTAAATACTCAGTTTAAGTGTGAATGGCCTGAATACACCAATTTAAAAACAGAAATGATCAGAATAGATTAAAAAGGAAGATACACATAAAAAACCCAATTAAGTAGCTAAGAAATCCAATTTAAACAAAGATGCTGATAGGTTAAAATTGAAGGAGTGGAGAAAGATATACCATGCTAACACCAATCAAAAGAAAACTGGGATAGGTATATTATTTTCAGACAAATAAGACTTTAGAACAAGGAAGATTATCACTGATAGTCATTACATAATGATAAAGTCCTTTCTCCAAGAAGTCATAAAAATCCCTGATTTGTGTGCACCTAACACCAGAACATTAACACACGTGAAGCAAGATCATATACAATCACAAGGAAGAAAAGAGAAAAAGCCACTATTTCACTTTTTGGAGACTTCAACTCTTTAGTAATTGATAGACCAAGCAAGCAACAAATAGTAAGGGTATATTTGACCGCAACAGCACCACAAATCAACTTGATCTAATTGACATTTATAAAACACCCCATCCAACAACAGCAGAACACATATTCCTCTCAAGCTCATATGACACATTCACAAAAATAGACCATATCGGAGGCCATAAAAACAACTTAACATTTTACAAATTTTTTAAAATTCTTATTGAATATAGTTGGTTTACAATGTTGTGTTAGTTTCAGAAAATGCCTTAACATTTAAAACAATAGAAATCATAAAAGTATGTTCTCAAACCACAATGCAATAAACTAGAAATCAAGAAGAGAAATATACCTGGAAAGTCCCCCAATACTTAGAAGTTATGCAACACATTTCTAAATAACAAATAGGTCAAAGAAGTTCCACGAGAAAAAACTGTTTTGAAATAAATGAAAAGAGAAACTGATAACAACTGAAGATGTTGAATAAGTAATAAAAAAAAAAACCTCCCAAACAAGGAAAATCATAAGACCAGATGGTCTCACTGGTGAATTTAATCCAAAATTTAAAGAATTGACACCAGTTTTTTTCGAACTCTTCCAAAAAATTAAAAGCAGGGAATATGTCCTGAGTCATTCTATGAGGACAGTAATTCCCTGATAGCAAAGCCAGACAAACACTTCACAAGTAATGAAAACTACAGACCAAAATCTCATGAACACTGATGCAAAAATCCTCAACTAAATACTAATACAATTAGTCCAGCAACATATTAAAATTATTATATACCATGACCAAGTGTGATTTATCCCAGGAATGCAAGTGTGGTTCAATATATGAAAATGTATCAACATGATATACTACTTTAATAAAGAAAAAAACATTATCATCTCAATTGATGCAGTAGAGACATTTGACGAAATCCAACATCTTTTCATGATTAAAAAAAATACTGCTAACTAGGAATAGAAGGTAACTACCTTAACATGATAGGATATTTATGAAAGATCCACAGCTAACACCATAGTCAATGGTATAAGGCTGAAAGCTTTTCCTTTTAAATAAGGAACAAGGAAAGGATGGTCACTCCCACCACTTCTATTTAAAATTGCACTGGTAGTTCCAACCAGAGTAGGCAGGGAAAAATCTCTAATGTGCAAAGGAAGGGGTAAAACTATCTCCATTTGGAGATGATATTATCATTCATATATATGTATATATATTTCTAGAGAATTCACAAAAAAATAGAATAAGTGAATTCAGCAAAGCTGCATGATATGACATCAACACACAAAAATCAGTAGTATTTCTATGCACTAGCAATGAACAATCTAAAACAGAAACTAAGAAAACTGTTTGTTTAAAATAGCATCGGAAGAATAAAATAATTAACAATAAGTTTAACCAAGGACGTTGCTATGGTCGGAATATTTGTATTCCCCCCAACACACACAAAACTCATATGTTGAAATCCTAACTCCCCATGGTGATGGTATTAGAGGGTGGGGCCTTTGGAGGTGATTAGTTTTAGTTCATGAGGAATGGGATTAATGTCTTTCCAAAAGAGTCCTGAGAGAGTTGCCTTGCCCCTTCTGCCATGTGAGAACACAGTGTAAAGACAGCCATGTATGAGGAAGCAGGTCTCATCAGACAGCAAATCTGCTTGTACCATGATATTGGATTTCCTAGCCTCCAGAACTGTGAGAAATGGTGGTTATTTATAAGCTACCCAGTCCTTGGTACTTCCGGCATAGCAGCCTGAACAGACTAAGACAGAGGAAAAAGACACTGAAAACTACCAAACATTGCTGAAATAAATTTTAAAAGACTTCAATAAATAGAAACACATTCTGTGTCCATAGATTGAAATACTTAATATCGTGAACATGACAGTACTCCCCAAAGTGATCTACAGAATCAGCGAAATTCCTTGCAAAATCCCAATGACTTTTTTTTCAGAAATAGAAAAGCAGATCTCAAAATTCATATGGAAGTGCCAGGGACGCTGTAGCCAAAACAATATTAATAAAAAATACGATGTTGGAGGACTCACATTTTCTGATTTCAAAATTTAATACAAAACTACAGTAATCAAAACAGTGTGAAATTGGCATAAGAATAAAAATATAGACCAATGGAATAAACTTACATTCCAGAAATAAATCTATACATCTATTGTCAATTGATTTTTGACAGGGATGCCAAAACATTCAATGGGGAACGGAAAGTCTCTTCAACAAATGGTACTGGGAGAACTGGATATGCAAAAGAATGAAATTGAATCCTTGTCTCACACTATATACAAAAATTAAATCAAAATGGATCAAAGACCTGAAAATGAGTTAAAACTATTCAACTCTTAGAAAAAAACGTGTAGGTAAATCTTCATGACCTTATACTTGGCAATGTATTCTTAAATAGGACACCAAAATTTCAAGTAACAAAAGAAGAAATAGACTTCGTTGAAATAAAAAACTTTTGTGCACCAAAGAATACTATTAAGAAAAGACAACTTACAGAATGGGAGATAATATTTGCATACAAATATCTGACACGATTCTAGTTCAAGAACGCAGAAAGAACTCTTAAAACAACAATAAAAAGTCAAATAACCCCATTTAAAAATTAGCAAAGGACATGAATAGACATTCTCCAAAGATATACAAATGACCAACAAACACATGAAATAATGTTCAACATTATTAGCCATTAAGAAAATGCAAATAAAACTATGAGATGCCACTTCATATCCACTTATTTGGCTACAGTATAGTAATTAAAAAGGAAAATAAGTGACACTGAGGAATGAAGAAATCATTGCCTTCACATGTTGCTGGTGGAAAGGTGAAATGGTAGTCACTGAGGAAAACAGTTTGGTGTTTTCTCAAAAAGCTAAATGTAGAATTACCATAAGGCCCAGCAATTCCACTTCTAGATATACACCAAGAGATTTGAAAACAAGTATTCAAAGAAATATATGTATATGTATGTTCAGAACAGCACTATTCACAATCATCAAAAGGTGGAAACAACCCAAATGTCCTTCAACTGGTGAATGGATAAACAAAGTGTGGTACACTCAAACAATGGATTATCATTCAGCTGTAAAAAGGAATTAAGTACAAGTATATGCTATAACACTGATGAATCTGAGAAACATGCTAAGTAACAAAAGAAGACACAGAAGTTAATATTGTCTAATCCCATATACATAGAATATCCAAATTATGCAAATCTATAGGAAGAGAAAACAGATTATTGATTGCCAATGGCTGAGGGAGGAGGGAATGAGGAGTGACTGCTAATTGGGTATGGATTTTGTTTTGGAAGTGATGAAAATATCTCTGAGTTAACTAGAGGTAATGGTTTTACAACATTTTGAATATGCTAAAATGTCACTCAAAGCACTTTAACCTTCAGATGGTTAATTTTGTGTTATATAAATTTCACCTCACTAAAAAAGTGTGTAAGTTGGGCTTTAGTAAAATTAAAAACTTCTGCTCTCCAATTGACTGCTAAGTGAATGAAAGACAAGCCACAGACTGGTAGAAAATATCGAATGCTGGCTATGATATACTGCAGTAGGAACTGCCATTCATTGCTGGTGGGAATACAAAATATTCCCACCAGAACCTTGGAAGAGGTGCCACCTTGGAAGATAGTTTAGTAGTTTCTCAAAATATTAAGCATAGCCCTAACATATAACCCAGCAATCCTCCTCCTAGAGACTATCAACTGATTTGAACACTTATTCCCACATAAAAACTTACATGTGAATACTTATAGCAGTTTTATTTATAATCACCAAAAACCTGAAGCAACCATGATTATATCAATAGGTGAATGGTACCTTCACACAATGGAATGTTGTGGAGGATTAAAAAGAAATAAGTTGTTTGGTACTGATTACTTATCTGGCCTTGGGCAAGTGACTTCAATGAGCTTTGGCTTTTCTCATCTGGAAAATGGGGATAATAAACTCATGATGTTGATGTTAGGATTAAGTGAGATAATATAAGTAAAGTGTTTAGCACATTACATGGCACATTGTAAATGCTCAATAAACATTAACAATTATTATTAATATTATTGTTATCATTATTAAAGCAGTCAAAAATACCAAAACTTTTCTTCATGCAACAGATAGATACTTATTGTGCATTTACTCTGTATCAAACTTTACTAAGTACTGGTAATTGAGAATTGGCACATCTATTGACTATAGATGGTGATTTCTGTTTCCTGACCTTACTTCTTTAAAGACAAAACTTAACTGTGCATCATTCACTTAAACAGATCAACCCATTTCCATATTAAAAAATTTTAAGGCTGATATATTTTAGTGATGCTTAATTAAGAACTATGGTAACAACAAATAAAGAAATTCAAGTATAATTTAACTGAAAAAAATGAGATAAACTATCAAGCCCCCAAAACACATCGATAAACTTTAAATGTATATTGCTAAGTAAAAGAAGCCATTCTGAAAAGCCTACATACTGTATGATTTCAATTACATGATATTCTGGAAAAAGCAAAGCTATAGGGGCAGTAAAAAATCAGTATTTGGAGGTGGTTCAAGGTGGCAGCATAGGAAGAGCTTGAACTTGCCTCCTCCCATGGACACAACAAATACACACCTAAATACGGATCAATTCCCTCTAAAAAGAACCTGAGAACCAGCTGAACACCTGCTCCACAACAAAGCATAAAAATGACCACATTGAGATGGGTAGGAGAGGCAGAAAAATGCTCTCACCAAAAATTCTACCCCCAGTAAGGCAGTGCACAATAGAGAGGTATCTCACCAGGCAGGCACCTCTGCCAGAGGAGAGAGGGGTTGGCACCCCACATCAGGTACCCCGGCCCCTGGGATCTACACCAGAGATATGAGACCCCAAAATGCTTGGCTTAAAAAACCAATGAAGCTGACATCCAAGGGTCCCGAAGTGCTATAGGAACCTGAGACTCCCCTCGTAAAGGGCTCACATGCAGTCTCATTCACCCTGAGATCCAGTAAAATAACAGCAGTTTGAAAAGTGCCAAGACTATATGTGAAGGAGTCATTTGTGAATCTAAAAGCATCAATTGGAGGGGTGGGAGGTGGTGGAAACACTCCTCAGAGTTGGAGGCACTGGCAAACGCCATTGTTTCACTTCTCACCTAACCTGCTAGCACAGGTGAGGGAGCTGGGGCACGAGGTTGAGCATGAGCTATTATAGCATTACCCCTCTGCATTGCTGAAGCCAGAGAGCTCTGGCAGCCGCAGCACTTCCTGGCTCCCTGCTGTGGCAGGTGGGTGCCAACTGTTGCAGCATTCTCCTGCTTCCTAGCTAAAGTCTGCGAGTTTGGGCAGCTGCAACACCCCTCCACTCACTGACTGGGACTGGTGAGTGTGAGCAGTCACTGCATTATCCTTCTCCCAGCCTAAAGCCAACTCAATACTCCCCTGCCTCCTAGTTGGGGCTGGCAAGCATGAACAGTCATGGTATTCTCCTATTCCTGGCCTAAAAACAATGCACACACATAGACAAGGCACTCTCATTTTGCATTGCTGCAGCCCGTGGATGCAGTCAGTCAGGTAATCTTCTTGCTGCATTCCTGAAGGAAGGGAGCAAGCCCTACCTCCCATACTCCCCAGCCACCTAGCTAAAATCAGTAGGCATACACAGTCTACACAGGGAACACCCCTTGATTTCCTGGCCCTGATGGCCAAGGGGGCTGGCATTTCCGAGCTCCATGGGACTGTAGCAATGGGAAGGATAGTTCTTGGCAGGCCACTACCCCCAAGATACTGCATGGACAGTAGACTAAAACACAGCCCCAGTCTTCTTGTTAAAAAGGCCTATTTACGTAGCCTGGAGCTTCACCCTGAGGGACAGGTTTCAGGTTTCCTGCACATCTAGAGACTAAGGAGGCACTCCCAGGGAAAGTAAGCAGGGATACACCATCCTCACACACCCCTTAGCCTTGCTACAGCTCAATGATGCTCCCCAGAAAGGAGATTATACACGTGTCTGGAGCCCCAACTTTAGCAACTGTCACCCAGGGGACACCTCCAGTTCTCCTGGTCTAGAGGTCAGCAGGGATTAGGATTGTGGTCCCACAGGACTGTATATGTATTCATACTTTAAAAGCTGCTGCCTAAGGTTCTAGCATCCTAAAACTACATGCCAAATGAGATTCCTCCTCTTGGAACACTGACAGGCATCAGCACACACTCAATGGCAGGGGCATATCACAAATAAGTTAGGTGGCACCCTGCACAGAGCCTGAATGGGCAAATGCCACAGCCCCTCACTCTTCTCACAACAGCCAAGCCATAATCAGCCTGGGCAGGCACCCTGAGCCCCACCCATCCCATGTAGAGACCTAGCCATGACTCCTCATGTGGCAGCTGAGCCACAGCTGGGCTAGGCAAGAACCCTTATCCCTGCCCTCTCCATGCAGTGGCCACTGCCCTATCAAAGCCAGCAGGCACACTCAGCCCACATGAGGGATATCCATAGAATGCCTGGCTCTGGTAGTCAGGGGAGATTGTGCTTTGGACCACACAGAATAGCTCCTACACAAGACCACTCCTTCAAGTCTGAGGAGGGTAGCTGTTTGGCTATATATATATATATATATATATATATATATTTATATATATTTATATATATATTATATATAATATATATATAATATATATTATATATGTATATATATATATATAGAGAGAGAGAGAGAGAGAGAGAGACAAACCTAGAGAGACAAGCAAACTGAGTAGACAAAGGAATATGTTCCAAACCAAAGAACAAGGCAAATCCCTAGAAAAAGATGTTAATGAATGGAGATAAGCAACCTGCCTGATAAAGATTTCAAATTGTTGGTCATAAAAGTGCTAACTAATATCAGGAGAAAAATGGAAGAACACAGCAAGAACTTCAACAAAGAGATGAAAAATATAAGTACCGAACAGAATCATAACTGAACTTAAAAATACACTAGAGGGGTTCAACAGCAGAATGGAAGAAATAGAAGCACCAATCAATGAGCTGGAAGACAAAGCATTGGAAAACACCCAGATAAAGCAGCAAAATGAAAAAAAGAGTTAAAATAAGTTAGGATATCTTAAGGGTCATCTGGAATGACATCAAAAGGAGTAACATTCACTTTATAGGGGTCCTGAAGAAGGGAAAGGGCCAGAAAGATTATTGGAAGAAATAATGGCTGAAAACTCCCCTAATCTGGGGAAGGAAACAGACATCCAGGTCCAGGAAGCCCAGAGAGTTCCACATAAGATGAACCTAAAGAGAAACACACCAAGTCATATTATTATTAAAATGATAAAAGTTAAGGATAAAGAGAGAATATTAAAAGCAGTAAGAGAAAAGCAAGTTATTATGTACAAGGGAAACCCCATAAGGCTATGAGCAGATTTTTCAGCAGAAACTTTACAGGCCAGGGAGTGACATGACATATTCAAAGTGCTGAAAGGAAAAAAATACCAACCAAGAATTCTCTACCTGGCAAAGTTATCATTCAGAATTGTAGGACCAATTAAGAGTTTTACAGATAAGCAAAAGCTAAAGGGGTTCATCACCAATAAACCAGCCTTATAAGAAATGTTAAAGGGACTTCTGTTAGCTAAAAAGAAAAGGCACTAATTAATAATAAGAAAACATATGAAAATAAAAATCTCACTGGAAAAGATAATAAATGTAGTGGGTTAATCACTTATAAAGCAAGTACAAACGGCAAAAGACAAAAGTTGTAAAATTAATTAAAAATACAATTATTAGATGAAAGAAACAAAATGAGATGTGAAATGTGTCATCAAAAATATAAAACGAGGAAGAGTAAAAATATAAAGCTTCAGAATGCATTCAAATTAAGTTATTACTGACTTAACACAGATTGTTAAATACATAGGAGTCCATATGTGAGTCCCATGGTAACCACAAAGAAAATGTATAGTAAATACACAAAAGGAAATAGAAAGGAATCTAAACATAACAATAAAGAAAACAGTCAAACCACCAGGGAAAAGAGAAAGAGAAGAAGAAAGAGATGGACAGGAACTACAAAAACAGCCAGAAAACAGTTAACAAAATGGCAATAAGTACATACCTATCAATGATTATTTTAAATGTAAATTGACTAAACTTTCTAATCAAAAGACATAGGGTGGTTGAATGGATTTTTTAAAAATACCCTTTTATAATATATACTTTTTAGAAGAGACTCATTTCATACCTAAAGATACGCACAGACTGAAAGTGAGGGAATGAAATACATGTTATGCAAATGGAAATGAAAAGAAACCTGTTGTATGGAGCAGCAATACTTATATCAGACAAAATGGACTTTAAAACAAAGACTGTAACAAAAGAAAAGAAGAGCATTACACAATGATAATGGGGTCAATCCAACAAGAGGCTCTAACATTTGTAAACATTTATGTACCTAACAGGAGCAACTCCATATATAAAGCAAATAAAAATAAAGGGAGAAATAGACAGCAATACAACAATAGTAGGGGACTTTAATACCTCACTTACATCAATGAAATAGATCACCCAGACAGAATACCCACAAGGAAACCCTGGCCTTAAATGACACATTAGGCCAGACGTACTTTATAGATGTACACAGAACATTCCACCAAAAGCAGCAGAATACACATTCTTTTCAAGTGCAAATGGAACGCTCTCCAGAATAGATTACATATAAGGCCACTGAAGAAGTCCCAATAAATTTAAGATTGAAATAATATCAAGCATCTTTTCTGACCACAATTGTGTGAAACTAGAAATTAATTACAAGAAGATAACTAGAAAAATCACAAATACATAGAGAATGAACAACAAGCTATTAGACAACTAATGGGTCAACAAAGAAATCAAAGAGAAAACAAAAAAAATACCTTGAGACAAAAGAAAATGGAAATACAACATTCCAAAATTGATGGGACACAGCAAGACAGTTCTAAAAGGAAAGTTCATAGCAATACAGGCTTACCTCAAGACAGTTTTACATCTTTCCTTCCAATTTGGATGCCTTTTATATTTCTTCTTCTTGCCTAATTGCTGTGGCAAGAATTTCTACTACTATCTTGAGTGAAATTGGCAAGAGTGGGCATCCTTGTCTTGTTCCTGATTTTAGAGGAAAAGCATTCAGCTTTACTCAAATAAACAATCTAACTTTGCATTTAAGGCAACTATAAAAAGAAGAACAATGCTCAACATTAGTTGAAGAAAGGAAATAATAAAGATCAGAGTGAAAATAAATGAAATAGAGATGGCAAAAATTAGAAAAGATCGATGAAACTTCTTTGAAAAGATAAACAAAATTGACAAACCTTTAGCCTCATTAAGAAAAAGTGAGAGACTCCAAATAAATAAAATCATAAATGAGAGGATGAAATTAGAACTGATACCACATAAATACAAAGGATCATACAAAAAACTATGAACAATTATATGCCAAGTTAGAGAACCTATAAGAAATGGATAAATTCCTAGAAACATACAGTCTTCCGAAACTGAATCATGAAGAAATATAAAATCTATGTTCATCATAGCATTTTTTACAATAGCCAAGATATGGAAGCAACCTAAGTGTCTCATAGATGAATGAATGAATACAATGGAATATTACTCAATAAAAAAGGATGAAATCTTGCCAATTTGCAACATGGATGGACCTAGAGCATATTATGCTAAGTGAAATATGTCACACAGAGATAGACAAATACCATATGATTTAACTTATATGTGGAAGCTAAAAAAACAAATGGACAAACAAAACAAAACAGAAACAGACTCATAGATACAGAGAACAAACTAGTGGTTACCAGAGGGGAGGGGGAAGGAGGGATGGGCAAAATATGTGAAGGGGATTAAGAGGTACAAAATTCCAGCTTTAAAATAAATAAGTCACAAGGATGTAATTTATAGCCTAGGGAATATAGTCAGTAATATTGTAATAACTCTGTATGGTGACAGATGGTAACTAGACTTATCATGGTGATCATTTCATAATTATAAAAATATTGAATCACTGTGTTGAACACCTTAAACTACTATAATATTTTAGGTCAATTATAATTCAATTAAAAATCAGTGCTTGCTAGGGAATGGGAGGGAAGGTTTAATAAGTGAAGCATGGGGGATTTTTATGGTGGTGAAATTATTTCATATGATACTTTAATTATGTATATGTGGTATTATGTGTATGTCAAAACCTATAGAACTTCATAGCACAAAGAGTTAACCTTAGTGTATAGCAATTTAAAAATATATTTAGAAAGTTGGGGGATACCAGGATAAAAGGCACACTGTGACAAAAATCTAACTGTATTATAAGTGTTTGAAACAACCTCACTGAAGGGGTTTGGAGGATAGGCACTGCCCTAAGTAACTTTGGAAATGAGTCTAAAAGAAAAAACAAAGGAAATTCACTCCACTCTAGTTGGTAAAGTTCTTTCCCATGGGGATACAGGTTAACAATTTTCATACTGCTTTACAATATACTGTCCTTGAATAACTTAATACATGAGTTACATGTGCCATGAGCCCAGTTTTTCACTGTTAGAGTGGGACTTTACATATTGGTAACAGTAGGAAGCTAGAATGATACATGTGGTAATGGATTAGAGTTGGAGACATCAGTGTGTGCTCATGTGCAGCTTAGTATACACATAGAAGGCTACATACAGAAACATTTATAGATATGTGTAGATGCACAGGTTAATACACACATATACTTTCTTGCTCTGTCATCTGAGATATCCTAGAAGAAATGGTACCCAAGTAGGAGCAAACACACCTAGTGCCCAGGTGTTGGTTTATAATACCATTCTCCAATAAAAGGAACCAAGGCTTTGTGGAGAAATAGCTGATCCTAGGACTATTATAAGTAATACACAAAATGAATCTAGGACATCCTATAGTGTCATAAAGTAAGTAGATTCTCAAAAAGGAAATGCCCACTTTGATGGGAGTATGTCAAAAGGACACAAGAGCCAATTTAAATTGCCCTCAAGGGCCAAAGTTGGAAAATATTTGAGCAACAAAATAGAGTAGTTAGTATAGGGTGTGCATAGTGACTTCCTTACAAAAAGTACAATATGGAAAGAGAGAAATGAGTCACTGTACAGTGGAGGACTCTGGCAAAATACCTCTGCCAGTTTATCAAAATCACATCAACAGTGACAAATTATGTTAATAGTAGGTACCCTTGATATGATGCAATGAAAATGACACTGTACCTCTGTAGTCTTCCTTGCAAGAAGACATGACCACAGTCTAATCATGGGAAAAACATCACACAAATTCTAATTGAGGGACATTCTACAAAATACCTGACCAATACTCCTCAAAACTATCAAGGTCTTCAAAAACAAGGAAATTCTGAAAATTTGTCATAGCCAAGAGAAGCCAAACGAGAGATGAAGACTAAACTTAATCGGGCATCCTGAATAAGGTCCTGAAACTGAAAAAAGACATTAGGTAAATACTAAAGAAATCTGAATAAAGTATGGACTTTAGTTAATAATAATATATTTATATATAATATTAATTAAGTAAATACAAGTAATGTAGCTCATTAATTATACAAATGTACCACAAAAAGGTAAGTTGTTAATAATAGGGGAAATTGTGTATGGGGTACATGGTATCTCCTTGTACAATCTTCTCAGTTTTTCTGTAATCTAAAACTGTTCTAAATATAAAGTCTATTTGAAAATGTGAAGGCTGATTAAAACTTACACATTTTCTTCATAATTTACTGAAGCTTAAATATAAAGCAAGTATCCTCATATGTATCCAAGCATAATAAAAGTCACCTGAACTTCAGGCTGGCTTCAGAACTTCACAGGAAAACCCAGTGCCAAAATAAAACTACAATGGAATGGGAAGGTGGAGAGAGCTAAGATACATGACTCAAGAACCTTATACCTTGTAGTGAGGTGGATGGACCTAGAGTCTGTCATACAGGGTGAAGTAACTCAGAAAGAGAAAAACAAATACCATATGCTAACACATATATATGGAATCTAAAAAACAAAATTGTTCTGAAGAACCTAGGGTCAGGACAGGAATAAAGATGCAGACATAGAGAATGGACTTGAGGACACAGGGAGGGGGAAGGGTAAGCTGGGACGAAGTGAGAGAGTGGCATGGACATATATACACTACCAAATGTAAAATAGCTAGTGGGAAGCAGCCACATAGCACAGGGAGATCAGCTCAGTGCTTTGTGACCACCTAGAGGGGTGGGATAGGGAGGGTGGGAGGGAGACACAAGAGGGAGGGGATATGGGGATATGTGTATACATATGGTTGATTCACTTTGTTATACAGCAGAAACTAACACACCATTGCAAAGCAATTATACTCCAATAAAGATGTTAAGAAAAAGAACCTTATACCTAACCAAGCTACTGTTCTATTATGAAAACTTTGACAAAAGATATTGTCAATGTTAAAAAATTGAGAATTCACAGTGCACACAAGCATGTTTTGAAATATTTTCTACAACTAGTCAGTGGATCAAATTTTAAAAGTCGGCTCTTGTAAAGGTGGAGATCTGGGTATGAAAGAACCTGCAGGAATCACTGAGGAAAATAATTATAGATTTAAGGTCAAGTACTGTGTGGATATTGTTATTAAAGAAGAGAACATAAAATTATAGTAATTGGCAATGTAAATCTATAATGCATATAACAAAAATTAAGAGGTTAAGGAAGAAAAGATGGAACGCGTTTGAAATTGTAATTTCCCTTACCTCTTTTAATTGAAGTATAGCTGATTTGCAATATTGTGTTATTTTCAGGTATATAGCAAAGTGATTCAGGTATTTTTTCATATTATATTCCATTATAGGTTATTATAAGATATTGAATATAATTCCCTGTGCTATAAAGTAAATCCCTGTTGCTTATCTATTTTATGTATAGTAGTTTGTATCTGTTAATCTCATACTCCTAATTTGTCCCTCCCTCCCTTCCTCTACCCTTTGTAACCATAAGTTTGTTTTCTATGTCTGTGAGTCTGTTTCTGTTTTGTATATAGATTCATTTGTATTATTTTTAGATTCCACATATGTGATATCATATAGTATTTGTCTTTGTCTGACTTACTTCACTAAGTGTAATATTTTCTAGGTTTATCCATGTTGCTGCAAATGGCAGTATTTCATTCTGTTTTGTGGCTAATATTCGTGTGTGTGTCTGTGTGTCTGTGGCACATCTTAAGCCAATTGTCTGTTGATGGGCACCTGGGTTGTTTCCATGTCTTGGCTGTTGTAAATAGTGCTGTTATGAACATTGGGGTACATGTATCTTTTCAGATTAGAGTTTCATTTTTCCATATATCCCTTACCTTTTACAGCTAGAGGTTAGTTTTATGACAGTTATTTTGTTTTGTTCACATATGCCTGAAACAGTACCTAAAATAATACATGTTTCATAGTAAGTACTCAATAAATATTTATTGAATGAATAACAGAGAATCAATAAATGTCATCTAAAGCTGGCAAATCAATAATAGAGGTCGACAAGTATTTAAAGTTTCAAGGATATAGTCCTTTCAGATTATCATTGGGGAAAAAAATCAAATACAAACCTCAGGCATAAGGAAGTACATTAAGTGTGGTATTACTAGCAAAGATGATTTTAATAGCATTTCAGTGATGTACAGAGTATATTACACAATAAAGTTCTAGCATACATCTTTATGCAACAAAATAATTTAGCATTAAAGTACATAAAGAAAAATCTGAAACAGAAAGAAATAGCCACAGCTGTTCACTGCTCTTCATTCCTAGGTCATGCCCCTTCCCTGCTCCCCACAGCTTTACTGAGATACAATTTGACATATAACTTTGTGTACCTTTAAGGTGTACAATGTATTGATTTGTTACACTAATAGATGACAGTATGATTACCACCATAGTGTTAGCTAACATTTCTATCATATCACATAATTACCATTTCTTTTCTGTAGCAAGAACATTTAAGATCTATTCTCTTAGTAACTTTCAAGTATATAATACAGTATTGTTGTATCATGTTGTGCATTAGATCCCCAGAACTTACTCATCTTCTAACTAGAGGTTGGTACACTTTGACCAACATCTCCCCGTTTCCTCCATCCCCCTTGCCCTCAGCCCCTGGTAACCACCATTCTACTCTCTGTCTATGAGTTAGGCTTTTATAGATTTCACATATAAGGAATATCATACAATATTTGTCTTTCTCTATTTTATTTCACTTAGCATAATGTCCTCAAGGACCATTCATGTTGTCCCATAAGGTACAATTTCCTTCTTTCTCATGGCTGAATTTACAATATATCACAACTTCTTTATCTGTTTATCTGTTGAGAGATACACAGGTTGTTTCCATATCTTGGCTATTGTGAATAATGCTGCAATAAACATGGAAGTGCAGATATCTCTTTGAAACCCTGTTTCCATTTTCTTTGGATATATACCAGAAGTGAGGTTACTGGATCATACGGTAGGTCTTTTTAAAATTTTTTGAGGAACCTCAATTCTGTTTTCCATAGTGGCTGTACCAATATATATTCCCACCAACAGTGCACAAAGGTTCCCTTTTCTCTACATCCTCAACAACACTTGTTATCTCCTGTCTTCCTGATGCTAGCCATTCTAACAGGTATGAGGTGATATCTCATTGTGGTTTTGATTTGCATTTCCCTGATGATTAGTGATGTTGAGCATCTTTTCATGTCCCTGTTCCACGTCATCCCCTCAATGCATATAGTCAAAATGATTAAACAGGTGAATTCTTGTGAACCTCTAAGAAACACATAATATGAATACTATAAAAACTTTTCCAAGACCAAAAACTAGAAAAATTCAAAATATAATTTATAAAACTATCATAATACTGACAACAAACCCTTACAAAATGGTACCCAAAAAACTGTAGAAACTAATCTCTCTAAAATTATTGATGCATATATCTTAAAAATAACATTAGCGGATGGAATCAGGCAGTTAATTAAGCATATATTAAACCATGATCAAGTAGAGCATTCATAAAAAATATAAGGATGGTTGCATATTAAGAAATAACTATTATAATTTACCATATCAGTAAGTCAAAGGAGGAAAAACATAGTTACCCCAATGAATTACAAAGTGTATTTAATGTAACTTAATATCCATTATGATTTTTAAAACAAACCTTCTGGAAATACAGTTGACCCTTGAACCACACAGGAGTTAATCCACATATAACTTATAGTGGACCCTCTGTATCTGTGGTTCCTTCACATCCATGGATTCAACCAACCCTGGACCATGCAGTACTGTAGTATTTACTGTTGAAAAATATCCATGTATAAGTGGTCCTGTGCAGTTAATATACACATTGTTCAAGGGCCAACTGTATTTACTTATCATCATTGGTGATATATTAGAAGTTTTCCCATTAAAATAAGAAATGAGAAATCTACTTACTAGCACTGTATCAGTTGGATAGGTTTTGGAAATAGTAGCCAGGTAATTAGACTAAAATAAATCATACTGGAAAATGAATGATGGAAATAAAATTATCATTATTTATAAATGATAGGATTGTATCTTTTGAAAATGAAAGAGAATCAATTGAAAAATTCTTGGAAACAAGAAAATTCAGTAAGGTGACTGGCCATAAAATTAATACATAAAAGTCAATTATCTCTTCTATAAATAAACAAAAAGTAGTTTGAAAAGATTATGGAAGGAAGCATCTCACTTACAGTAGCACAACATCAACAAAGTCTATGTATATATTTAACATGGAATGTCCATGGCTGATAAGAAATATGATAAAACCTTACTACATTACATGAAAAAGCTACTTTGTTCTTGTCTAAAGTGATGGTCTATTCCAAATATTTAGTCTTTTTAATTTTTAAATCTAATATGATCCTATTAACATATTAGTAAGATTTTTCATTTTTCACTGTGTTTTAGTCATGGCAAAATGAGTCTAAAATTATCTTGAAAAATAAATGTGAAAATAATGAGGATAGAAAAGTGGAGTAATGAGGCAAGATGAACTCTATTATATATCAGTTAGGTTATATTCAAAGAACAGGTCAAACAACAGAAAAGAATAGAGAAGCCAGAAACAGATCCATGGGGATTCAGTGTATTCTAAGTAAGTAGGAAAATATGGATTATTCGATAAATTTTGTTGGGACAATTGACTGACTAGCTATTTGGGAAAAATTAATGAATCTCTTTGTAGCAGAATATACTGTAATTCTTGATGTATCCAATATAGCTTTTATTTTTGAGATAGAAATTCAAGTCCAAAATGCTTAAGACCCTAAATTAAATTATTTTTCTCTTGCTAGTTAAAAGTTCAAATTAAAATTGTCTCCAATTTTTTACCCTCTAAATCTCAGACAGAGAGCACATCAGTACCTGGGTAGAGTTAGCATTCCTTTGGCAGCTTCAACCTGGGCCCTCAGTGGAATGAATGTAATTCCTTCAGATCCTCACTTCCTTCATTGCCAAGTCTTTCATGAGCTTTGATTTTTAAATAATTCCAAGAGGATGCACGATTATCAGAGTGCCAACCACAAACATGCCAAATTAATTTTTTTAAAAAGCCCGTCCTGTATTCATGTTTAAGGTAATTATCAGTATGTATGTTCCTATTACCATTTTCTTAATTGTTATGGGTTTGTTTTTCTATGTCCTTTTCTTCTCTTGTGTTTCCCTCTTAGAGAAGTTCCTTTAGCATTTGTTGTAGAACTGGTTTGGTGGTGCTGAATTCTCTTAGCTTTTGCTTGTCTGTAAAGCTTTTGATTTCTCTATCGAATCTGAATGAAATCCTTGCCATGTAGAGTAATCTTGGTTGTAGGCTCTTCCCTTTCATCACTTTAAATATATTGTGCCACTCCCTTCTGGCTTGTAGAGTTTCTGCTGAGAAATCAGCTGTTAACCTTATGGGAGTTCCCTTGTATGTTATTTGTTGGTTTTCCCTTGTTGCTTTTAATAATTTTTCTTTGTCTTTAATTTTTGTCAATTTGATTACTATGTGTCTCAGCTTGTTTCTCCTTGGGTTTATCCTATATGGGACTCTGTGAGCTTCCTGGACTTGGGTGGCTATTTCCTTTACCATGTTAGGGAAGTTTTCAGTTATAATCTCTTCAAATATTTTCTCATGTCCTCTCTCTCTCTTCTCCTTCTGGGACCCCTATAATGCAAATGTTGGTGCATTTAATGTTGTCCCAGAGGTCTCTTAGGCTATCTTCATTTCTATTCATTCTTTTTTCTTTATTCTGTTCCATGGCAGTGATTTCCACCATTCTGTGTTCCAGGTCACCTATCTGTTCTTCTGCCTCAGTTATTCTGCTATTGATTCCTTCTAGTGTATTTTTCATTTCACTTATTGTATTGTTCAGCTCTGTTTGTTTGTTCTTTAATTCTTCTAGGTCTTTGTTAAACACCTCTTGCATCTTCTCAATCTTTGCCTCCATTCCTTTTCCGAGGTTCTGGATCATCTTCACTATCATTATTCTGAATTCTTTTCTGGAAGGTTGCCTATCTCCACTTCATTTAATTGTTTTTCTGGGGTTTTATCTTGTTCCTTCATCTTGTACATAGTCCTCTGCCTTTTCATTTTGTCTGTCTTTCTGTGAATGTGGTTTTCGTTCCACAGGCTGCAAGATTGTAGTTCTTCTTGCTTCTGCTGTCTGCCCTCAGGACATGATATATTTTCAGTGGAGTCAATCACCATTTGTTGTGTGACATTCTCGGGCAATTTTCAGAAGCCCAGAAGTAGTCAATGAGAAAACAGACATGTTGACTAAGGCTCTTAAAACTAATCGTCTAGGCAGATACTATGGGAGGAAAAAGAAATTCAAGTTGCTGGTGAGAGTGCTCTTTAAGAAGCTTATCATAAGTATTTAAGTAATATAGGGAGCTATGGGAAGGAGGGGTAACAGAAGATTGAAATTTTGATGAAATAAAAAACTAGGCTATTTAAGGTACAAGAGTTGGAGAGGCTAAGTGGTAGAAGTATGAGATGAGAGAGAAATTTCATTGTTAAGTATTACAGAGGTAAAATAGTTATGGGTGATGAGAATTTCTAGTGATTTTCATTGTTAGTGAATTGCAGAAATAGAATGTGGAAGATGGTCAAGGAAGTATAAGGGAGTCATGGGCATGCCATCTATTTTTCAGTTGAAATGTTCTAGGGTTACTGTGGTAATGAAGAAATGTATAACTGTAAAACTGATGCCAACATGTTCAAAGACTGTGGGAGAATGACTTGAAAATGAAATTGGACAGGAAGAGGGTAGTTTTATAGGCTTCAAAGGAGTATGAGATATTGAACAAAGGTCTGAAAAATAGTAAAGGGGAATCAAGGGTATACCAACTCATTTCCCTGGACCTAGTATATGTCCACTCTGGGAGAATGAGGATGTATCAGTTGATAGTGTTATATGGGAATCATTCTCCATCAAGGAGAACCAGGTTCCAGTCAGGGAAAAAAAAGTTATGGGTAGAGAAAGTAGTCTAGAAAAAAATTGAATATATAAACATGCCTCTTTAAAACAGAATTAGGTTAGAGGTTGGTTTGTGACATTACTTTATTAGTATAGTTAGAAGTCCTATATATGCCTTAAATTACATTTATTTTGAAGAACATACTAGTTCACTAAATAAGAGGCTTTTCTCCTCAAATTAGTCCAATTTATTGAGACCCCAAGGCACTGATCTTTCCTGTCATTCATGTAGTAGCCATGTAGTATAACACAACAAATTAAACTGACTGAAGCTCGAATCCAATTTTCTCACCAATAGATTTGGAAATAAGAAACTCATCCAACTCCAATTAAAACTCATTCAGATCACATGGCTTCAACATGAGTTGGAATCATACATTCTTAAATTCTATTAATCACCTTCATTATGTAACATATTCAACATCTGTAAAGTTAGGCACCTTAGAGATAATTAGCAAAATGTACAATTTGGATCCAATTTTCTTCTTTTTCTTTAAAGAAGGTAATAGAAGCAAAAAAAACTATGAAATACACAATAGATTTAGGCTAACATATAACATCATCACTAGTATTAGTATTTTTCTTGTCAAATAATGTAAAGTAAAAGACTATTGAACTGTATGTCAATATGTCTGGCTTATATCCCCCCCCCCATCTTGTCTTCTTTGGGCCTGTCCCTTCACCTATATAGAGTTTAGCTTTCTCATCTATCAAATGTAGAGGATAATCTGAATCATCTCTAAATGACTTTCCAGTTTGAAATTGTGCTGGCTCCTCTCACTTTGCTCTTCTTTTTGCTCAAATATAAGGAAAAACACAGAGCAGCCATTATATTAGTCAGAGTTCTCCAGAAAAACTGGACCAATAATAGTTTATATATATGTATATATTAAATATATAATTGTATATATTACATATATCTTATATATTTTCCTATCATAATTTTCATATTTATATATTTTATATATATAAATATGTGTATATATTTATGATATAAAATACAAATATATATATATAAAATGAGATTTATTATAAGGAGTTGGTTCATGAGATTGTGGAGGCTGAGAAAAGTCTCACAATCTGCTGTCTGCAAGCCAGAGTCCCAGGAAAGTGAGTGCTATAAATTCCAATCCTAGTCCTAAGGGTTGAAGAACAGCAGTGCTGATTATATAAATCCCAGTCCAAGGGCAGGAAAAGACTGATATCTCAGCTCATGCAGTCAGGCAGGAAGAGAGAATTCAACCTTCCTCTGCCTTTTTGTTCTATTCAGGCCCTCAGTGGATTGGATAATGCCCATCTACATTGGGGAGGGCAATGTGCTTTACTCTGTTCCCCAATTCAAATCCTAATCTCTTCCAAAAACACCCTATAGACATACCTAGAAACAATATTTAACCAGATATGTGAGTATCCCTTTGCTCAGTCAAGTTGACACAAAAGGTTAGCCATCACAGTTCTATCCCTTGTCAACTTGGCATTCATGCACACCTCCTTAATCCATACTTAATCTCCATATAAATAACAAGGTCATAACTCTAACATTATACAACTCTCCTGAATACAATAAAAAATGCACTAACCGCTTCCCCAGAATAGGAGGTAAAGTCCTTGAGTGATGTTTACTCTTCTCTTCAATATCCCATAACTTAAATAGTGTGATGTAAAATTAACAATACTATGATATAAAGTTAATGATACATCTTATGTTACATGATAAAGGAGTAAGAGAAGAAAGAAAACAAAGATATTTGATACACACACACACAAATATATCCATAACAAAATAAAATAAGGAAGAATACTCATTACAATTACAGTCCTTGTTTCTGTAACTGGTCTCATGATCATAGCTGGTATTTATAACTACCTTTTCCACTACTCATTCTATGTTCCCTTTGCCTTCAGGAAGAACTTCAGCTGATTATGGTTCTTTACCTGGTGTGACCCAAACCCTTATTCCTGAAAGGTCTGGGATGTTAGTGGTTTATCCCAGTGGATGTTAGTGCCTGGATTGAGTTGTAGTTTTCCACTGACCTTAATCACAAGGCATGGTGATATTAAGAGACACCCTAAGGGATCTTATGTGTTCCACACATTCTTCTTTACCTCCATTGTGGAGTAGTAATCCAGTTTCCCCTTGGTAGTTGAGATCCATCACCCCAGCCAGCACAGTAACTCCCTTCTTTGCCTGTTGATTCAGAGGCATGAGGAGCCCAAGTGGCTGTGTGACAACCTTAACTTCCAGTTTAATAGAATCATTGTTGTGTCTCCTGGTGGAAGGATTTTTCCCTCTAGAAGTAAGACCTCTAGGCCAGCAGAGCATAGGGTCACAAAAACAGGAAGCAAAAATATTGCTGATGGGTCACTAGGGGTAATAGTGAGTGACGCCATCCCCTTTTCTACCCCTTGATTCCTGAACCCATTAATCCTGTCAGAGAAACAGCACAACATACTGACCATTCATTCAGAGCATATACAGCCTTCTGGAGAACCTTGTCCCAGCCCTCCAAGGTATTGCAACCTAGCTGGCACTGTAACTGAATCTTCAAAAGGTCATTCCACTATTCTGTCAAGCCAGCTGCTTTGGATCATGGGGAACATGATAAGACCATTGAATTCCATGAATGTGGGCCTATTGCCACACTTCTTTTGCTATGAAGTGAGTTCCTTGATCAGAAGCAATGCTGTGCAGAATACTATGACAGTGGATAAGGCATTCTGTAAATCCATGGATGGTAGTTTTGGCAGAAGTATTGCTGGCAAGGAAGGAAAATCTCCATATTCAGAGTATTTCTGCCAGTAAGAACAAAATGCTGTCCGTTCCATGATGGAAGCAGTGCAATGTAATCAGCCTGCCACCAGATAGCTAGCTAATCACCCTGGGAAATGGTGCCATATCAGGAACTCAGTGTTGGTCTCTGCTGCAGGCAGATTGGACACTCACTGGTGGCCATAGCCAGGTTATCCTTGGTGAGTGAAAGTGCGTGTTGCTGAGCCTATGTATAATCTTAATCCTTTCTACCTTGGACACTTAATTCATGAGGCCATTGGACAATAGCAGGGGTGATTGAGGAGAGAGGCTGACTGGCATGTACAGAATGGGACATCCTATCCACTTGATTATTAAAATTCTCCTCTGCTGAGGTCAGCCTTTTGTGAGCATTCACATTGGACAAAAGTCTCATCACATGTTTTGTCTATTCAGAGGCGTCTTTCCACATACCTCTTCCCCAAATTTCTTTGTTATCAATTTTCCAGTCTTCTCCCAAGTTCCTGAACATCCAGTGTAACCATTGGCCACAACCCATGAATTGGTATATAATTCCATATTTGGCCATTTCTCCTTCCAAGCAAAGTGTAAAACCAGGTGGTCGTCTTGAAGTTACACACACTGGGAAGATTTACCTTCACCACTGTCCTTTAGGGATGTCCCAGAAAGAGGCTGTAGTGCTATAGCTGCCCACTTTGGATGGTGCCTGTATATCTTATAGAACCATCTGTAAACCTGAGATTTCACTTTCTCTGTCAGCAAATCATAGGAAACTCCATAGATGTGGGCTGAGAGAGACAAGGCAGTGTGGCAGGAGTGGTGACCATGGGCATTTGGATACTTCTTCATGTAACTTACTTGTGCCTTCATGGCCTGCTTGGGCTTGATTGTGTACATACCACTTCCATTTGATGATAGAGTACTGCTGTGCACACCCAACTTTATGGCTTTGTGAGTCAGATAACATGGAATTCGTGATGGGTAGCTCAGGTTGCATGATAACTTGATGGCCCATGGTTAAGTGTTCAGTCTCTACTAAGGCCCAGTGGCAGGCCAAGAGCTGTTTCTCAAAAGGAAAGTAATTATCTTCTGAGGATGGCAGGGATTTGCTCCAAAATCCTAAGGGCTGATGCTTTACATATAGGCCATATACATGGCCTGTCAAAGGCTCCAAATAGCATCCTTATATGCCATTGATACATCAAGTACCATTGGATTGGCAGGATCATATGGCCCAAGTGGCAGAGCAGCTTGCATGACAACCTGGACCTGTTACAGAGCCTTCTCTTGTTCTGGGCCCCACTTAAAAAATAGCAGCTTTTCAGGTTATGTGGTAAATGGTCCAGAGCAACACACCCAAATGAAGAATATGTTGCCTCCAAAATCCAAAGCAGCCTAGTAGGTGTTGTGCCTCCTTTTTGGTTGTAGGAAGAGCCAGATACAACAACTTATCCTTCATATTAGAAAGGATATCTCAACATGCCCCATACCACTGGACCCCTAAAAATTTCACTGAGGTAGAAAGCCTCTGAACTTTTTTTATGATTTACTCTTACACCCAAATATCTTACAAATAAGTCTAGAGTAGTTGTTACTTCTCACTCAATAGGTCTAATCAACACAATATCACTAATGGAATGGACCAGTATGATATCTTTTGGAAGGGAAAGATGATCAAGATCTCTACAAACTAAATTATGACATAGGGTTGGAGAGTTGATATACCCCTGAGGTAGGATAGTGACAGTGTACTGCTGGCCTTTCCAGCTGAAGGGAAACTGCTTCTGGTGAGTCTTATTGATAGGGATGGAGAAAACCAGATCAATAGCTATATACCAGGTACCAGGGAATGTGTTAATTTGCTCAGGCAATGAAACCATATCTGGTACAGCATCTGAAATTGAAGTCCCCATCTGGTTAAGCTTATGATAATTCACTGTCATTTATCAAGATTGATCTGTCTTCTGCATAGGACAAATAGATGAGTTGAATGGAGATGTGGTGGGAACTACCACCTTCAAGTCCCCAATGGTGTCACTAATCTTTTAGATCCCTCTAGGAGTTTTTTTTGTTTTTGTTTTTGTTTTTGTTTTTTACTATTTTCCTTGGTAGGGACAGTCTAGTGGCTTCCACTTGATTTCTACTACCATAATAGCCCTCCCTCCACAGTTCAAGGAACCATTGTGGAGATTCTGTCAGCTGCTAAGTATATATATTACAATTATGGATTCCAGAACTGGGGAAATAACCACAAGATTGTTCAGGGACCCACTGGGCCCACTGTGAGATGGACCTGAGCTAAAACTCCATGGATCACCTGACCTCCATAAACACCTACTCTGGTGGAACATGGTGACATTTTATGTCTTCTGGAATTAGTGTCAGTTCAGAGTCAGTAGTCCAGTAGTCCATGAAAGGTCTGATTATTTCCTTTTCCCTAATTCACAGTTACCTTGCTAAAAGGGGTAGGTCCCTTTGGGGAAGGCTGGGGAAAAGATTAACAGTATACAATTTTTTCTTTTTTTTTTTTTTTTTTTTTTTTTTTTGCGGTACGCGGGCCTCTCACTGCCATGGCCCCTCCCGCTGCAGAGCACAGGCTCCGGACGCACAGGCTCAGCGGCCATGGCTCACGGGCCCAGCCGCTCCGCATCATGTGGGATCCTCCTGGACCGGGGCACGAACCCGTGTCCCCTGTATCAGCAGGTGGACTCCCAACCACTGCGCCACCAGGGAAGCCCAACAGTATACATTTTTTGATAGTGTATCAGAGTCCTTCTTCATTGGGACCCAGACTCCCCTCCATTCATGGGGGTTTCTGGGCCTATAAACTCTCTCAAGTCTAGGAATTGATTGAGGGGCTGTGACTCTGTTTTTGTGATTCAGTTTAGACTTTTTCCACTTGACCTAGAACTTTTCTGCTTATACAGATCAAGTAAGAATTTACTAGGCTTCCTATTTCTTTTACTTCTAGGAATAGCACAATTAGCCAACTTCATAGGTCTGTATGACTCAGACTATTCTGATTGCTGCTTTGACTCTGCTGTCCATTATGATAACCATGCCCTCCTTGCCTGTGGCTGTTGAATGCCACCACTTTACCCCTGCCAACTGGGATCCAATTACTCCCATTGCATTTAGGTTCCCCAATTCAGTGGCTGCAGTTCCCACTGTAAGTTTTGGCCTATAGAGAAGAGCAGTCACAGAGGTCTTCTCATCTTCTGAGGGATGCTCAGGCTTCCCTCAAAAGTTTGTTTCTGGCAGCATCGGTTAAAGGTATGTCTTCTGGACCCTCCAGAAGTAAATCTTAAATAATTAAGATCTTAAATAATTAATCCATTCTAACATTCCAATGTTAGATCTTAACTAATTGAGATGAAACTGGGTACCCGGATGAAACTGGGTACCCTGAGCCTGTAAATCCTGATGAGTCTTCTTTGCCAGTGAAAGAGATCTCCCCACTCTCAGTGGATGTGGTCTGTAGATCTTAAATAATTAATCCATTCTAACATTCCAATCTCCTTAAGCCTTTGAATCCCTTTCTCTATTTTAAAACAAGGTAGGTCCAACATTTTCACTTCCCTCACTGTGGACCACCTCTTCATCCATGTTTCAGCCAACCATCCAAACCTTTAGAACCCTTTCTAACTTCCCAGTCTGGAACATTAAAGGCAACATTTCTGCTTAATGAGCTCATGTGAATAAATTCAGCCTGATCCAACTTTATGTTCCTTCCACCGTTATTGAAGCTGAATCCAGCCTCTATAGCCTGACACCAAATTAAATCTTGGAGACAGAGTTTTGGATGAAGTAGAAAAGAATAGCTTTATTGCTTTGCCAGGCAAAGGGGGTCACAGCAGGCTAATGCCCTCAAAACGGTGTGTCCCAACCCCGGGGTGGGAGGGATGGTTTGTGAGGAGTTTTATAGTCAGGGGGCAGGATTGCTGATGAGGATCAGGGTGCGTACAGGGCCCGCATTCCTTCAATCCAGAGATCATCTGGTGTCAGGGATGATGGGCGAACTGTGACCTTCTCTGGAATGAAAAGTGCTTCATCAAGTAGTTAACATCTTCCATTTGGTGGGGGTTTTAGTTCTGCAGAAGAGCTCAAAGATATTGTTATGTGTATCCCTTGAGGGGGAATCGGACCCTGCCCCAAGGCTGAACTATTGTTTCTTGACCGCTCCACCCTTGTCTCTGCATCCCCTCCCTTCCCTGATTAGTAACTGTTTGAACCTGCCCTTTGGAATCCAGGGAAGAGGACACAGAAAGGCTTTTGTGCCCAGGAGCCCCACAGGGTCCTGCTCGGTTTCATTACCTCACACCCTCGGTATCCATTCCCACACATTTGCCTGGGTTTTTGTTTGTATAAATCAGAAAACTCAAGTAGTTCTCTTGGAGTGTATTATACCTCCTCATGGGTGACACTTTGTACCTGACCTTTAGGGGCCTCCTGAGACTTGAGTATAGTTGTAGGTGTAGAAGCAAAGAAGGATAGTGGGGGTGGGTTCTGAGGAGAATCAGCTTTGTTTTATGTGACAACTGCCTCAGGGAAAGCCATTACACTTTCTTCAGGCAGTGCAGGGTTAATTCCCTCAGGCAGGAGTGGAAAGGCCAATAAGACTGGGAGTAGAGAGGCTGAACCACTGGGGGTAGGGATGCTGCTGCCCCTGGGGGTGGAGAGGCTGCTTCTGCTGGGGGTTGGGAAGCTACTTCTGCTAAGGTGGGGAGACCACATCCACTGAGAGTGGGGAGATCTCTTTCACTGGCAAAGAAGACTCATCAGGATTTACAGGCTCAGGGTACCCAGTTTCATCCGGGTACCCAGTTTCATCTCAATTAGTTAAGATCTAACATTGGAATGTTAGAATGGATTAATTATTTAAGATCTACAGACCACATCCACTGAGAGTGGGGAGATCTCTTTCACTGGCAAAGAAGACTCATCAGGATTTAGAGGCTCAGGGTACCCAGTTTCATCAGGGTCTTCTCACATGTCCCCATCCCAACTTACAGGAGCCCATTCTTTCTCAATGACTGCCCTCAATTTAACAATAGATACCCTAAGAGGCTGAGAGTTCAACATGAGTTGTAATTCAGCCAGTTTCCTTATGAGATTCTGCATTTTATTTTCAACAGTCTCAGCCCTGTTGGCTGTAGGCGTTAAGGCTCTCCTTCAGGGCACGCATGGAAACTTTAGGTCATTTATGTGACACTAGAGCTAGGAATATGAATCCCGGAGCTCATCCTTTTCTTTCACCATTTTGTCCAGTGACATTAGGAACAACTGGCCAATCTCATTATATTTGTTAGTTTTCCAAAAATGTTTGAAAGTATCATATACACAGTCACCCAACTCCTTGCTTCTTTTTTTTTTTTTTTTTTTTTTTTTGCCGTATGGGGGCCTCTCACCGTTGTGGCCTCTCCCTTTGTGGAGCACAGGCTCCGGACGCGCAGGCCCGGCGGCCATGGCTCACGGGCCTAGCCGCTCCGCGGCATGTGGGATCTTCGCAGACCAGGGCACGAACCCGTGTCCCCTGCATCGGCAGGCGGACACTCAACCACTGCGCCACCAGGGAAGCCCCATCCTTGCTTCTTATAAATGGCTGATTAGCAGTATCCAATGCAGATATTTTGCATATCTCTATTGCCACATTATGGCATGCATTATCAGTGCTCTCTTTACTACTGGAAATAATCATTAGAGGCTTTAAATCTAATCAGATTAGAGATCTACTTCTAGAAATCCCAGAACTGATTCAGAAAACTCATTCTTAAAATTCTGTTCCTATAGAACCTCTCTTGGTACCAAAAATCTGTATTAGCCAGGGTGTTCCAGAGGAAAGATGTGTGTGTGTGTGTGTGTGTGTGTGTGTGTGTGTGTGTGTATTCAGATATGTGGGCATCCCTTGGTCCATTCAAGTTGACACATAAAATTAACCATGACAGCCAAGCACGAATATATCAGAAGAATTACTCTTAATCCTTTATTTTAAAAGCATTTATCTCTGTAATTGAAGAGGACTATCAGTTTCAAAGGCTCTTAGATTTTGATCATGTGAAGCCAAATCTATGGATAAAAATGGAATTTGTGATTTGAATTGTGTTGTTTTGCCTTCATGTGTGATATCATGTACCTATGATCTTTATCATATTTCTGGAAATGTAATTCATACTCAGGAGTCTTGTAATAAAATACATTTTTTGGTGCAACCAAATGAGAAACCTCTTTTGGGGTATTTTAGCAATAAAATAGTGATGCTTGGTATTAAGGCTCTGCTAGGAATGAAAGGGCCTTCTGAATCCTCAAACAAATATGGAATGCTCTTTGGTCTATATTTACTGTTCCTCATATCTTCCAGAGATTTCTCATCGTTAAAACTAATAAGTTACAAAGCAGATTTTAAAACTGCTTCACAGATCCCTAGTGATTCCTCATAGGTGTCTCATTCACTTAATCATTTACTCATTCAAAAATATTACTTGAATGTCTGCAGTGTATCAGACACTATGTTAAGTGCAATGTGCCAAGTGAACAAGAGGATGAAGAGAGAAAGTCCGATCATAAGGAAAGAAAGTTGTATATTTACCATTGCTTCAATCAAATCAGGTCTGCTTTAGCTATTTTATATTTTGGATTTCTACAAAAGATTTCCATGACCAAACAAACATGAAAATTACTAGTGTGGTTAATAATAAAGTACCAGGGTATTCATTCCCTTATCATCTCAGTTAGCTAAAATCTAACTGGATTTAGATACATCCTCTGCCTGTGGTGAAGTTACATTGCTTTGAATTCTTCACATACTGTATCACATTATAAATTCTCAGTGTCTTCCAAAGTCTCTGAATTTCTATGGCTACCAAATTGAGGAATGATTTAAAATAAGGCAATGCATTCTGCCTCTGGTACTCAGGAAGGGTCACAGACCTGTGAACAGTTTCCTGTTCATTATCATGAACCTCATATTTATTTCTAAATAGCATAAGTGGTACAGAGAGAGAGAGAGAGAGAGTGAGAGAGAGAGAGAATAGCACCAAAAAGCCTGTGAAGATGACTAATTCTAATGAAATTTTCAGTCGATTTTATTGGTTTCCTGTGAGGCTCTGCTTTCATATCTGAGCATATATGGCTGACTGCCCTAACTGGGTATTGACAGTGTTGTTGTTATTATTTTTATTGTTATATCATTAAAGTACTTCCTTTTTTTTTAACATCTTGATTGGAGTATAATTGCTTTACAATTGTGTGTTAGTTTCTGCTTTATAACAAAGTGAATCATCTATATATATATATACATATATCCCCATATCACCTCTCTCTTGCGTCTCCCTCCCACCCTCCCTATCCCACCCCTCTAGGTGGTCACAAAGTAGTGAGCTGATCTCCTGTGCTATGTGGCTACTTTGCACTAGCTATCTGTTTTACATTTGGTTGTATATATAAGTCCATGCCACTCTCTCATTTCATCCCATCTTACCCTTTCCCCACCCAGTGTCCTCAAGCCCATTCTCTACATCAGTGTGTTTACTCCTGTCCTGCCCCTACATTCTCCATAACCTTTTTTTTTTTTTTAGATTCCATACATATGTGTTAGCATAAAGTATTTCTTTTTCTCTTTCTGACTTACTTCACTCTGTATGACAGATCTTAGGTCCATCCACGTCACTACAAATAACTCAATTTCGTTTCTTTTTATGGCTGAGCAATATTCCATTGTACATATGTGCCACATCTTCTTTATCCATTCATCTGTTGATGGACACTTCGGTTGCTTCCATGTCCTGGCTATTGTAAATAGAGCTGCAATGAACATTGTGGTACATGACTCTTTTTGAATTATGGTTTCCTCAGGGTATATGCACAGTAGTGGGATTGCTGTGTCATATGGTAGTTCTATTTGTAGTTTTTTAAGGAACCTCCATACTGTTTTCCATAGTGGCTGTA
>NC_041234.1:95202879-95237663 GCF_002837175.3 Physeter macrocephalus
GTTAGGGACTGTTCTAATTTCATTCTTTTACATGTAGCTGTCCAGTTTTCCCAGCCCCACTTATTGAAGAGGCTGTCTTTTATCCATTGTATATTCTTGCCTCCTTTATCAAAAATAAGGTGACTATATGTGCCTGGGTTTATCTCTGGGCTTTCTATCCTGTTCCACAGATCTATATTTCTGTTTTTGTGCCAGTACCATACTTTCTTGATTACTGTAACTTGGTAGTATTGTCTGAAGTGCGGGAGCCTGATTCCAGCAGCTCCACTTATCTTCCTCAAGATTGCTTTGGCTATTCTGGGTCTTCTGTGTTTCCATACAAATTATGAAATTTTTTGTTATAATTCTGTGAAAAATGCCATTGGTAGTTTAATAGGATTTGCATTGAATCTGTAGATTGCTTTGGGTAGTATAGTCATTTTTACAATGTTGATTCTTCCAAACCAAGAACATGGTATATCTCTCCATCTGTTTGTATCATCTTTAATTTCTTTCCTCAGTGTCTTATAGTTTTCTGCATACAGGTGTTTTGTCTTCTTAGGTAGGTTTATTCCTAGGTATTTTATTCTTTTTGTTGCAGTGGTAAATGAGAGTGTTCCTTAATTTCTCTTTCACAGTTTTCATCATCAGTGTATGGGAATGCAAGAGATTTATGTGCATTAATTTTGTATCCTGCTACTTTTCCAAATTCATTGATTAGCTCTAGTAGTTTTCTGGTAGCATCTTTAGGATTCTCTAAGTATATTATCATGTCATCTGCAAAGAATGACAACTTTATTTCTTCTTTTCCTATTTGGATTCCATTTATTTCTTTTCCTTCTCTGATTGCCGTGGCTAAAACTTCCAAAACAATGTTGAATAATAGTGGTGAGAGTGGGCAACCTTTGCTGTTCTTGATCTTAGTGGAAATGGTTTCAGTTTTTCACCATTGAGAATGATGTTGGCTGCGGGTTTGTCATATATGCCCTTTATTATATTGAGGAAATTTCCCTCTATGCCTACGTTCTGGAGGGTTTTTATCATAAATGGGTGTTGAATTTTGTCGAAACCTTTTTCTGCACATATTGAGATGATCCTATGGTTTTTATTTTTCAATTTGTTAATAAGGTGTATCACATTGATTGATTTGTGTATATTGAAGAATCCTTGCATTTTGGGGATAAACCCACTTGATCATGGTGTATGAACCTTTTAATGTGCTGTTGGATTCTGTTTGCTAGTATCTTGTTGAGGATTTTTGCATCTGTGTTCATCAGTGATATTGTTTTGTAATTTTCTTTCTTTGTGACATCTTTGGTTTTGGTATCTGGGTGATGGTGGCCTCAAAGAATGAGTTTGGGAGTGTTCCTCTCTCTGCTATATTTTGGAAGAGTTTGAGAAGGATAGGTGTTAGCTCTTCTCTAAATGTTCGATAGAATTCACCTGTGAAGCCATCTGGTCCTGGGCTTTTGTTTGTTGGAAGATTTTTTATGACAGTTTCAATTTCAGTGCTTGCGACTGGTCTGTTTATGTTTTCTATTTCTCCGTGCTTCAGTCTCAGAAGGCTGTGCTTTTCTAAGAATTTGTCCATTTCTTCCAGAGTGTCCATTTTATTGGCAGATAGTTGATTGTAGTAATCTCTCATGATCCTTTGTATTTCTGCAGTGTCACTTGTTACTTCTCCTTTTTCATTTCTAATTCTATTCATTTGACTCTTCTCCCTTTTTTCCTTGATATTCTGGCTAATGGTTTATCAATTTTGTTTATCTTCTCAAAGACCAACTTTTAGTTTTATTGATCTTTGCTATTATTTCCTTCATTTCCTTTTCATTTATTTCTAATCTGATTTTTATGATTTCTTTCCTTCTGCTAACTTTGGGAGATTTTTGTTCTTTCTTTAATTGCTTTAGCTGTAAGCTTAGGTTGTTTATTTGAGGTGTTTCTTGTGTCTTGATGTAGGATTGCATTGCTATAAACTTCCCGCTTAGAACTGCTTTTGCTGCATCCCATAGGTTTTGGGTCATCATGTTTTCATTGTCATTTGTTTCTAGGTATTTTTTAATTTCCTCTTTAATCTCTTCAGTGATCTCTTGGTTATTAAGTAGTGTAATGTTTAGCCTCTGTGTGTTTGTAGGTTTTAAAGATTTTTTTCCTTTAATTTACATGTAGTCTCATGGCATTGTGGTCAGAAAAGATACTTGATACGAGTTCAATTTTCTTAAATTTACCAAGGCTTGATTTGTGACTCACGATATGATCTTTCCTGGAGAACATTCCATGAGCACTTGAGAAGAAAGTGTATTCTGTTGTTTTTGGATGGAATGTCCTATAAATATCAATTAAATCTGTCTGGTCTATTGTGTCATTTAAAGCTTCTGTTTACTTATTTATTTTCATTTTGGATGATCTGCTCTGACTACCATCTGCATGGAATATCTTTTTCCAACCCCTCGCTTTCAGTCTGTATGTGTCCCTAGGCCTGAAGTCGGTCTCTTGTAGACAGCGTATATACGGTTCTTATTTTTCTATCCATTCAGCCAGTCTGTGTCTTTTGGTTGGAGCATTTAATTCATTTATATTTAAAGTAATTATTGATATGTATGTTCCTATGACCATTTTATTAATTGTTTTTGATTTGTTATTGTAGGTCTTTTCCTTCTCTTGTTTCTTGCCTAGAGAAGTTCCTTTAGCTTTTGTTGTAAAGCTGGTTTGGTGGTGCTGAATTCTCTTAGCTTTTGCTTGTCTGTAAAGTTTTAATTTCCCTGTCGAATATGCATGAGATCCTTGCTGGGTAGAGTAATCTTGGTTGTAGGTTTTTCCCGTTCATCACTTTAAATATGTCCTGCCACTCCCTTCTGGCTTGAAGAATTTCTGCTGAAAGATCAGCTGTTAACCTTGTGGGGATTCCTTTTCTATCCATTCAGCCAGTCTGTGTCTTTTGGTTGGAGCATTTAATTCATTTATATTTAAAGTAATTATTGATATGTATGTTCCTATGACCATTTTATTAATTGTTTTTGATTTGTTATTGTAGGTCTTTTCCTTCTCTTGTTTCTTGCCTAGAGAAGTTCCTTTAGCTTTTGTTGTAAAGCTGGTTTGGTGGTGCTGAATTCTCTTAGCTTTTGCTTGTCTGTAAAGTTTTAATTTCCCTGTCGAATATGCATGAGATCCTTGCTGGGTAGAGTAATCTTGGTTGTAGGTTTTTCCCGTTCATCACTTTAAATATGTCCTGCCACTCCCTTCTGGCTTGAAGAATTTCTGCTGAAAGATCAGCTGTTAACCTTGTGGGGATTCCCTTGTATGTTATTTTGTTGTTTTTCCCTTGCTGCTTTTAATATTTTTTCTTTGTATTTAATCTTTGATAGTTTGATTAATGTGTGTCTTGATGTGTTTCTCCTCAGATTTATCCTGTATGTTTATCTCTGCCCTTCCTGGGCTTGATTAACTCTTTTCTTTCCCATATTAGGGAAGTTTTCAACTATAATCTCTTCAAATATTTTCTCAGTCCCTTTATTTTTCTCTTCTTCTTCTGGGACTGTGTAATTCAAATGTTGGTTTGTTTAATGTTGTACCAGTGATCTCTGAGACTGTCCTCAATTCTTTTCATTCTTTTTTCTTTTTTCTTTTTTTTTTTTTTTTTTGCGGTACGCGGGCCTCTCACTGCTGTGGCCTCTCCCGTTGTGGAGCACAGGCTCCGCGGCCATGGCTCACGGGCCCAGCCGCTCCGTGGCATGTGGGATCTTCCCGGACCGGGGCACGAACCCATGTCCCCTGCATCGGCAGGCGGACTCTCAACCACTGCGCCACCAGGGAAGCCCCATTCTTTTTTCTTAACTACTGAAGACAGTAGTTATTTCCACAATTTTTATCTTCCAGGTCACTTATCCATTTATCTGTCTCAGTTATTCTGCTATTGATTCCTTTTAGTGAATTTTTAATTTCATTTATTGTGTTGTTCATCATTGTTTGTTTGCTCTTTAGTTCTTCTAGGTCCGTGTTAAACGTTTCTTGTATTTTCTCCATTCTATTTGCACGATTTTGGATCATCTTTACTATCATTACTCTCAATTCTTTTTCAGGTAGACTGCCTCTTTCCTCTTCATTTGTTTGGTCTGGTGGGTTTTTACCTTGCTCCTTCATCTGCTGTGTATTTCTGTGTCTTCTCATTTTGCTTAACTTACTGTGTTTGGGGTCTCCTTTTCGCAGGCTGCAGGTTCGTAGTTCCCGTTGTTTTTGGTGTCTGCCCCCAGTGGCTAAGGTTGGTTCAGTGAGTTGTGTAGGCTTTCTGGTGGAGGGGACTAGTGCCCATGTTCTGGTGGATGAGGCTGTATCTTGTCTTTCTGGTGGGCAGGTCCACATCTGGTTGTGTGTTTTGGGGTGTCTGTGACCTTATTTTGATTTTAGGCAACCTCTCTGCTAATGGGTGGGGTTTTCTTCCTGTCTTGCTAGTTGTTTGGCATAGGGTGTCCAGCACTGTAACTTGCTGGTCGTTGAGTGGAGCTGGGTCTTAGTATTGAGATGGAGATCTCTGCGAGAGCTTTCGCCATTTGACATTACGTGGAGCCGGGAGGTCTCTGGTGGACCAATGTCCTGAATTCTCCCACCTCAGAGGCTGAGGCCTGACACCCAGCCAGAGCACCTAGTCCCTGTCAGCCACACGGCTCAGAAGAAATGCAAGAAAAAAGAAAGAAAGAAACAAACCAAAAAATAAATAAAATTATTAAAATAAAATTAATTATTAAAATAAAAAAAGAAAAAGTATTTCAAAAAAGGAAAGAAAGAAAGAAGAGAGCAACCAAACCATAAAAACAGATTCACCAATGATAACAAGTGCTAAAAACTATACAAGAAAAAAAAAATAAACCAGACAGAAACCTATGACAAATAGTAAAAGCAAAGCTATACAGACAAAATCACACAAAGAAGAAGCATATACATACACACTCAGATAAAGAGAAAAACGAAAAAAATATATATCATTGCTCCCAAAGTCCACCACCTCAATTTTGGGATGATTTATTGTCTATTCAGGTATTCCACAGATGCAGGGTACATCAAGTTGGTTTTGGAGATTTAATCTGCTGCTCCTGAGACTGCTGGGAGAGAGTTCCCTTTCTCTTCTTTGTTCGCACAGCTCCTGGGGTTCAGCTTTGGATTTGGCCCCGCCTCTGTGTGTAGTCACCTGAAGGCATCTGTTCTTTGCTCAGACAAGACGGGGTTAAGTGGCAGCTGATTAAGGGACTCTGGCTCACTCAGGCTGGGGGGAGGGAGGGGTACGGAATGCGGAGCAAGCCTGTGGCGGCAGAGAATGTCATAGCATTGCAACAGCCTGAGGTGCGCCATGTTTTCTCCCGGGGAAGTTGTCCCTGGATCACGGGACCCTGGCAGTGGCGGGCTGCGCAGGCTCACAGGAGGCGAGGTGTGGATAGTGACCTTTGCTTGCACACACGCTTCTTGGTGGCTGCAGCAGCAGCCTTAGTGTTTCATGCCCGTCTCCGGGGTCCACGCTGGTAGCCATGGCTCGTGCCCTTCTCTGGAGCTCATTTAGACAGGGCTCTGAATCCCCTCTCCTTGCGCACTCTGAAACTATGGTCTCTTGCCTCTTAGACAGTTCCAGATGTTTTCCTGGACTCCCTTGCAGCTAGCTGTGGCACACTAGCCCCCTTCAGGCTGTGTTCATGCAGCCAACCCCACTCCTATCCCTGGGATCTGACCTCTAAAGCCCGAGCCTCAGCTCCCAGCCCCCACCCGCCCTGGCTGGTGAGCAGACAAGCTTCTCAGGCTGGTGAGTGCTGGTCGCACGGATCCTCTGTGCGGGAATATCTCCACTTTGCCCTCTGCACCCCTGTTGCTGCACTCTCCTCCGTGGCTCCGAAGCTTCTCCCCGCTACCCCCCATCTCCATCAGTGAAGGGGCTTCCTAGTGTGTGGAAACTTTTCCTCCTTCACAGCTCCCTCCCAGTGGTACAGGTACCATCCCTATTCTTTTGTCTCTGTTTTTTCTTTTTTCTTTTGCTGTACCCAGATACGTGGAGAGTTTCTTGCCTTTTGGGGGATCTGAGGTCGTCTGCCATCATTCAGTAGGTGTTCTGTAGGAGTTGTTCCACATATAGGTGTATTTCTGATGTATTCGTGGGGAGGAAGGTGATCTCCACATCTTACTCTTTCGCCATCTTGAAGGTCTCTAGTACTTCCTTTTTATGGTTAGTTGACTAACAGTACTTAATTGGTGCTTAAATATGAACTTTTTTTGACTTTTCTAAATTTCTAGTCATTCATTTATACATTTGTGGCAACTTTGATAAAGAAGGATGCTTGAATTTTTTCTTTCCTAAAAGTATAAGCTTTTAATAGATAAGGAGAAAAATTCTGAACTAGCAAGGAAGACAAAAAGATATTCAAAACATCCAAATCCATCAATGACCTCCAAACAGGTATAAATGGTGAAACACACATACACACACACACACACACACACACACACACACACACACACACACACACACACACACACAAAAAACAAACCCTGTTGTATCCACCAGGAGCAAAATACTTAAAATCATGAGACATAAGAATTCTGTGGAACCAAGATAGAGTTAGTAATATTTTTTTCACATCTAAATAAACCCAAATGGCCATGAACTTTTAGAAATATTTTTTTAAATGTACTTTTATGTAACCCATAGTCTGTCTGTTCAAGGTCATCAAAATTGAAAGAGACCTTGGCAGCAGGAAGAGTTCAGAATGTACGGCATAGTCTTTCTGGAAAGGCTCAAGTGGAGTTTGCCTTTTGAAAAGTATACATGCAGGGGCTTCATCAGCAGAGGACTCACCAATATCTGAACTGCCACCAGAAATAATTTAGCACAGATTTGCAGATTCTTTACTTAGTTTAGACTGCTAAATCGCTTAAAAGGGTTTACAACACACCACCTCTTCCCCACTCTAAAAGCACAAGGATTGCGTGTTCCTCTCTTTTAGGTTGTGAAGTGCCCAAAGTGGAGACTATGGGCCTGCTGCTGGGACTCAATCCCCATCACTGGAGAAAATGAACTATTTTTCCAATTTTCTTTTCCTGAATGCAGCAAAATTTTTCTTAAAGCACCAAAGAGTAAATATTTTAGGCTAAATATTTTATGTAGTGGGCTACAAGACCACTGACACAACTACTCTACTTTACCATTGTAGCACTAAAACAGCCATAGACAATATGTAAAGCATTGACTGTGGTTTATTCTGATAAAATGTTATTTGCAAAAGCAGACAGCTGGCCAGATTTGGTTCACAGGGTGTAGTTTGAAGTCCTCTTGGCTATTCTATACAGTTAGTGGTCTTGGCATAATTCCAGCCCTTCATTTTTTTTTCTAATTGTTTATTCATGGTTTTCAATTTCTCTCTCTCCCTCTCCCTCCCCCCCTCCCTCTCTCTCTCTCCCTCTCCCACTCCTCTCCCTCTCCTCCTCTCACTCTGTCTTCCTCTCTCTGTCTCGGTTTCTTCCTCCTTCTCTCCTCACCTTGCTCTCAGCTCTCGTGCCTAATCTTCCTCCTGTGATATGACGTTTTTTATTCAGTTGCACTAGCTGATTTTCTGCAAAGATTCTGTCTCCCACCATTTCCTTTGCTTTTTCACCCTGCATTGTCATCAAGCATAGTTCAGTACGTTAGTCATTGAAACAGGGGAGTAGTCCTCTCACACCAACCACAGCTGAGTATCTCACAATCAGAAGCCTCATTTGCTTTAAATTATGCAGAGACCCTGGCTCTTTGATTGCTGGTGATACTGTGTATGGAAGAAGTAAGGAGCAGTAATGAGGGCTAGGTTGGGGGCAAGGAGGCTTGATTTCTAGAGGGATGCCTGTGTACCACCTATATAACTTAGTTTGAGGGTCTTATCATTTGCCCCAGGGTCAGAATGAGAGTTATTTGACATTAAAGTGGTGAAGCAAGCCACTGTGAAGTGTGATATGTTGACCACTGCAAGCCCTGGTACAGACTATTACCCTAGTCTGTTCATTTCTTATCACCAGCTGTAAAAAGAAAAAAGGTTGGACATATGCCCTCCTTGATCATGAATATTAAAAATTTCTTCCTCCCACAAGTTAATTAAAATGTGCTTTTTGTGTGTGTGGCGCATGGGCTTCAGTAGTTGTGGCACATGGACTCAGTAGTTGTGGCTCGCAGGTTCAGTAGGTGTGGCTCGTGGGCTCTAGAGCACAGGCTCAGTAGTTGTGGCGCATGGGCTTAGTTGCTCCGCGGCATGTGGGATCTTCCCGGACCAGGGCATGAACCCATGTCCCCTGCATTGGCAGGTGGATTCTTAACCACTGTGCCACCAGGGAAGTCCCAAAATGTGCTTTTATAAGGACTTTGATTGAGTCAGTAGCAACTTAGCAGAAAGCAGTGTTCTAAGGAAATAAGACTGAGGACAGAAAACAAATGATAGGGAAGGAAAATCCAGAGTGTAAAGCAATGTCTAGGATGACCTGGTAAAACTGTGGGAGGCTTCAGGCAGTCAAAGCTCAGAATGAGGACTCTGAGTGCCTAAAGGAATAGAATAAGTCAATAGATCATTCTCTGTCACAGAATTGCCTGGGGTAGGTTATACAGTGATGTTTAAAATATGAGAAATAAGGAAAGAGAGTTGGTATGTATAACTTCAGTTTGAAAACTGATAATCAAGATTGGCTCATCTATAGCCTAGTTATAACTAGAATATCTGTTGAATGGCATAAGGACAGCTACAAACCCTCCTATAAAAAAGTCCTGTTATGTGCAAGGCCCTATGTCAAGTCTCAAGGCACACAGATAAAAAAAGACTTACTCTCTCTCCATAAGGTTCTTGCTGTTTACCTACTTCTCTCCCAATAGATTATTAAAATAATGTGATAAGTGCTACAATATGAATAAGTACAGTATGCTACATGAGCACATAGGAGGGGCCCCTAACTCTCATTTATAGTCAAATAATGCTTCCTCCAATAAGTTACACTTGACATGAGATTTGAATAAAATATATTTCAGATTGAGGAAGTAGCAAGTTGACAAGGCCTAAAGTTGAGAGAAGCATAACACATTCTTGGAATTGAAAAGTTCAGTTCAGCTGGAAAGACAGCACTGGCTACAGACAGCAGTGAGGCACGAATGTGCTGAAGTAACTGTGTGCAGGCGAAGCCAGGAATGTCAGCAGTTGCGGAGTGAACATTGACCCTGACTGATTTGCCAAAAAAAAAAAAGAAATTGAGTCCCAATGCCATCCCAGAAACCTCAAGAAATTCTCCATGGGATGGACCACATAGCCAAGTGGAAGCAATGAGTCAGTCTAATTTGGGCATAAATGTCAATGTGACTTCATTTGTACCGTTATGCTTATGAGGCCCAGCGACATTCAGTTTACATAAGATTGATTTCCAGCCAGGGCATTAGGACATTTGTGGGTTACAAAAAAATTCCCTCACTACTATTTACCTATTTATGGTCGAGGGTTAAAAATATAATTAACCACTGCGGAAAAGGGACACCAAGATTGTGTTTGGCTACCAGTTGGGGGAGGAGATCTCTCAAGCCCTCCAGCAAGAACAGTCCAGCTAAAGGCCTTTGCACAGAATTTGTATTGCTATGCAACATGTTTCAGGCCTTAGTGATTCCTGGAGCTCATAGCTGATAGCTGATAGTAGCTTCCTCTTGTAGCTTATGTCCATGTACGTACAAAATAAACTGCTGTCCATAATTTCAGACATTCTGATTATTATAGAATCTGGCATCTATTACATTTTTCAAAGAATAAAGTATACTTAATACTAAAACTAGATTGAATTTCTTGGTCTTTTTACCTGACTCCATTTTTTTTTCATGCAGTTGCCCTAGTGTGGGTTCTTCAGACCACTTGTTTCATTTGAATTGGCTTGAGAAACAACCAGTTAAGCAACAGGTTTTATCATTGTTGTTGTTGTTTGATTGTTCCTTATTGTAGAACTTCTTAGAGGCTTAAATATGCCAACATGATTTCTGTATCTACACAAGACATCTGTATTATACATCACCTGTTCCCCACATGACCTTGAAACTTCTGCAAGAGCAGAGATTATGTCTGTTGTTCATTGCTACATCCCCATATCCAATGCCTTGCTTGGCACCTATTAGGCACTTTAAATATTTGTAAAATGAACAACAATATTAAGGGCTGATGTTCCATGGAAAATACTTCTCGAATATATTAAGCAAATCTTTCTGTCAAATGCCAGCTAGCTAGTTATATCATGTTTATATTTTGTATCCAATCTATAAATCAGTACTACCATTTTGGTAAAATGTATATTGATAGCATATACACAGATGCCAGAAAATAGTAAGATGCAACAATAAGCATTGAGACAAGAGGAAAATTTCAGAGAAATGTTAGATGAGAATCCTATGTAAATGGACTACTTCAGCTAAACACTGACTCTGTAATTCTTATTCTGCTTCTAAAATATTTCAGTTGTTATGTGGACATAGCTACGTAGTCAAAAAATACTGTATGATGATTAAAGAATGGTTGTTTTCCAAAAACGCCCTTGGGATATTGAGAAAGTAAAGTCTGGTTGGTTGCTTGCTTTAGATTTTATTAGCTTCTCAAAAATAAATAATAAGGTCTCCTTGGAATGAAGATATTTTATAAATAAACTGTATATGTATTCTGGATATCCATGTGTTCTGGGTGACAGATGCTGAGTTCAGAAACCTCTTGTCACTTTTTATTGGGAGCACCATCTTGCAATGCACAATATATGCACAATAATATGTCCTCATATGATTAGAAGAATCACTGCCAGTTACTGATGTGAACAGACAGCAACTGCTAATCCCAAATCCCAGTTGTTTAGATGATGAAATGAAAACCCCTTAATTAAACCCCATAGCCAATTTACAATCACCCATGCATAGGGCATTCCTAAAATTTTTTCTCTAAGCATGCAATAAGTCCTTGGCATCTGGCCTTCTGTGATTATTCAATTTAGGAACTCTACCACCATGAGTGAAATGAATGTACCCTGTTCTTTTTTGCAGACGAGGGGAAGCAGGTAGAGGAAGTGATTCCAATTTTTTTTCTCCAACTATTAATCTTGAGTAGACCTTAGCACCATATAAAATGTTCTGTATGTTCTACTGGGAAATTAATGAATTTAGTTTTTTATTTTCTTCTCTGTAAATATTCAGAGATTCAAATACTTGTATTTGTTTGATTGTTTCTTTAAGTAATGCAGGCTAGGAAAGAGAGAGTAAAATAATAGCAGTAAGAATTGAAAAGATGAGGTTGACATTTGTGCTGAGCTAAGACATTATAGGTGAATGTGACCTGAAAGATTTCCTGGTCCATAGAGAATACATGGGTTTCAGCTGGGATGCCAATTCTGATTTTCTGTAGCTGCCCTAACAACTGTGTTGAGCAAGATCTTGGGGTGGTCTTGAAGTAAGTGAGAAAGGTTGCCTCGATTAGTTAAAGTGCCTATTATGGGAAGATGATGTAGTCCACTGATTCCAAATCTATGATCTAGTTACTGCAAGTACTTCGTATGGGGTGAGGGTGTATACTCACTGACCCACATATAAGTGTGAAACTGTAGTCAGAATTATGGAGCAGTTTGTCTGCAAATCATCAGCCTACTGATTAAGCAAGTGTTATCTCTTTTCCACTGCTAGACTTACTGCAGGTAAATGTTCTGTGACAACAACAGTATGTTTATGTGCATGTGGATAATAAATTATGAACTATAACTCCGTCTTTAATACTTCTGGATATGTGGTGTTTGACTCCCGTCAGTCACAAGCTATGTTAAGCAAGCTTTAAGAGGCCTCCTTATATAGACGTTTTCTAACGTTCTTACCTATCTATTTGAGTAGTTCTGCAGAACCCTGATAGGTATGGTTCCAGGCTCCTCACCCACGCCTGTGCATGTGCTTTGAAACTTAAAAGATAAAGAAATGAAAAGTTTCCAAGCACATTATTGTTGTTCTTTTAGCAACAGAAAAATATTTTAAAAACTATTCAGACCACTGATTTACACTCTTGTTTTCTTATTCTGTTTTGAGAATTATGCCCCAGAACAGACCTTGGGATTTCTTCAACCTTTTGTGAGATTAATATTCTAGATGTTAATCTCTAAGAAAACATTGAGTTACCAATTCCCAAATGGTTTGTCAAAACAGACTTCCCATTGGATAGTCTACTTCATATTTTACATTTTCCCCTGAAGCTCTCCTTCCAAAATTGAGGATGAGCCACCTAATATTGAGAATGAAGAAAATGGTCTTGCTAAGGGAGTTTACCTATTTCCTCAAATATAATAACTGTTTTTAAAATTTCACTAGTCCTGCTCTATTTACTACAACCAGTGGTTTGCTAGAACTCTCTTGTATGGGTTTAGGAGAGCCTTTATTAAATTTTCAATATTTTACAAGCCAAGTATAAAGCACAGTTATTATTTTAAAATATACACTATGTAAATTTATAATTAAATAAATTATATTAAAAACAAAGAAAATACTCAAAATTTATAACTTTATAATTATCCTGCAATATTTTTACTGTGATCTATGCTCTTGAGGCCATGTACATCTCTCGCGTCTATGCAGTGGAAATACTATATAAGGGTGTGCAGCCATGCATCTCTTCCCAACTCCTTGTTCAGTGACATCATGTTGAGAGCTTGAAAACAGAAATCAGTACATGCTACACAAGGCAGTTATCTCCTTCCTTGATTTGAGATGTTTCTACTTTCCCTTTATCCAGACTTATCTGCTTTCTCTTCCATTTCTACTGTGTACTTTTCCCCCTTTGATCAGACAAACGCTTCTGTGCTAAGGAGTAAAAGAGAAAAATGTCTTTATGTGTTATTTTTTCTTGGATAGTTTTCTCATAGTAAAAACCATTTTTGAGGGTATGTCTCTCTCTTCACCTAATGGGTATTTTTCATGGGAGTGATCAGTTGCACTGACCCCTCTAGAATTCTATAGTTCCACCTGTAGAATGAATGACACAAAGAAATGGTTCACACCATAGTGCTTACTAACTGAACTAATCAAATTTTCACCTTGAAGCTAAAACTTTGCTGCTCACTCTTGATATCTAACCCTGTTGATCCATTTAGGCATTCATCCTAGGGTAATTAATCTGTGGCTGGTAAAAATTCATCTTAAGCTATCAAGACAGCTTCTTAAAAATGTCTACTTGTGGGGCTTCCCTGGTGGCACAGTGGTTGAGAGTCCGCCTGCCGATGCAGGGGACATGGGTTTGTGCCCCGGTCCGGGAAGATCCCACATGCCACGGAGCGGCTGGGCCCGTGAGCCATGGCCGCTGAGCCTGCGTACCGCAAAAAAAAAAAAAAAAAAAAAAAAAAAAAAAAAAAAAAAGTCTACTTGTTCACAGAATAGTTTGGGGTAACCAGGCTGTTTTTAAGAGGACCTATGGTAATGTGATAATCCTTAGTATTTCTCTAGTGCTATACTAGATGGCAGCTTCTTCTAGAAGATATAAAGTAGGAAATCAGGGTGAATGGTGCTATTTAGGCATGGACACCATGCAATTCCCAGATCAAGGTGGAGTCTAGTAGTCAGGTATGTTGAAAGAAGCAATACTAAGAGAACATGCAGTGCAATGGTTGTTCCAATATCACCAAGTTAATCATGATCCACAAGTATTACCTAAGACCTCCTTTAGATCTTGATACAACAGAAATTAGCACAGAAAAATATGTTTTTCCCTAGTGGAATGTTATTAATTTCTCTCTAATAGCTTACTAGCTTGGTAGGTACTTATTAAACTATCAATTTAAGGCAGGTGGCATTTCCATATGTCTTCAATGGAAATAACAGCATTGTATCTTTAGAAAATCAAGCTCCTTTTTTTTGTTTGTAATCAACATTTTCCCCATCCTTATGAGTCTTTGTTTGGAGGGGATAGGGTGTCCATAATTGTTGCTATGATAACATGCCAAATAAGCTTTCATAATTCAGTGGAAACATTAATAAATAATGATATGAGAAGAATAATACTGATATAATAAAGCCAAAACAGATGGTTAGATGCCAGTTAGTTCTTAGCCAGTCAACAGTAACAGGAAAATATTTGAGTGTAAAAACTCCAACTTCAATCTGGAAATAGTATGCATGTGTTCCTAAATATCCAAATAAGAAAGGCCTCCAGAGTGATATGAACTCATTACTTTGGTAAGTGGCTGATAACTCAATTTTTAGCTTCCTTCAGTTTGTTGTTGTTGTTGAGAGGGCCATCAGTTCCTATTTTTCCATTGTTTTGGAGGATGAGTTTCCTAATGCCACAGTAAATAAGCAGTGTAGATCTGCAAAGACACCAATGAGCAGCTGATTTCCCAGCAAGTTTCACTCAAATTTGAATTGGAAATATTGCCTCCTCACCTTCCTGTCACACATATAGCCACATCAGTCCTTAAAAGCTTATTTCACACATATTCTAGGGTCCTCCTCCTCCTTGGTTTGGTCACAATTAGCATTCTATGACCACATTTTATGGAGCTGAGCAAGATAATGTACAAAGCAGAGCAATTAATTAGCTAAGTTTGTAAGTATCATATAAAACCAATGGAAAGAGATGTGCAGCTTCTCAAACCCTTAAGAGTGGAAGAAGGGTAACACATTTCACTATTAAAAAGCCTTACTGCAAACAGCTTATTACCTCACACAGAGTCCAGAGGAAACTACCAAAAACTGTCCTCTAGATTTTGATTGTACCATTCAACTCATAATGAGTTTCTAGGTGTAGGAGAGTTCAAGGAGTGTTTTCTATAGTCTCTCCTAAACACTGATCAAATTTCCATGATATCCTCCTTGAAAGTATTAACTTAATTCAGATGCCTTTCCCTGAATCAATCCCTGTGACTGAAATAATTGCCTTTGGCCAATTAAGTTTCACCCATGGATCCCACCTAAATTAAATCCTACCTAGAGTGCATGGTGCTACACAATTGGGAGAGGAGTAAAAAGGGGTTGGGGAGACAACAAATTATGTACAATAAACTATATTTCCCCACAGTACATCATCTTAGCCTTAGCATGCAATAAGTTAAATAAAAAACTTAATACCTGACAGGCTGTATTCATTTTTTATGAGACAGATTCCATTATTTATTATCTGGTTTTAACATTCTTCATTCTCCAAAGGAATTTATATATACCATATATATTATTATAGAAAAAGAAAACATGTACTCTGAAAAATGTTCTACGCTAAAGAATGTTCTGGGGGAAGCCAGCTGCCATGTTATGAGGACACTTAAGAAACCTATAGAGAGACCTACAAGGTGAGGAACTGAGGCCTTCCAACAACTATGTCAATGAACTTGGAAGCCAACCCTCCTTCCCCGGATGACTACATGCCCAGTTGCAGCTTGATTGCAGCCTCCTCATGCGTAACTCTGTTGAAAGAAATCAAAGAAGACACAGATGGAAAGGAATCCCATGTTCATGGATTGGAAGTATTAATATTGTTAAAATGTCCATACTACACAAAGCCATCTGTAAATTCAATGCAATCCCTAACAAATTCCAATGGCATTTTTCACAGAGATAGAAAAAACAATCCTAAAATTTGTATGGAACCACACAAGACCCCAAATAGCCAAAGCAGTCCTGAAAAAGAACAAAGCTGGAAGCATCACACTTCCTGATTTCACACTAGACTACAAAGCAATGGTAATAAAAACTATGGCACTGGCATAAAAACAGACATACAGACCACTATAACAGAATCAAGTTTGAGAAATAACTCTCCCACCCTGCATATATGAGATCAACTAATATTTGCCAAGGAAGCCAAGAACACTCAATTGGGAAAGGATAGTCTCTTCAATAAATAGTGTTGGGAAAACTAGATAACCACATCCAGAAAAATGAAACTGGACCCCTATCTTACACCACTCACAAAAACTAACTAACTCAAAATGGATTAAATTTACTCTAAGTCTTGAAATCATAATAGCCCTAGAAGAAAACATGTGAGAAAAGTTCCTTGACATTGGTCTTGATAATGCTTTTTTAGATATGATACCAAAAGCGTAAGCAACAAAGGTAAAAATAATTTGAACTACATCAAATTAAAAAGCTTCTGCATGGCAAAACAAAAAACAAAATGAGAAGGCAACCTACAGAATGGGAGAAAATAACTGCAAACCATATATCTGATAAGAACCCATACAACAAAATAGCAAAAAAAATCCAATTAAAAAATGGACAGAAGAAGTGAATAAACATTTTTCCAAAGACATATAAATAGCCATTAGGTACATGAAAAGATGTTCAACATAACTAAGCACCAGGCAAATTCAAATTAAAACCACAATGAGATGTCACTTCACACCTGTTAGAATGGCTATCCTCAAAAAGACAAGAGCTAAAAAGTGGTAGTGAGAATGTGGAGAAAAGGGAACCTTTGTACACTGTTGGTAGGAATGTAAATTAGTACAGCCACTATGGAAAACAGTATGAAGGTTTCTCAAAAAATAAAGATAGAACTACCATATGATCCAGCAGTCCTACTTATGGGTATATATCCAAAGGAAATGAAATCAGGACTTTGAAGAGATATCTGTTCTCCCACATTTATTGCAGCATTATTCACAATAGCCAAGATATGGAAACAACCTAAGTCCCTTTCAATGGATGAATGGATAAAGAAAATGTAGTAGATATATATAATATCTATGTGTATATATATATATATATATTATATGTGGATATATATGTACACACACACACAATGGAATACTATTCAGCCACAATAAAGGAAGGAAATCCTACCTTTTGTGACAACATGGATGGACTTGGAGGGTATTATGCTAAGTGTAATAATTCAGATAGAGAAGGACAAATATTATATGATATCCCTTACATGTGAAATCTATAAAAGCCTAACACATAGAAACAGAGTAGAATGGTGGCCATGAGGGGCTGGAGGAGTGGAGGAAATGAGGGAGATATTGGTCAAAGGGTACAAACTTGTAGTTACAAGATTAATTTCTGTGGATCGAATGCACAGCATTGTGATTATGGTTAACAGTACTCTATTATATACTTGAAAGTTGCTAAGAGAGTGGATCTTAAATGTTCTCACCACAGAAGAGAAATGATAATTATGTGACGTGATGGAGGTATTAGCTAAGGCTATGGTGGTAATCCTATTACAATATATAAGTATCAAATCAACGCTTGTACACCTTAAACTTACACAAGGTTATATGTCAATTATATTTCAATAAAGCTGGAAAGAAAATTATCAGGGATACAGAGAGGCATTACATAATGATAAAGGAGTCAATTCTCCAAGAAGATATAACAATCCTTAATGCATATCCATCTAACGACACAGTGGCAAAAATATGTTAGACAAAAACTAATAAAACTTTAAGGAGAAATAGGTGAATTCACTATTACAATTGGATGTTTTAACACCCCTCTACCAGTAAGTTGACAGATTCAACAAGCAGAAAATTAGTAAGGACATACTTGAACTGAACAGCCATCAATAAACTGGATCTAGTTGATATCTCTAGACTACTTCATTCAACAGCAGACGAAAACACATTCTTCTCTAGCTCACATGGAATATTCACCAAGATATAACATATTCTTGGCCATAAAACACACCTTAACAGATTTAAAATAATAGAAATTATACAATGTATGCTCTAAAACCACATGGAATTAAATTAGAAATCAACAGCATTAAAATAGCTGGGAAATCCCAAAATATTTAAAGATTAAACAACAAGCATCTGAATAACACTTGAATCAAAGACAAGGTCTCAAGAGAAATTTCAAAAATATTTTTAACTAAATGAAAATTAAGATACAACTTTTCAAAATTTGTGGGATCCAGCAAAAGCAGTGCATAGAGGGAAGTTTATAGGATTGAATGCATATATTAGATGAAAAGAAAGATTTAAAAATAATAATCTAAGCTTCTACCTTAGGAAACTAAAAGAAAAGAGAAAATTAAATCCAAATTAAGCAGAGGAATAGAAATGATAAAATGTGAATATTTCTTTGCAAGACCATGGTAGAAGCTCTCAGTATATGCAGGTATCCATTGATATTATTTAGTAAATTTCTGTATTTTTTAAAGATTTGTCATTCTTCTGCTTAGATTTATTCCTAGGTATTTAACATTTCTGAAATAGCATCACAATGTATCTCTGTGTGGGCTTATTATTTGTTACATTTTTTGGACATGTCCTGAAGGATATTCAGTGTTCTTTCAAGCATTCAAGTCTTTCTCCATTTGTGGAAAATTCTAATTATCTAATTATTTTCCTAAAAGTATTAGTTTACTCCACTCCTTCTATTTCCTCTATCTGGAACTTTGATTTGCAAGATATTGAAATTTATAGATTTGTTTTACAAATCTTTCTTTGATATGGCATCTCTTTATCCCTTTATACTCTCTTCTGGTAAAATTCTGCAAGTTGGCCCTTTAGTTCACTATTTCACTCTTCTGCTTCATTTCTTTGTGTGCTATTTTTTTGTACTATCCATTCAACCAAAACTCAGTAACTATGTATTGAATGCATATGTTGTTATGTTATATGTGCCTGTTACATATTAATGAGTGCTAGAAGAAAAACAAAAGGATATTTAAAAAATGAAATTTTCACCTCGGACCATTCCTTTGTTCTCTGGCTATAAAAACTGACTAATAGCACATGTTTGGAATAGGAAGTCAGCCCACTGTTCTGGCAGCGACCCTTCCCTCTAATAAATTCTATCTTCTTTAAAAAAAAAAAAAAGGATACTTAGAGAATGGAGAGTGAAGGAGGTACTACTTTAGATAGAGTGGTCAGAAAGGCCTCTCCAAGAAAATAACACTTGAACAGAGGCTTGAATCAAGTGCAGGTATGGATGCTGCCTTTATCTGAGGAAACATTATGTGCAAATGCACTGAGGGGAAATATGCAACAAGGGAAATGTGACTGATGCTTATTGAGGAAGAAAAGAATGTAAAGAAGTAGGGTTAAAGAGGTGAAACTGGACAGATACTAAAGGATTATTGATTTTATTCATGTTTGACAATCAGCCAGTGTAGTGCTTTGAACAGGGGAGAGGCATAATCTGATTTATATTATAAAAGGGTTTTTCATGCTACTCTGTTAAGAATAGGTTTCAGGTACAAGGACAAGGATGAGAGCAAGGAGACCAATTAAGAGACTACCACGTTAACTGTAGCAAGAGATGATGGTGGTTTGGTATAGTAGACTGAATGTTTGTGTCCCTCCAAAACTCATATGGTGAAACCCCACCTCCCAATATGATAGTATTAGGGGATGGGATCTTTGGGTGGTAATTAGGATTGGATGAGGTCATGAGGATGGACCCTTCATGAATGGAATTAGTGCCCTTTTAAGAATCTCCAATGCTCTGTGGTGACCTAAGTGGGAAGGAAATCCAAAAAGGAGGGATATATGTATACATATAGCTGATTCACTTTGTTGTACAGCAGAAACTAATACAACGTGGTAAAGCAACTATATTCCAATTAAAAAAAAGAATCTTAAGAGAGCTCATTCCCCATCTCTGCTCTCGGCCATGTGAGGATACAGTGAGAAGTCGGTTGACTGTAACTTAGCAGAAGGTTCTAACCAGAATTTGACCATGCTGGCACCTGAATTGCAGACTTTAAGCCTGTGAGAACTGTAAGAAATAAATTTCTATTGTTTATATGAAGTACATGCTAAAAGAAGCCAATATAGCCATGAAGAGAATTTAAAAGGCAATTCTGGTGAGAGCTCAGAAAGAAAGGAGGAGCGCTATAGAGAAAGCTTCCATCTTCTTAGAGAATATGTAATTATGAACAGAATGTTGGTAGAAATACGGATGATGAAGGCCATTATGATGAGTTCTCAGATGGAAATGAGAAACATTGGAAACTAGAGGAAAGCTGATCCTTATTATAAAGCAGCAAAGAACTGGGCTGCATTGTGTTCACGTACTAGTGTTTTGTGGAAGGTAGAACATGCGAGCAATGAAATTGGATATTTAACTGAAAAGATTTCTAAGCAAAGTGTTGAAGATACAGCTTTCTCCTCTTGAATGCTAATAGTAAAATGTGAGAAGAGAGAAATGATTTAAAGATAGAATTGTGAAGCAAAATGTAACTAGAACTTAAAGATTTGGAAAATTCTCAGCCTACCCATGTTGCAAAAAATGGGAAAACATTTTTGGATGAGAATACTAAGGGGGGGACCGAAGGCCCCTTTGGCAAGGAGATTAGTAGGGGTGTGAGCCATAGTCTTAATCAGTCACCCCAGTAAGAAAACTGCCAGTTTGAAGTGAAGTGGGAGAAGATGGGAAGGAAGGAGGGGAGGCTGTTGGACTTCTTGGATTTTATAAGACAGGAGTTATTTGGCTGAAAAAGCATACTATTCTTTAAGATGAGGAAAGAATGAGCCCGAAGGTGATTCAGAGATCATCAGGGCTACCTCCTCCGTTTGAAAAACGGGACCATTGCTTTGCTTTCAACAGGCTACGGGTGAGGTGGTCCAGCAGAACCCTGTAGTATAACCCCTACTTAGCAAAGTTGTGGGGGCAGGACTGCTATCCCAGTGGGTCCAAAGGTGGGCCTGGAGGGCAGACTATGGAGCCAAAGAGGATTATCTTTGTACCTTAAGATCTCATGAAGTTTGCCTAGGTTTTGAACTTGCTGGGGACCTGTCACCCTTTCTTCTTTCCTATTTCTCTCTTTGGAATGGAAATATTTATTCTATGCCTGTCCCACCAGTGTATTTTGGTTTCATTTTGTATAACTTGTTTGGTTTCACATGTTCACATCTGGGGAAGAATATTGCCTCAGGATGAATTGTACTTAAGGCCCATCTATATCTGATTTAGATGTTATTTAGATGAGACCTTGAACTTTAGACTTTAGAGTTGATGCTGGACCAAGTTAACTTTGGGGGCTATGGGATGGAATATTTTGCATGTGAGAAGGACATGAATTTGGGGGGGCCAGTGGTGGAATGTTGTGGGCTGGATATTTGTATCCCCTCTCCAAAAGTCATATGATGAAACTCTCTCCCCCAGTGTGATGATATTAGGAGGTGGAGCCTTTGGGAGTTAATTAGGATTAGATAAGATCAGGAGGTTGGAAGCCTCACTACTGAATTTGTGCCCTTGTAAAAGTCAGAAGAGGGCTTCCTCCCCCTTTCTGCTCTGTGTCATGTGAGGTTACAAGAAGAAGTCAGCAGTCTGCAGCTGGGAAGAAGGCTTTCATCAGGACTCAACCATGCTGGCACCCTATCTCAGATTTTTAGCCTCCAGAACTGTGAGAAGTAAATGTCTGTTGTTTATAAGCCACCCAGTTTTTAGTACTTTGTTATAACAGCCTGAATAGACTAAGACACTAGGTTTGGGGGTTTCTAATTTCAACAATTTCCCAATGATCTCTAATTGTTTCTGTCATTTGGCCTAGGACTGATATAATAATAATAATAATAATAATAATAATAATAATGATTCTCCTTTAATGTAATCTCAAAACAGTGAAACACTGGTATGGTCACAGCCAAGAAAGAACACACTACAAAGAAACGCTTTTGTCCTTTGAATCCAACAAGAATGACTCGTCTTTATGCAGATATAAGCCAACAATCACAAGATGCTCCCTGAACATTAATCTTCCCCCTTTCTTTCCTTTTTTTCCTTGCTCCTTCCCTCCCCCATATCTTCCCTCCCTTCCTTCATCAAACACAATTTAACAAACTTATGGATGACATATCCTAATGAGAGGACATTTCTACTGGCACTTGAATGATCCTGTCCCCTAAGAAATATCCTAACCCACATTAAATCTCACCATTCTTTCCTCAGAATTGAGCCCCCTCCTCAGAATTTTAGGAAATAACTAGGAAACAGTTAAGAAAAGAAGAGAGTTTATTGGAATTTTCCCCATTGTTTGACTCTCACTTACAAGGATTAATGAGCAGGAGATGGAAGCTTTTGTTGCAGGAATAGAGTAAGACTTAGAGCCTTTATAACAACTATTTGTTGATTTAGAAGAAATTGTGTTTCACTAGCAGGGTCATTCATCAGCATGAGGCACTAGCAGCAATGTGCCCAGGAAAAATCAATTTTCCAGAATACTCAGAGCTTACCAGAAGTCATATGCTCTGAAGGCAGGAGACTCAGTTTGGTTGCTGACGAATAAAAAGGAAAAATAAAAATGAGCATTTTAAACCAAGGCACACATCATCATCGTGCTGTGCCAAGTTTTATCAGTCAGAGCTGTTTAACAAAATTTTATGGATTAGTAACCTTTTTATAACCGAAATAAATCATTTGGGTTTCAGCAAACCTGAAACACCCAGTACTTTGGATCAGATGGACTTTTCTTTCTGGATATGAGAATTCATCATACTCATCATCATCATCATCATCATCATTATTTAGCATTTGGGTTAATTACTGACCATAAAAGTGAAAATATTTTATTGCTCTCAAGACCATAATAAAGATGCACACTATTTAATTATTCATTAGCATTTTCATATCTATTTTCTACTCCCCCAATTTTTATCCACATGTAGGATTAGTGACAGGACATACTGCACATAACTCTTTCATCCAGAGTAGAGTCCTCACTCCCACCAGCTCATTAATCTATCCCCGCCTTTTGAGGAAATGGCAGCTTAAGTAAAATTTGAATAGAGCTATGTAGCTCTGGAATGAGTGGGACAGGCCAGTGGCTACCTTGAAAGGCTTTGGGGTGGGGGAAAGTACACATATAGGCCCTGGTCAGAATGGGCAGGCTATGGATACTGGGTCATTTCAAATGGCACCTAGAGGAACAATGTCAGGTTTGTGTTAGGACACTTGAAGAGAGGGTGAAAACGACAATAAATAGAAGTCACCCACTTCACTGAGAGCTGACACGGTAATAATCTGACATGCATATTGACCATGTAACACTGTGGAAGGGAAAGCTTGGAGTTAATTTAGCTTGAAAAGGTATAATTATGCTACCAATGCTTTTGCAATGGCAGGCAACATCCTGCCCGGAAATCACACTCATACAATAAAATTTTGTCTTCTAACTTTATAGATGATAAAACTGAGCTTCATAGAAGGAAGAAATTAACCCAAGATCACCTAGGCAGGAAGTGGAGAGAGAGGACTAGAATCCAGGTCCTAGGAATCCCAGCCATGAGCATCTTCCTAACATCATTGATTGATTCTGCAACTGGCAGAATATAAGGTCAAGTGTCAAAAGGCTAATACCATCCTTTTAAGATGTATTTTTTCAGAGTCCTAGGCTTTCCTAGGATGAATAGAAGTTACGTTTACCAGTATTTACCTCTGAAATATTCAGTCTTCGATACTCAGGAAACACTCCCTTCTAAAACTGTTTGATACTGCTGACAGTACTATTTCTTGGGAAACTGCTTTGCTTTCTTATTGATGATCAGAATGGATTCAAAGGACTCAGAGTATATCTCTTTCTCTGTCTCTGAGATATCCAGTTTAACCTTTTCCGGTAGTCTTATTATTGTTGTTGTTGTTGTTGTTGTTATTCCCATTTCACAAATAGATACATAAAGCCCTAAAGGGTGATATCTTCTTCAAGGACATATAACTATGAAACTGTGGAATAGGGACTAAACTACTCCTACTCCTACTCCTGCAGTGCTTTGCATTTGTCTACCCTTGACTGTGAATAACTCTCTGAGATATGTTGGATAGAGACTGAGATTAGCTCCTCTGAAAATAAAATGAATTAAAACCTCTATGAGTTACGTGTGGGTTTTATAATTAGAGTATGTGTGGTAGACAGTGATAGGAGCTGAGCCATTACCTCAAAGAAACAGGGTGGGAAAGCACCTGACAACAAAAAGTTCTATGCTTAGGAACAAAATTATTTCCTGAAATAGGAAACGTTGGCTACAAAGGGGAAACAGAAGGGAATGAAGATCGATGGCTGTTTTCCACAAATCCTTTTGAAACCTCAATCCACTAGGGAAGTAACTATTCATTTTATGGAATTATGAGATATTTACACTCCATGATTTATTCAGAACAAGTACTGAGATGCAATAAACAATGTGTGCTCATTTATGAAAAGATGTCTTCAGGGAACAATTGGATATTAAACTTAATTCTCCTATATAAGTGTATTTTGCAATAGGACAACTTTGTTCACTGAAAACAATTGACATTTTGTTCAATTTCAAACAGAAGATGTAGGAAGTATTTCTTATTCAGCATATTTTAGAGTGGGTTGCATGCCTGTAAATAAAATAAATTCCTTTTAATGAAGTTCTAATTTTTATAATTTATGGTGGTTTTTATTTTATTATTTATGGCAACACAAGGACTTGAGAACTATAAGAACTTGAGTTTCTGAACCTGCCTCCATAAAGCAGCTTTAAAGAAGAGAATTATTCACTGTGGAAACATACTAAGGCTTTTTCTGCTATGAAGGTAGAAAATAGCTGCATGTAGGTTCCTGAGCATTTATCTGTGTTCCCTGGGTACTAGAAGATTGCTTGGGTCCATGTCTGAAATCCTATGCATGGTTATGGTTACCACAACACAGAGAAATTTCCCTCCAGTCTTCTCTTACTCCATTCCCTCCAACACATGGAGCCATCTTCAAGGAACAATGCTTTTACCATGTTATCATCAAAATCAAGGATTTGCAATAGCTCTCAACAACTGGAAACTAATGATTCTCCAGGACAATGCCTCATACAGTAGAAATAACATAGGATTTGGAGTTAGACAAAGCTGGGCTCTAATCCATGCTCTGGTAATGTGTAATGTTTGCAAGTCATTCAAACTTTCTGAACTTCATTTTCTGCTTCTCTCAAATGAAAATATGCATATCTACCTCCATGATTATTTTGAATATTAGAGATAATGTTGATATAGATTGTTTTAAAAGGGCCTCAATAATTCTTCCCATCCCTGCATGCATGCCATTTTTCAAGTGACTTTGCAGCTCTTTCCATCAAAAGTCGAGTCTAATTCTCTACTTCTTAATCTGAAATTGGCCATTTGATAAACTGGGCAATTAAACATTAGCAAACATGTTGCAAGCAGAGGCTTTAAAAATGTTTGTGCTTTGAAGATTACCCTCTCCTTCCCCTTTTGGAACTCAACCACCAAGTGTAAAAAGCCTAAGCTAGCCTGCTGGATGATGAGAAACACATGATCCATCCACCCACATAGCTGCAGTCGACAAGAAGCCAACTCCCAGAAGCTAACAGCAGATGTATGAATGAACCCAGCCAAGATCATCAGAAGAACTGTCCAGATGAGCCCAGCCCAAATTCCCAACTTGCAAAGTCATGAACTAAATACATTTTTCGCTTTAAGTCACCAGGTTTTGAGATAGATTGCTATACAGCAAAAGTTAAGTGATACAAACGTATGTAAAAAGCCTGTTACAGTCCATGGGATGTAATAGATACCTAAAAATTATATTTCCCCATCCTCCCTAATATAGCTTGACCTGAACATTTCAAATTTTTGTTACTTACCTACTTAAACATTCCCAAAGCATTGACATAGCTACCATGCTTCTCTCTCTACCTATGAAGATCTATTTTTCCACAACCTGTCAGGATTTAAACATTTATTTCAAATCCCAACACCTCCACAAGGCCTTCTTTAACAACTGTAGCCTACCATGACTACTTTTATTTTTCTGATACTCTATTACTTACAGTCTTTAAATACACAGTGTAGCACTTTAGGTATTAACTCACTGTCCTTTAATAACTGATTGATGTGTGTGGATCTTCATTCAGTGAATAAATATTTATTGAATTGTTACTGTGATAGATTCTGGAGACAGAGAGGAATAGGATATAACTACCCTCAAGTTATTCACAGCAGCAATAAATGCAGACTAATAATAGTGATGCAGTGTGATTTGTGCTGTAAGAGAGGTAAGTATAGTGGTGGGAAAAAGGCAGTTTTGAGGGTTGGAAAAATCTTTACCAAGGAATTTGTAGTTTAGAATTCCACCCTTGCACCCCACCCCCCATCATTCTGGTGAACTCAGTCATCCAATATTCAGAGGGATTTGTGTATACAAAGTTATTAAGAAACTGTGCTTAACCTTTGGTGCATAACAACACTTTCAGTTTCTCCTGAGTGCTTATTGTGAAGTTCGCATTATTATTTCTCGTCTGCAGATGAGTAAACTGAGGCTAAAATTATTTAAAAACTTGTCTAAAATCTTGTTTTCTTTCTTTAAACTAGATTTTATGCATCTTGAGGACAACAACCACATTGTAAATCTCTATTTTCAATAAAACATACAGGACCTAAACAATTTTCAGTGCACACCCATGGAATGAAAGAGAGAAAGGAGCTGGATATAATAGTTTTCTCTTATGGGTTAATAGGGAATTCAGTGGCCTCCCCTTTTAGCATAAAATACAAAATGTGGTCTACAGGTCTCTGAAGGAACTATTACAAATTTATCCTTACAAGCTCCACTCATGCTTGACTCAATTGTACTATTTGTGTTCTAGCCATCCTAGGCTTTTCTCAGTTCCTAGAATGTGCCAAACCCTCTCCTGGGCCTTTAACACCTGCTATTTCCTCTGTCTGAAATGTTCCCCTTCTCTGTGAGTCTCCTTCGTCTCTATATCTGACCAGCTCCTATTCATCCTTCAGGTTTCAGCTCAAGCATCACTTCCTTTTTTGTTTGTTTTAATTAATTAATTTAATTTATTTTTGGCTGCCTTGGGTCTTTGTTGCTGCGCGTGGGCTTTCTCTAGTTGCAGCGAGCAGGGGCTAGTCTTTGCTGCGGTACATGGGCTTCTCATTATGGTGGCTTCTCTTGTTGCAGAGCACCAGCTCTGGGCACACGGGCTTCAGTAGTTGTGGAACGCGGTCAGTCGTTGTGGCTCATGGGCTCTAGAGCGCAGCCTCAGTAGTTGTGGTGCACAGGCTTAGTTGCTCCATGGCATGTGGGATCTTCCTGGACCAGGGATCGAACCCGTGTCCCCTGCATTGGCAGGCAGATTCTTAACCACTACACCACTAGGAAAGTCCCAAGCATCACTTCTTAAAGAAGGAAATCATGAATCCCCAGACTATATCAGGTCTTCCTGTTAGAGACGGGCACAGAATTGTGAAATTTTAATTACACAACTTAATTTTAATCTCTGTAATTTTAATTACATGTTTACATTTTGTCTTTTCTTCTGTACTGATAGCTCTCTAATCACAATCTTTTGTTCACTGCTTTTCCCCAATGGTGACAGCATATAGTAGGCATTCATAACATTCATTCATTAATTTAAGTAAATGTATTATTTGGTGAGGAGTCTGTGCCTGTCCTGCGTAGAGATGGTTATTGTGTTGTGGTGCAGAATATTTCACTTGGTGTTGTAGTATGGCTTTAAATGGCGTCATGCTTGAAATAGGTCTATGTACATTGTAGTCACTCTGCACTTGGGTCCATGTTGTACATTCAGTATCTTGATTGAGAATGAGAGATATGTGACTCCCAAGCAGTCAGTGCTAATGCAAACATTTCACTCCCATCCACTTCGCATTGTCTAACATTATGTGATATCAAATAGATCATGGGAATTGTAATTTTTTAAAACAAATTGGCTAATGTTTGCTGCCGAGAAGCTTTCTTTAAGAAGGTCTGAGAAGCTATCAATATTTCCATCAACTTGCAACAATATTCTATTTTTAAAAAGGAAACTATTTGGTCATGAAATGCCTGTTGGATAAATTTTGTTTGTGGTGGATGTTTCCCTTTAGATATGCTTTGTCCATACAGTTAACACCTAATGTTTTCCAGTTCTTAAAGAATAATAAAGTCACTGAATCATCATCAGTGGAAATGGTTGTCTGGAACCATTCACTATCTGTAATTAATCACATTATGAAAACAAAATTGTTTTGAGAATTCTGACTCCAGGAAGCATAATACAAGCATTAAAACTTAGTTCTTGTAGCAGGATAAAACTGGGTTTGAATTCAAGCTCTGCCATTATGTAGTATATAGTGGTGGGACTTTGAACAACTTAATGTTTATAATATCAGGTTTCTTATCTGTGAAATAGGGATCCTAATAGTATCTGCCTCATTGGGTTGTTGAAAGGATTAGAGATAATCCATGTTACGTACTTAACTAAAACCAACTCTGTGCCTGCCATTTGCTCAATGCAATTATTTGGTATCAAAGTTCTTGATAATGATTATTACAGGGAGAAAGGATTAGGGAGACCACTTTAAGGAAATTGAAAGAACAAATGCATGGAACTAGGGCTACAAAAAGGGTATGGGCTGTATTTAGGGGTCAGTGAGGAGAATCTGCTACCTTGATGGCAGAGTTTATGAAGGAGACTAATAGGAGAACAGGTTGGGGATATGTGTACTGAGGATAAGAAATTGGAACTCTATACTGTAAACAATAGGGAGTCATTGAAGTAACTTTCTTTTAAATAGCACCAGATTTATAGTATATGTTCTGCTACAGTTTCAAAGTATCAGGAGACACTTTAGTTTTTACTAACTGCTGCGGGCTGAATTGTGCCCCTGCCCCCAATCCAGATACTGAAACCCTAACCGTTCCCCCCACCCCTGCTGTGATGGTATTATTTGGAGAGGGAGCCTTTGGGAGGTAATTAGGTTTAGATGAGGTCATGAGAATAGGACCCTCATGATGAGATTAGTGCCCTTATAGGAAGAGAAAGAGACACCAGAGCTATCTTTCTCCCTGCCATGTGAGGACAGTGAGAAAACAGCAGTCTACAAGGCAGGCGGAAAACAACCATGCCGGTACTCTGATTTTGGACCTGAGCCTCTAGAACTGTGAGAAAATAAATTTCTGTTGTTTAAACTGCCCAGTCTATAATATTTTGTTATGGCAGCCCAAGCAGACTAAGATACCAACTGTTGAGAAATAACTCTGCTTGAAAATAATGTATTTTTTTAAATGTGGTTTTAAATGATGTCCTGGTACAGCATGAATTTGTAGCTCCAAGTTCTTTAACAATAAGCAGTGAGTCCCAGGTTATCAAATACCTTTGCTCTCTGAGTGATAGATGTTAAGAATAATTTGATACAATGTAATCATTAAACACCTATCAGGAGAATAGTGATAAACAGGGAAAATTACTGCTCTTAGAGCAGTTCTAAAATATTCATGTTTCTCATATGCAGGTATACCAGGGACCATAATCACCAGTCTCTTCTTTATGCTACCAAGACACAGATATGGGAAAAGTAGAGCCCCAAAGAAAAGGAGTTCAAAATTAATGAAAAATTTCTTAAGCAAAGCAACAGGAAAGAAATAACAGAGTAGTCATAAATTCATTCATTCATTTACTCACTCATTCATTGAATAGACATTTTTTTGTTCACTTATATCTTCTACTTGCTAAAGTCCACTTTTACCCTTAAGGAAAATTGTAGGCAATCTTGAATGAGTCAAAAAGGTAACAGCAGGGCTTCCCTGGTGGCGCAGTGGTTGAGAGTCCGCCTGCCGATGCAGGGGACACGGGTTCGTGCCCCATTACGGGAAGATCCCACATGCCGCAGAGCGGCTGGGCCCGTGAGCCATGGCCGCTGAGCCTGTGCGTCCGGAACCTGTGCTCCGCAATGGGAGAGGCCACAACGGTGAGAGGCCCGCGTACCGCAAAAAAAAAAAAAAAAAAAAAAAAAAAAACGGTAACAGCAGAAGGCTCAGAAATAAGGTTATGTCCTCTCAATTTAGGTAAGTAGATAACCAAGCAGATAAAATAAGCCTTCTGGTTTGTGAAAGAGTTAAGCCACCCCACCAAAAAAAAAAAAAAAAGTAAAAGACCCCTCTGCTGACTTCATATCAAGTCGTTATCATCAGTCCTTCCTATATAGTCAGAGAAGTTTAAGTACGAAATGAGCTATTTTTTGACCCTGAGAAAAGAGTAAATGGATGGTGATGTCTCTAACTCTTCTCAAAGGTTTAATGAAATACACAAATCCTTATATGTCTTTAAATTGTCCTGTAGTTTGTTTCCTATTTAATTATTGTACTTTAACAAGTAAATATGCTCAACAGTCGAACAAAGACTCCTTTTTGCCTTGAAATATATTGAGTGTAAAAGCATGTCTCCTTTAACCACAACCATGGAGCATAGTTGTTCCAAATACAAGGCTACTATTGTAATACTGTCAACATGGTGAGAGGTGATCCTAATTGGGAGCCAAATACTTAGGCATAAATGGTGTTTTTCCATCATTTCAAAACACTATTGAAAGCAAATAACTAGTTATTTGGAAAACAACCAGTGTATAGTCACTGTTTCATTGAAAATAGAGAACTACTTTTAGGTCAGTTCATTTTATGTAGATATTATGTTGAAGTGATGTCAGTTGTAAATTTTTGGAACTACAATATTCTTATATTTTATTACCTTTGGTGTACGTATTTTCAAATACACTCTGCGCATTCAGTGCATTTAGAAGGGATCTAATAATAACCCTTATATGTTTATATGTGTACAACTTTATGTTTCAAAAGTATTTTATGTGCAATTTCTCATATGATTGTAACAACAATCTTTGAGGTTTTTCCCCCTCATTTTACAGATATGTTAATTGATGGTTAGGGAAGTTAAGTGGTTCACCCAAGGTCACACAGTTAGTACATGACAGACCCACCACTAGAATTCAGGCAAATAACTCTCAGTCCAGTGAAGCTTCCATTTCACGAAGCCAAGCATCTCTTTTCTCAGGGAAAAGTGAAAAGGTCATCACCTTGAAACCCCTTCTTTAGAAAGACCAGTTTTTTGCTCTTTTCCTCATTAATCTTCATATTTCCTTATATCTCTTTAATCATGGCCTTCTGTCACTATCAACAATATCCAGAGTTTTATGCTTCTCCTACCAAGGTAGAACCACAGCTTTCTTCTTTGAGAAACTCCTATAGGCAATTGTTCATGGTATTTGTAGGAAGAGTACTCTGGAAACAGTAGTTCATCACTGAGACACTATGATATGATATGGACAATTCTGATAGAGGAGAATAATTGTATAACAATGTGTCATATTCTTCAGGTAATCGGTAGGCTGAGTTTTTGGAACAGCAGCTCTAGGGGATTAAATACAACAGGATTCCCAGTAGATTCTAGGTGTGCTAAATGATTGGCACGAGGATCTGGATCTCTTAGGAGCCTAAATGGAGACCAATAAAGATGAGGAGTCATGCAGATCAGCATTGTCCAATAGAAATATAATGCAAGCCATATATGTAATTTTAGATTTTTGAATAGGCGTACTTAAAAACTGAATATAAATGAATAAAATGAATTTAATCGTATACTTTAACCCAATATATTCAAATATTTTAACATGCAATAATTTTAACAAGAAGCACTTAAAATTATTAGTGATATATTTTACATTCTTTTTTAATAGTAAATTTTTGAAATCTGGTGAACATTTTGCACTTACAGTTTGGATCAACTATATTTCAAGTGTTTAATAGCCACATATGGCTAGTGTCTGCTATATTGGATAGAACAGTCTGGAGCTTTTAATAAAGATTGTTTCATATAGGGTCATGGAAATTCTGAAGTGTTACTATTACTTGGAAAAGGATAAAGGTACAATTTCATGCTTCAGGATGTGAACATTCATATATGTTGAGGATGGAAGTAGACTAAAGCCAGGTTTCTCAACCTTAGCACTACTGACATTTTTGGCCAGATAGTTCTTTGCTGTGGGGGGCTGTCCTGTGCATTATAGGGTGTTTAGCATGATCCGTGGCCTCTACCCACTAGATGTCAATAGGATTCCCTCCAGTGGTAACAGCCAAACATGCCTCCAGAATATGCCAAATGTCCCCTGGGAGGTTGGAGGGACGTCACCCCTGGTTGAGAACCAGTGATCTAAAGAATGCTTCTAACCAAAGATTTTTAGACTCAGATTGGATGATACGCAAAGCAAAGATTCTCAAACTCTGAGCCCTAAATATCAGTCCTCTATTTCACTGTCAATGTGTGCATCTCAGATGGTTGGATAAGACGACCAACATGATTTGGTAACTTTTTCAGTATCTCACGTTGTCCAGGCAATGATTTTGAACCTAGTTTGAATTGCTTAGCTTTCCTTTCTTTGAAAGTCAGAAGGATATTCTTGAACCTCTCCCTGAAGTAACTGGAAGGAGGAAGTAAAGAATGGCTGGTTCAGAGAAAACCAGTTTAAACAACAGAAGGAAAAAAAAGACGTGTCTTGCAAATGGTAAACTATGAAAGGTAATAGGCATGTAATACTTTATCCAGTCTAAGAAACGTTGCTCAGCTTTCAAAACCCTCCAAAATGTGACCTCCTCTTACTTACCTAAAAATATCTCTCACAGCTTCCCAAATAGAAGTCAGAACCAGTCAGACAGATTTCCTTATAGTTCGCTGAATATACCATGATCTTTCCCATGGTCATGCATTTGTTCATGCTGTTTCTCTCACATACGATGTTCTCCCAATTTCCTTTTACTAATCTAAATTTAATTTATCATTAAGATCCTGCTCAAGCCCTAGTACATTCTTGAAGCTGTCTCTTACTTAATTGATGTAGAGTGATCAATCTCTTTTTTTGTGTGTGCTGAGACAAATTAAGTGTTAGGTTGAGAGGTGCTATTTTGTGTGGACTTGTCTTATAACCATAGTGAGAGCCTAAGTTCCTGGAGGGCAGGGGCTTTTCTTTTTTTGTCCAAACACAAAAATACATAGGCCCTCCAGACAATACCTGGCAAGCTAAAGTATGTTTCAGGTTGAATTCTCTGAGAAGCAAATGCTTAGTTGGAGTTTAGTGGGCTGGATGTTTGCTAGGAAGTGCCCTTGGGATCAAAACCTGTGGAAGGGAGGAAAAACAAGTAGAACTGATTAGAGTAAAAGATTGAGCTACATTGCAGGTCTAAGAGCCTCAGCCACCCTGACAGGGAACTCTAGAACTATAATGGCCCTCATTTAGCCTAAATTGCCAGGATATTATTACCCTCACCTCAAAAAGGTCATTATATGGGCTTCCCCTAAAAGGGTATGACATTGGACAGTCCATGAAGGGGTTGAGTACACTTCTAGCAGCTAGGTCAACAAACAAATCCTTCCTTGAAGGGGGTTTGGACATGTTTTCATGTCTATCACAAAGTGATAGATGTGTAGAAGGAATTCAGTGAATGTTTATTGAATGCTAGAAGATTTTGCAGTGGTGTTAACTTTCAGGAGAATGAATCAGGGGAAGTTTTCGTCTGTCAGTCTGATTGGATGGGCCTATTTGATAGCCAGTCAGATGGCTTTTCTAAGGAACACCCCTTCCAAGATAAGAGGAATGACTCAGTGTTTGTGATGCACCCCAAATTACTCATCAAGGAGTAACAGTTATAATGGTTTTGGAATATCTCTAATGAATGTTACATTATCAAAACTTTGCTGGATATGTCAAGTATCAAGTTAACCTTGTACAGGTACTGAATGACCATGCTTATGCTTGTAGGCTCAATGATGTTAAAAGAAAAACAAATAAGCCAGGCTCTCAATTTCTGAATCTGCCATTTCCATTTTTCCATAGACAAAGGAAAGAATGGCTGGGGTAAGGTGGTGGGAACACATTTATTTAGTTGATACTATATAACAAATCCTTTATAGCCTTACCTGTTAACCCCTGCAGTAATTCTGGGAAATCAGGAGCACTGTCTCTAGCTTTTCAGATGAGGAAACTGTAGCTCTAAGTTGTAAATTATCCCTGGTCACCATCACTCTGATACCAAAACCAGACAAAGACGTCACAAAGAAAGAAAACTACAGGCCAATATCACTGATGAACATAGATGCAAAAATCCTCAACAAAATACTAGCAAACAGAATCCAACAGCACATTAAAAGGATCATACACCATGATCAAGTGGGGTTTATCCCAGGAATGCAAGGATTCTTCAATATACGCAAATCAATCAACGTGATACACCATATCAACAAACTGAAGGAGAAAAACCATATGATCATCTCAATAGATGCAGAGAAAGCTTTTGACAAAATTCAACACCCATTTATGATAAAAACCCTGCAAAAAGTAGGCATAGAGGGAACTTTCCTCAACATAATAAAGGCCATATATGACAAACCCACAGCCAGCATTGTTCCCAATGGTGAAAAACTGAAACCATTTCCACTAAGATCAGGAACAAGACAAGGTTGCCCACTCTCACCACTCTTATTCAACATAGTTTTGGAAGTTCTAGCCACAGCAATCAGAGAAGAAAAAGAAATAAAAGGAATCCAAATAGGAAAAGAAGAAGTAAAGCTGTCACTATTTGCAGATGACATGATATTATACATAGAGAATCCTAAGGATGCTACCAGAAAACTACTAGAGCTAATCAATGAATTTGGCAAAGTAGCAGGATACAAAATTAATGCACAGAAATCTCTGGCATTCTTATACACTAATGATGAAAAATCTGAGAGTGAAATTAAGAAAACACTCCCATTTACCATTGCAACAAAAAGAATAAAATATCTAGGAATAAACCTACCTAAGGAGACAAAAAACTTGTATGCAGAAAACTATAAGACACTGATGAAAGAAATTAAAGATGATACAAATAGGTGGAGAAATATACCATGTTCTTGGATTGGAAGAATCAACATTGTGAAAATGACTCTACTACCCAAAGCAATCTACAGATTCAATGCAATCCCTATCAAACTACCACTAGCATTTTTTACAGAACTAGAAAAAAAAATTTCACAATTTGTATGGAAACACAAAAGACCCCAAATAGCAAAAGCAATCT
>NC_041234.1:95239005-95242510 GCF_002837175.3 Physeter macrocephalus
ACGCAAGAGGGAAGAAATATGGGAACATATGTATATGTATAACTGATTCACTTTGTTGTAAAGGAGAAACTAACACACTATTGTAAAACAGTTATACTGCAATAAAGATGTTAAAAAAAAAAAAATAAATAAATAAATAAATAAATTATCCCTGGTCCCATCATCATCATCATAGTCATCCTCGTTATCAACATTGCCAAAATATACACTGTGTTTACATGTTACTAGACATTCTTCTAAGTGTTTTACATATGGAAGCTCATTTACTTCTAATAACTACCTTATACAGTAGCAACTATTGTTATTCACACTTTACAGATAAAGTGACTGAGTTACAAAGAGGTTTAGGAACTTGCTCAAGGTTATGCAAATAGTGGCAAAGCTGAAATCTGAAATCAGGCTGCTTGTCTCTAGTTTTATCCTCTTAACCACTATTCAAACTTGCCTAAGTAGTAAGAAGCAGAAATGAGGCATAAAAACAAGTCTGTCTTATTCTAAAGGCAGCCATTTTTTTTACTGCACAAGGGTGGCTTCAAAGGCACTGTGCTTATACATTTCGGGGAATCATTCTCTTTTGATAGCAGGCAGGGCCTACATGGCAAATTGATGAAATGATTATGAGATAACCTTTAGGAAAGATGCATGTTCTAGTAGATCACTGAAGGTGGCTTCTTTTCAGAAATTATGGGGTTTTTGCAAAGGTGGCTGGCAATCAGATTTCATATTTGATGTCTTCTAGAAAATAATACTTTTCTCATTCTAATTAGTGCAACCACTGAAGATTTCTGAGGCTTATTTGGCCTTATCTAGAATCTACTGCCATGTTTGACTGCTGCAAGTGACAGGAGAAGGCCAAAAACAAGTCCCAGCAACAGGGGTTTTAGTAGGATTCTACCTGCCAGAATCAATCGTGACAGAAACTTAGCCAGCTTTCACAGAATTACCCTCCAGTTGTGTCCTCTATGCTAGGCCTGTCTCTCCAAGTGAATTGCAAACTCATCCAGAGCAGAGTTTTCATATTATTTGTATCCCATCCCCTTCTACAACAGAGGGTAAATGAGGTTTTGAAACCATGCCTATGGAAACTTACCAGTAACTGAATCACAGGGCTCATATTTTCTTGACCATGTTGAAAATACTTTTTTTTTTTACAACCAATTTAACAGCAGAGGCACGCAGGCTGAGAACAGTCCAATAGGTGCCAAGTACCTCCACCGACTAAAGCAAGGGGCTATATTAACAATCTGGTCTACAATATCATGCATACGATAGTTCCCTCTTATCCACGTGTGATACATTCCAAGACCCTCAGTGGATGCCTGAAACTGAGGATAATACCAAACCCTATATATGCTATGTTTTTTCCTATACATAAATATCTATTATAAAGTTTAATTTATAAATAAAGCACAGTAAGAGATTAACAACTAATAATAAAATAGAACACTTATAACAATATACTATAATAAAAGTTATGTGAATGGTGTCTCTCTCTCTCTCGTAAAATTTCTCATTGTACTGTACTCACCTTTCTTGTGATGATATGAGATTATAAAATGCATATGTGATGAGATGAAGTGAGATGAATGACGTAGGCTTTGTGACATAGCGTTATGCTATGACTGACATGTCAAAAGAAGGATCATCTGCTTCAGGTGATCTTGGATCATCAAGTCTTGATGATGTTGATGGTTGGATGTTGGGAGCGGATAATGTTGATGGTTGGGGATCCCATGCAGGGGGGTAGGACAGTGAGCGCTTTTATCATGCCATTCAGAATGGCTCATAATTTAAAACTTATAAATTGTTTATTTCTGGAATTTTCTAGTTAATACTTTCAGACTGAGGTTGACCATAGGTAACTGAAAACATTGAACGTGAAACAGTGGATAAGAGGGGTCTACTGTATATTGTGAAACAAGTTTTGTTACCATTACCGTTACCATGATTCCCCATAAAGTTTCTTCCTACTTCAAGCTCTTTCCATTAAATTCCACCTCATTCCATAAACTCAATGACATGCGATTTCCCAGGAGTACCACGCTGGTCTTTTCTGTGAGTAGTTCAGCCCCTGAAGTCTATTATCCTAGGAATTTCATTTACACAGGAATCCTCTGCCCCATCCAGTCTCTAATAGTAAATATTATTTTCCAATAAAATTAATTCTTTGGGGGCAAATTGTAACTATATACCAGGCTTCATATCAACTCTACATACACAGAGACCAATACTATATTCAGATTCTGCTAGAAATCAAAATGTTGAGGATAAAAGCTGGCATTACTGAACATGTGGTAGGACTGGTACTTAAAGATAGAGACTATGAATCTTCTATAAGCAAGATAAACACATTCAAATGGGGGCGAATCTAAAGTAAAGAATCAAAAAGTCCTAAAGCCACCAATCTTCCTTTTTCTGGAAAAGCAACAACAAAATGTTAAGTTCGCTTGCAAAGTAACAGGGAGAAAAGGCTGGATTGGGAATAGCCTGAATTACCAGGGTTCATATTCACTAGTGAGTTCTAACCCATTAGGAATCAATGGACTCCAAATTAAAACATTTATTTTACATATGAGATTAGGAAAAACGTAAAAGAATGATAATACCTAAGGGGAGAGGAGGATGTGGAGAAATAAGATACCTGATAGAGTAGCTGTGAGGTTTTATATTGGTACAGTATTTCTGGAGGTTAATTCAGCAATAATTATCAAAAGTTTGTAAAATTGATATATCTTTTATTTTTTTTTTACACTTTAAATATCTTACAATTTTATTTGTCAATTATACCTCAATAAAGCTGGGAAAGAAAGAGAAAAATAATCAATTTTCCTATGATTTGAAATGCAAATACATGTGTATCATCATTTGTTATCTGACTCTTCTTATGGTGGCTTTTGCCTTACATTTTTTTTATTTCTACATAGTTGAATTTACCAATCATTTATGGCATCTAGGTTTTGTTTCGTACTTCAAAAGACCTTCTTCACTTTGAGATTATAAAAACTTCTTCCATGGTTAAAAAAAAAGAAAAGTTAGATCAACATGTATCAACATGGTAGATCTCAAATAATAATATTGAGTGAAAAAAGCAAGACGTTGAATGAAATGTGCAGCATAACAATGATTTATGTAAATAAAAACTGCAAAACAAAGTTATGTGTTTTCTGTGGACACAGTTATGTACATAAAATGCATTTTTAACAATTAGAAGGAACTCACCAAATTCAAATAGTATTTCTTTTTTTTTTAAACATCTTTATTGGAGTATAACTGTTTTACTATGGTGTGTTAGTTTCTGCTTTACAACAAAGTGAATCAGTTATGCATATACATATGTTCCCATATCTCTTCCTCTTGCGTCTCCCTCCCTCCCACCCTCCCTATCCCACCCCTCTAGGTGGTCATAAAGCACAAAGCTGATCTCCCTGTGCTATGTGGCTGCTTCCCACTAGCTATCTATTTTACATTTGGTAGTGTATATATGTCCATGCCACTCTCTCACTTC
>NC_041234.1:95243442-95246327 GCF_002837175.3 Physeter macrocephalus
AGATTGCTTTTGCTATTTGGGGTCTTTTGTGTTTCCATACAAATTGTGAAATTTTTTTTTCTAGTTCTGTAAAAAATGCTAGTGGTAGTTTGATAGGGATTGCATTGAATCTGTAGATTGCTTTGGGTAGTAGAGTCATTTTCACAATGTTGATTCTTCCAATCCAAGAACATGGTATATTTCTCCACCTATTTGTATCATCTTTAATTTCTTTCATCAGTGTCTTATAGTTTTCTGCATACAAGTTTTTTGTCTCCTTAGGTAGGTTTATTCCTAGATATTTTATTCTTTTTGTTGCCGTGGTAAATGGGAGTGTTTTCTTAATTTCACTCTCAGATTTTTCATCATTAGTGTATAAGAATGCCAGAGATTTCTGTGCATTAATTTTGTATCCTGCTACTTTACCAAATTCATTGATTAGCTCTAGTAGTTTTCTGGTAGCCTCCTTAGGATTCTCTATGTATAGTATCATGTCATCTGCAAACAGTGACAGCTTTATTTCTTCTTTTCCGATTTGGATTCCTTTTATTTCTTTTTCTTCTCTGATTGCTGTGGCAAGAACTTCCAAAAGTATGTTGAATAAGAGTGGTGAGAGTGGGCAACCTTGTCTTCTTCCTGATCTTGTGGAAATGGTTTTAGTTTTTCACCATTGAGAACAATGGTGGGTCTGGGTTTGTCATATATGGCCTTTATTATGTTGAGGAAAGTTCCCTCTATGCCTACTTTCTGCAGGGTTTTTATCATAAATGGGTGTTGAATTTTGTCAAAAGCTTTCTCTGCATCTATTGAGATGATCATATGGTTTTTCTCCTTCAGTTTGTTGAAATGGTGTATCACATTGATTGATTTGCATATATTGAAGAATCCTTGCATTCCTGGGATAAACCCCACTTGATCATGGTGTATGATCCTTTTAATGTGCTGTTGGATTCTGTTTGCTAGTATTTTGTTGAGGATTTTTGCATCTATGTTCATCAGTGATATTGGCCTGTAGTTTTCTTTCTTTGTGACGTCTTTGTCTGGTTTTGGTATCAGGGTGATGGTGGCCTCATAGAATGAGTTTGGGAGTGTTCCTCCCTCTGCTATCTTTTGGAAGAGTTTGAGAAGGATAGATGTTAACTCTTCTCTAAATGTTTGATAGAATTCGCCTGTGAAGCCATCTGGTCCTGGGCTTTTGTGTGTTGGAAGATTTTTAATCACAGTTTCAATTTCAGTGCTTGTGATTGGTCTGTTCATATTTTCTATTTCTTCCTGGTTCAGTCTCGGCAGCTTGTGCATTTCTAAGAATTTGTCCATTTCTTCCAGGTTGTCCATTTTATTGGCATACAGTTGCTTGTAGTAATCTCTAATAATCTTTTGTATTTCTGCAGTGTCAGTTGTTACATCTCCTTTTTCATTTCTAATTCTATTGATTTGAGTCTTCTCCCTTTTATTCTTGATGAGTCTGGCTAATGGTTTATCAATTTTATTTATCTTCTCAAAGAACCAGCTTTTAGTTTTATTGATCTTTGCTATTGTTTCCTTCATTTCTTTTTCATTTATTTCTGATCTGATCTTTATGATTTCTTTCCTTCTGCTAAATTTGGGGTTCTTTTGTTCTTCTTTCTCTAATTGCTTTAGGTGCAAAGTTAGGTTGTTTATACGAGATGTTTCCTGTTTCTTAAGGTAGGATTGTATTGCTATAAACTTCCCTCTTAGAACTGCTTTTGCTGCATCCCATAGGTTTTGGGTCGTCGTGTCTCCATTGTCATTTGTTTCTAAGTATTTTTTGATTTCCTCTTTGATTTCTTCAGTGATCACTTCGTTATTAAGTAGTGTATTGTTTAGCCTCCATGTGTTTGTATTTTTTACAGATCTTTTCCTGTAATTGATATCTAGTCTCATAGCGTTGTGGTCAGAAAAGATACTTGATATGATTTCAATTTTCTTAAATTTGCCAAGGCTAGATTTGTGACCCAATATATGATCTATCCTGGAGAATGTTCCATGAGCACTTGAGAAAAATGTGTATTCTGTTGTTTTTGGATGGAATGTCCTATAAATATCAATTAAGTCCATCTTGTGTAATGTATCATTTAAAGCTTGTGTTTCCTTATTTATTTTCATTTTGGATGATCTGTCCATTGGTGAAAGTGGGGTGTTAAAGTCCCCTACTATGATTGTGTTACTGTCGATTTCCCCTTTTATGGCTGTTAGTATTTGCCTTATGTATTGAGGTGCTCCTATGTTGGGTGCATAAATATTTACAATTGTTATATCTTCTTCATGGATCGAACCCTTGATCATTATATAGTGTCCTTCTTTGTCTCTTGTAATAGTTTTTACTTTAAAGTCTATTTTGTCTGATATGAGAATTGCTACTCCAGCTTTCTTCTGATTTCCATTTGCATGGAATATCTTTTTCCATCCCCTCACTTTCAGTCTGTATGTGTCCCTAGGTCTGAAGTGGGTCTCTTGTAGACAGCATATATATGGGTCTCGTTTTTGTATCCATTCAGCCAGTCTGTGTCTTTTGGTGGGAGCATTTAATCCATTTACATTTAAGGTAATTATCAATATGTATGTTCCTATTACCATTTATTGACTATTTCCTTTCCTATATTAGGGAAGTTTTCAACTATAATCTCTTCAAATATTTTCTCAGTCCCTTTCTTTTTCTCTTCTTCCTCTGGGACCCCTATAATTTGAATGTTGGTGTGTTTAACGTTGTCCCAGAAGTCTCTGAGACCGTCCTCAGTTCTTTTCATTCTTTTTTCTTTATTCTGCTCTGCAGTAGTTATTTCCAAGATTTTATCTTCCAGGTCACTTATCCGTTCTTCTGCCTCAGTTATTCTGCTATTGATCCCATCCAGAGTATTTTTAATTTCATTTATTGTGTTGTTCAT
>NC_041234.1:95246746-95247833 GCF_002837175.3 Physeter macrocephalus
CTTACTGTGTTTGGGGTCTCCTTTTTGCAGGCTGCAGGTTCATAGTTCCCGTTGTTTTTGGTGACTGTCCCCAGTGGCTAAGGTTGGTTCAGTGGGTTGAGTAGGTTTCCTGGTTGGGGGGACTAGTGCCTGTGTTCTGGTGGATGAGGCTGGATCCTGTCTTTCTGGTGGGCAGGTCCACGTTTGGTGGTGTGTTTTGGGATGTTGGTAGCCTCTCTGCTAATGGATGGGGCTGTAGTCCTGTCTTGCTATTTGTTGGGCATAGGGTGTGCAGCAATGTACGTTGCTCGTCCTTGAGGGAAGCTGTATCTTGGTGTTGAGATGGAGATCTCTGGGAGATTTTCGCCATTTGATGTTGTGTGGAGCTGGGAGGTCTCCTGTGGACCAGTGTCCTGAGCTTGGTTCTCCCACCTCAGAGACACAGCCCTGACGCCTGGCTGGAGCGCCAAGAGCCTTTAATCCACACAGCTCAAAATAAGAGGGAGAAAAAATAGGAAGGAAGGAAGGAAGGAATCCACACAGCACAAAATAAGAGGGAGAAAAAATAGGAAGGAAGGAAGGAAGGAAGGAAGGAAGGAAGGAATGGAGGGAGGAAGGAAGAAAGGAAGGAAGGAAGGAAGGAAGAAATGAAGGAAGGAAGAAAGCAAGAAAGGAAGGAAGGGAGGAAGAAAGGGAGGAAGGAAGAGAGGAAGGAAGGGAGGAAGAAAGGGAGGAAGGAAGGGAGGAAGGGAGGAAGGAAGGAAGAAAGGAAGGAAGAAAGGAGGGAAGAAAGGAAGGAAGAAAGGAAGAAAGGAAGGAAGAAAGTAAGAAGACAAAATAAAGTAGGATAAAATATACTTATTAAAATAAAAAATAATTATTAAGAAGAAAAATTTTATAAAAAAAGGAAAAAACAAAAACGGGTCGGTCAGAACCCTAGGACAGATGGTGAAAGCAATGCTATACAGACAAAATCTCACACAGCAGCACACACATACACACTCACAAAAAGAAAAAAAGGGGAAAATAATAATATATCTTGCTCCCAAAGTCCACCTCCTCAACTTGGGATGATTCGCTGTCTATTCAGGTATTCCACAGATGCAGG
>NC_041234.1:95248714-95261227 GCF_002837175.3 Physeter macrocephalus
GGCCGGCGTGACGCTGCACCAGCCCGAGGCACGCCGCGCGTTCTCCCGGGGAAGCTGTCCCTGGATCCCGGGACCCCGGCAGTGGCGGGCTGCACAGTCTTCCGGGAGGGGAGGTGTGGAGAGTGACCTGTGCTCGCACACAGGCCTCTTGGTGGCGGCAGCAGCAACCCTAGCGTCCCACACCTGTCTCTGGTGTCCGCGCTGACAGCCGCGGCTTGCGCCCATTTCTGGAGCTCCTTTACGCAGTGCGCTTAATCCCCTCTCCTCTCGTACCAGGAAACAAAGAGGCAAGAAAAAGTCTCTTGTCTCTTTGGCAGCTCCGTGCCTGTTTCTGGAGCTCCTTTAAGTGGCGCGCTTAAACCTGTCTCCTCGCACACCAGTAAGCAAAGAGGGAAGAAAAGGTCTCTTGCCTCTTCGGCAGCTCCAGAATTCTTCCAGACTCCCTCCCGGCTAGCCGTGGTGCACTAACCCCTTCAGGCTGTTTTCACGCTGCCAACTGCAGACCTCTCCCTGAGATCCGACCGAAGCCCGAGGCTCAGCTGCCAGCCCCCACGTGCCCCGGCGGGTGAGCAGACAAGCCTCTCGGGCTGGGGAGTGCCGGTCGGCACTGATCCTCTATGCGGGAATCTCTCTGCTTTTCCCTCCGCACTCTGTTGCTGCGCTCTCCTCTGTGGCTCCGAAGCTCCCCCCTCTGCCACCCGCAGTCTCTGCCCGTGAAGGGGCTTCTAGTGTGTGGAAACCTTTCCTCCTTCACAGCTCCCTCCCACTGGTGCAGGTCCCGTCCCTAGTCTTTTGTCTCTGTTTATTCTTTTTTCTTTTGCCATACCCAGGTACGTGGGGGTGTTTCTTGCCTTTTGGGAGGTCTGAGGTCTTCTGCCAGCGTTCAGTGGGTGTTCTGTAGGAGCAGTTCCACGTGTAGATGTATTTCTGATGTATCTGTGAGGAGGAAGGTGATCTCCGCGTCTTACTCTTCCGCCACCTTCTCTCTTACCCCTGGATATATCTTTTAATACAGACAGTTGACACCTAGGAAATTTTCCTATTGGAATTATAAATATGGGTTTAGTTGTAGAAATTCTATGTTCTAATGGTGGCTATAATTGTGAAAAAAACAGAAACAACCTATATGTTCATCATTAGGGAGTTAGTTAAATTGTGGTGCATCCATTTAATGCCATGGGACCCTTAAAAACTATATGTCGGGCTTCCCTGGTGGCGCAGTGGTTGAGAATCCGCCTGCCGATGCAGGGTACACGGGTTCGTGCCCCGGTCCGGGAAGATCCCACGTGCCGCGGAGCGGCTGGGCCCATGAGCCATGGCCGCTGAGCCTGCGCGTCCGGAGCCTGTGCTCTGCAACAGGAGAGGCCACAACAGTGAGAGGCCCGTGTACCGCAAAAAAAAAAACAAAAACAAAACAAAACAAAAAACTATTTATGTCTATTTTTATACATTTATATAGAAAGATGCCTAAAATATATGTGAAAAGTTAAGTTTATATAACAATGTATATAGTATAATCCCATTGTTTTGGTTAAGAGTAACTAAAATATATAAATATGTATGAATGTATATATACTACACTGGAAAATTTTTGAGAAAAATACTTTTATCACCCATGGTCTCCTTAGAGGTCCATGCACCTTACGTTAAGAACTCTGCCATACCAACTTTCCCACTGTTTGGCATTGCACCTTATATGCAGGTTAAAACTATTTTCTTCTGTTCTCCCTTTTCAAATCATGCACACCCTAGTATTTTCAGAAGTAAACGTTCTTTTTTCTTTCCAAAATTTTAATAGATATTAGCACCAATATACGTTTTCATCCTTAAAGTTTCTATTATATGCTAAGGCAAATATAATACAGTTAGATTATTGCTTTATTCCCCAGATATCTTGTACACAGTGACTTGGACTTTATATGCATGTAAGTTATATAATCCTTACATTGAGGAAAATTTTAACATATTCATAGCCAGCTATTGAGTCAACCCATATTGAGAAAGACAACAATTGGAACTGTCAAATGAATTTTTCACTGGGTATGTGGACCACAACATAAATGCTATCAGTATCATCTAAGCACAGATTATTTTTTACAGCACATTTGGGACTCACTAAAAATTCACTTTCAATCAAATGGGACTGTCAATACCTGCATTCTCAGACTTTATGTCATTGGCAGTTATTAAATGACTTCATTTACACTGAATTTGGCCTTAGTGGTTGGAGTAATCTCACAAGCCTTTTCAACTGGATCCAACATCACTGGCTTAACTAAAACATATGAATTCAATAGGAATAGCCCTGGATTCTTTAGCACAAATATATTTCCAAATGTACCCTCCCCATAAAATTTAGCATCATAAATCTCAGTAATTCCTTTGCAGGTTGTAGGCAGGTCCACATTTAATAAATGTTACTTTCAGTTGGGTTTATTTTTCTTTAAGGTAGTCTGGATGGTACTATTAAATACTTTATAAACTCAGTCTATTATTCATTTATACATTGTTAAACATTCTGGGATTTATTTTGTTTATAGCTATAATCACAAAAAGCCTGTTCTAATGTTTTCTGGTTGGGTATTGAGAGAGATCTTTTCTCTGAAGGAAAACCCTATCCTTAATATGTTATAAGATGCAGCTTAGAATATCCATATGGCAAAGCTCATTTCAAGGGGAAATTCAACTTTTTCATTCAAACTGAGTACATTTTGGTTCATCTTGGGGAAAAATAACAAACAAACAGATCTTAGAAAGCTTTCACATGCATTTCCAGTACATTTCCTAAAGACAGTTTTAGGATATTTTTAAAAGAAGTGTATTTCATGCTTGAAGTTAACTTTTCAATAAGGATTATTGCTAGCTTGGAATTTATCTCTTTGCAGTAGGAACATATTTTAGTAAGCTCAAGAATAGTTTACCAACTCATGTTAATTTCTGGGAATTCCTGATGTCAGAAAACAAACAAGGTAGCCAAGAAAGTGGTCTTGTCTCCCTCATTGTAGACGGAAAGCAGCAAATTAGTGTTAAATCTTTATTAAAGCATTGCAGAAGGCACAAGCCAAATTCCTGTTGCATATTTGAAAATAAAATGGAACTTTGCAACCTTACCTGCCTTTAAATCTGTGCATAGCAAAGCAGCACTAGCGTTGCCTTATACAAAACTTAAAGGTGACTTAAAGGTTATAAGCTGGCCAAGGAGAACTAGACCATTGTCTGCAGCTTTATTATACTTTTTTTTTTTAAATATAGCAACCCTACATGGAAATGGCTTATCCACCTGTTCTACCCTTGCTAGGTCACCAGCACACATTTTTTTTTTTTTTTTTTGTGGTATGCGGGCCTCCCTCTGTTGTGGCCTCTCCCGTTGCGGAGCACAGGCTCCGGACACGCAGGCTCCGCGGCCATGGCTCACGGGCCCAGCCGCTCCACGGCATGTGGGATCCTCCCAGACCGGGGCGCCAACCCGGTTCCCCTGCATCGGCAGGCGGACGCGCAACCACCGCGCCACCAGGGAAGCCCACACATTTCTTTTTTTTAAGCATTATAACTTTTTAATGTTTAACAGCCTGATTGAGATATAATTAACATATAATAAACTACATATATTTAAGGTGTAAAGTTTGCTAAGTTTGACATATGGATATACGGTGAAACTATCACAAGTCAGTGAACATACCTATCACCCCAAAAGTTTCTTCATGGCCTTCGTATTCCCTCACTCTTTCCTCTCCACTCCTCTTCCCACCATCCCCAGGCAACCACTGGTCTGCTTTCTGTTACCATCAATTAGTTTACATTTTCTAGAAACTTAAGTAAATTAAACCATACAATACATACTATTTGTTGTCTGTATTCTGTTTCTCAGCATAGTTATTTTGAGATGCATCCATGTTTTAGTTTATATCAATAGTTCATCCTCCCCCCAATTTTTTGCCTTGCATAAAATTCTGAATAATTTTTTATTTGTTTAATTCAGGTAGCATACAGAGATAGCGGTCTAAGATCAAACTTTTTTATTGTTAGTTATGATTAACAAACAATATCATATTCGTTTCAGGTGTACAATATAGTGATTCAGTATCTTTTATGGTATGAAATGATCACCACAATAAGATCAGTTACCATCTGTCACCATACAAAGTTGTTACAATATTATTGACTGTATTCTCTATGCTGTACATTACATCCCTGTAGTCTATATATTTTATAGTTAGAAGTTTGTACCTCTTAATTCCCTTCACCTATTTCTATCTATTCTGTTGGTACATATTTAAAGTGTGATAATCAAACAGCTAATCTACATTGAATATTCAATTCAAAGTATCCAGGAAACATCTGAATTCTTTAACTGTTACTTAAATACTAGCTTCTACTATCACCAAATAATTCTTCAGACAGTTTACATCTTCTTGAAAATATGATGAGCCAAAACTGCACCAACTATCCTTATCACTATATTCCAGTCTCTTTCAGCACCCTTATTTGCCTGTGGTCTCAACTATCACATCTGTGCTTTTGGCTTCTACCTCTGATCTTCTTCACAAATTTGTATGTTTTGCATCTCCTCCTGTGTACTGGATATCATTGCTTGAATATTCCAATTCCATAGGATCTAAAAGAAAATGCCTTTCCTTTTACCCCCAAATCCCCCCCTTTATCACTCCCATGGTTCTATTAATGAGTTTTTCATTCTTCCAGTCATCTGGAGTCATCCTGGAGGACAGATGATGACCTAGCGTGTCTTTCAAACTTCATGGAACCAAGGGCAGGATATAAGGGCAGGGGCAAGGATGGGGGCCATGCAGCTTATAGCTTGAGCCACAAAAATAACAGTTAGGTTGGCTAGATCAAATGTCATCTGTACTTTGCTACTGATGATGTATTTAGTACACTGAAAACATACTCTTAGAAATATATCTCAAATTGCAAACCATCTAAAGCCTGACAGTTGTATAAGGTAGAACATTTGAGTGTGTTGATCCATGATAGTGTCAATAAAAAGAGATAATGACTGCCTAAAAAAGAAAGTCTTCATTTGGAATACCTCTTTCTCCAGATAATCTTGGATGTTGGCATAATCAGCTTTTTATTTTTTTATTTGGAGTTTCTTTATTGTGGTAACATATATATAACATAAACTTTACCATTTTAACATTTTTTTAACATCTTTATTGGAGATGGGCACTTTACAAAACTGTCCGTATCATTAATGACTCATTTAAAAAAATAAAAACAGGAGTAAAAGCAAACTTAAAATATTTTGATTTAGCATGGACTTTCAATTCAGTGAATCTTTATGACATTAGAACTTTATCTCTGATATTCAGCCTATAAGGTTAGAACTTTTTTCCGCTTCTCCAATTCAGAACTTTTAAAAATAAGATTAATTTGCTTAATTCTAGTATATGAGCCAATCAAAATATTTTTAATACCAGTAACCTAAGCTGCTTCTCTTACTGTTTGTGCTTAGAAAATAAATAATTTATGAATCTCTAGAAAAACAGCAAGTAATTTTGCTCTACATTAATGGTTTATTTAGCTTTTAGCCTAGGGTGGGTCTGTGTAATGGCAAAGAAGAATTTTGGTAGAATGCCCTGGTGAGACTAGTTTTGGTGCATTTAGTTAGGGAGAAAGGTGTGCTCTTCACATTCCGACCTATAAGCTATGAAACATTTGTTTCAAATTTTTATTTTGAATTTATATTATTTCCATGCTAGTGGAATTTATTATTGTAAGACATTTTGATTGGATGAAAGTTAATGTCTTCTTAGCTATAATGCCCTCTGTAATTCATTTGCAGGGGGGAGAGAGCACAAAGTAGGAGAGCGCATTTCAGTCCAGTGGTCCTCAAAAGAACTGATACTGACCCTTAGATATCATTTTGGAAATTTGTGGGGACAATTTTGAGTCATGAAAATTGTGGGGAGTGGGCTCAACTGGCATTTTATGAGCAGGATGCAATGATCAGGAACCACAGAAAATGGTCCTGTTTCTTGAACAACTTTTGAATGTCCTGTTAGACATTCAGGTACGTGATATTATCTATGCTAAATGAATATCTGAGGCTGGAAAACTATGTGACTCTAGAAACTAACTTCATGATACATACAAAGTCATTTTGATTGATTTTAATACACACATTTTAAAAATAATGCAGCTAGTGTGTAAATTGAGGGAATAATGTACATTGCACACTGGTTTGTTTAAAACTTATCAAGACCTGCCCATCATTCAGAAAATTACACAGTATTTGAACTGGCAATTCAAAATTCCTGAATTGGTTTGCATTTTTAGCTGTCACATTTGTAGTGATGCTATATTATAGGTACAACTTTAACTACTTCATTGTGTTATCTTTTAGTAGTTGAGTCCAAGTATCTGCATATTGAGACACTTATCATTTTATTATAATATACTTTTTTTTTTTTTTTTTTTTTTTTTTGTGGTATGCGGGCCTCCCTCTGCTGCGGCCTCTCCCGTTGCGGAGCACAGGCTCCGGACGCGCAGGCTCAGCGGCCATGGCTCACGGGCCCAGCCGCTCCGCGGCATGTGGGATCCTCCCAGACCGGGGCGCGAACCCGGTTCCCCTGCATCGGCAGGCGGACGCGCAACCACTGCGCCACCAGGGAAGCCCCTATAATATACTTTTAAAGTTATCCTTTAAGTTATGTATGCGGCATTAAATTGAATTTTTAATTATGTGTACACATAGGTGATATTAACTATGAACTTAATTTCAGCATATTAAGGGAGATGTCATGACCTGTTATTAAAAATAAATTCATTAGATCTAAAAGCTCATTGGAATTGTTTTATAATAAAGATTAAAATATGGGAATACTGTTTTCTGTAGAGATAATTTTAGCTATCTGTAAAATTGAAGTAACAATAGTATCTACTCCATTTTGATGTTGTTGTAAGGATACATGCATGTAGATTATGTATGAAAAACACTAATTATGGCATCTGTTACATAGAAAGTACTCAATAAAAATAGGTTGTTGTTATTATTATGATTAGCAGTAGTAGCAGTAGTAGGATCATGAGTTTATCATCTCTGGTAATTTATGCCATGCTTCTTAGAATATAAATAACATATAGTTATAGTACAGGATGTATATTCCATCTGACATGGTTGAACATCTATCCCCCCTAAACACTTTCATTTTGCTTGTGATCTCAAAAGCTCTTGAATTTTCTCTTACTTCATGATCTGATCCTTTTCAGTCTCATTTTCTCATTACTGTCATCCTCACAACCTCTTAACTTTGGAGTGTCTCAGGGTTCAGGGCTGGGACATCTTGTCTTCCCTGTGTACAGTCACTCTGTTGATAGACTCATCCTGCCCCAATGGCTTTAGACAATATCTACATACTGATGAATCCCGAATCCATATGCCCAGCTAGGAACACTTTCCTGAACTCCAGCCTTCTATATTACAACTGCCAAGTTTCTATCTCGGATTGTTTATCTAATACGTATCTAAAACTAAGATGTCTAAAACCAAATTCCTAATATTTCCTCATCTAAAAATAATAATTTTCTTTCTGCTATTACCTTCCTGTCTGTTATTGAGTTTATACATTTTAGGTACTTAGGAAAAGAAATCCTGGAAACACTCTTAACTCCTCTTTCACTCACATCCTATAAGCTAGTCTATCAGTAAATCCTCCTATTGGCCCTACTCTTGAAAAATATCTTGTGATCATTCTCACCACCTCCACTGCTGCCACTCTCATCTAAATCACCGTCATCTCAGCCCTGGATGATTATAATACCACCCTAACTGTTCTCCTTTCTTTCACCCTTGCCCTTAATTTCCACTCTATTCACACAACATAATGGCCAGATTGATCCTTTTAAAACATAAACACTCCAGTGGTAGCCCAAGTCGCTCAGAGTAAATGCCAAAGCTGTACAATATGGCTTTCTGTTATCTTTCCAACCTCACTGTTAGCTATTTTTTCACTTGCTTTCTTGCTCCAGTTGCCCTGATCTTGGTGCTGATCCTGGAAAATCCTTCTACTCAAAGAGGCCTTTGCACATTCTGCTTCCTCTACCTAGAAATTTATTTCCCCAATTATTTGCATGGCTTGCTTCTTCATCTTCTTAAGGTATTTGCTCCAATATCAAATGCTTTCAATGAGATCTTTCCTGACGATCCTATTCAAAATTGAACACACCCACCTCAGTACTTGCTTGATTAATTTTTTTATCCATAACACAACCTATTATATAATTTACTTGTTTATTGTCTGTCTCTCTACTAGAATGTGAGGACCACACAGGACATGGATATGTCTTTTTGTTCGTTTCTGTATCCTCTGCACCTAGGGCAATACCTGGTACTTAGTAGGTGCTCAACAAATATTTATCAAATAAATGTATGAATATTCTGCCTTTTTGTTAACAAACGACTAAAGAGAGCATGACTAAGATATCACCTCCTCCATGATGCCAACATTCAGGGAAGAATTTCATTTAAAATTATTGGTATATATACATCGATTTGCTGCATAAAGCAAAACAAACTAAAAGTGAAACCCAGCACTTTTTTTTTTTTTTGGTATGCGGGCCTCCCTCTGCTGTGGCCTCTCCCGTTGCGGAGCACAGGCTCCGGACACGCAAGCCCAGCGGCCATGGCTCACGGGCCCAGCCGCTCCGCGGCATGTGGGATCTTCCCAGACCGGGGCGCGAACCCGGTTCCCCTGCATCGGCAGGCGGACGCGCAACCACTGCGCCACCAGGGAAGCCCCCAGCACTTTTATAAAGTACTTTAAAACAGAAGTACACAAAATTGTTTCACATCTATTTTTCCCATGAATCTAACAATCTTGAGTAGTATACAAGGTATGGAATATTATCTTCATTTAAGTGACAAGGAAACATTATAGAAAATAAGTGATTATAGCCAAGGAACCTGTGTCTTTTCATTTCTAGTCACTCTAATGTGCACTTTTATCTATGATTCTGTGCAGGCAGACTTACTAGAGCAACAATTTAGATGGAGTAAATTGGCCAGTCAAATTCACTTAGTATTTTTATTGTGGAATCGAAAAATGTGACCAAGTTTCATTAACATGGCTCACCATTTATGTGTGTATTTTTCATTAGCACTACATGTGTGGTGTTCGCAAAATCTGCATAATAGCATTGGAAGAACCAGGAGAGACAAGATCCTGTCTTCTCCATGTTTTGTTAATCCTTGTCACCCCTAAGATTTTTTTGTGGTAGGAGGTCAATAAATACATATTTGTGATAGAATAAAGCCCAAGTGAGTACAAATAAATTATGACAGGCAATGTAACTCTTCTTTCCTAACCTTCTCCTGTAATAGTAATATTTGTAGGATACAATGTTAGTTTCCAAATGAAACACCCCCAATAGATATTCTATCCATTGCTTTAAATAGATGATGTGATCTTTGGGGAAATAAGAGATCCAGTTGATGGCAGAGCAGTTAATAATACCAAATGTCAGCAAAGTTATATGGAAGGTATATATCATTTCAAGACACACTGGAAAGGTAATAAACCCTTGGGGATATTTTATCTCTGGATAAATAATAAAGTATCTGATCATAAAGATCTTCTAAAGTAAAATAGAACATATGCATTATGATATTTGATTGTTAATCTGATACCTATGTACTGTGGGCTGAAAGAATATGTTTTCAAGGTTAGCCCAAAAAACCTGAAGTTAGCAATTATAAGGTCAACTAATATTTGATAAGGGAACCAGAACATTGGTGGGAAAGGATAGTCTCTAAAGGATAGCACTAAGAATTAACAGACATCATTTGGATAATACATTTACTAAGATAATATAGACCCAGAAAAGACCAATGATTATTGTTTCATTCCTGATTTTTATGAGGCTAAGGGTAGAGTCAATAACATTCTCTATTGTTCAAGTTGCCTATGTGCATATTAATATGGGAGAAGATAACTCTATTTTACTATCTGGTGAATGCTTGGACCACATGTTTATTAATGAGGGAAGAGAAACAATGAAAGGTTGCTTTGTAGATGTTATAAAATTCAGGGTGCTTATTGGGAAAAGGGCTATTTCTGATGAGACATATTCATTTATGAAAGATAAAATGAAGAAGTACAGTATTAGAATTTAAAACTATTAACCTAAAAGTAAATGAACCAGTCCTTTGATTATAAAGCCAGGGCTGAATTCTTAATATAAATGTTAAAATGGTCATTACTAAGATTTGACTGACTGATTTCACATTTGAGAAGTCACCATAGACCCATGTTCTATAGTTACACATTAATAATGATTCTAGAGATTTAATTTCTGTTCTGTAGAGCAGCACTGGGTATTCCTCTGTTTAGAGTTGATGTGATTTGATTTCTTGTAATGGTCCATCTACTAAGTAGTGAGACAACTTCTGTTAATAGGGACTTATAGTATTAACAGCTAGAGCAAGAAACACTTCATGTGGCTATTTTCAGCATATATATATGTATTCTTATAGGAATAATTCCACTTGCCTATAATGTATAATCCTTTAAATATGCTATTGAATTTGGTTTACTAGTATTTTGTTGAGAATTTTTGCATCAATATTTATAAAGGATGTTGGTTTGTAGTTTTCTTGTACTGTCTTTGGCCTTGATATGAGGGTAATGCTGGCCTCATAGATTAAGTTCAGAAGTGCTCCCTCCTCAATATTTTGGAAGAGTTTGAGAAGGATTGATGTTATATCTTCTTTAAATATTTGGTAGAATTCATCAATGAATCCATCTTTATGGGAGGTTTTTTATTATTGATTAAATTTCTTACTAATTATAGGTCATTCAGAGTATATATTTCTTTATGATTCAGTCTTGGTAGGTTGTGTATTTATAGGAATTTTTCCATTTCATCTAGATTATCCAATTTGTTGGCAAAGAAGTATATATACCATTCTATTAAAGTCCTTTTGATTTCTTTAAAATCAGTCATAAAGTTCTTAGTTTCATTTCCAATTTTAGTAATATGAGTTTTCTCTCTTTTCTTTCTTAAACTAGTTAATGGTTAGTCAATTTTGTTGATCTTTACAAAGAAATAACTTTCGGTTTCATTGATTTTCCTCTGTTGCTTTTCTATTCTCTATTTCACTCAAATCATTGTTGTTTCCTTCTTTCTTTTTTTTTTAAACATCTTTATTGGAATATAATTGCTTTACAATGTTGTGTTAGTTTCTGCTGTATAACAAAGTGAATCAGCTATATGTATACATTTATCCCCATATCCCCTCCCTCTTGCATCTCCCTCCCACCCTCCCCATTCCACCCCTCTACGTGGTCACAAAGCACCGAGCTGATCTCCCTGTGCCATATGGCTGCTTCCCACTAGCTATCTATTTTACATTTTGTAGTGTATATATGTCCATGCCACTCTCTCACTTCGTCCCAGCTTAACCTTCCCCCTCGCGGTGTCTTCAAGTGCATTCTCTACGTCTGTGTCTTTATTCCTGTCCTGGCCCTAGGTACATCAGAACCATTTTTTTTTTCTTTTTTTAGATTCCATATATATGTGTTAGCATCCGGTATTTGTTTTTCTATTTCTGACGTACCTCACTCTGTATGACAGACTCTAGGTCCATCCACCTCACTACAAATAACTCAATTTCGTTTCTTTTTATGGCTGAGTAATATTCCATTGTATATATGTGCCACATCTTCTTTATCCATTCGTCTGTCGATGGACACTTAGGTTGCTTCCATGTCCTGGCTATTGTAAATACAGCTGCTATGAACATTGTGGTACATGACTCATTTTGAATTACGGTTTACTCAGGGTAGATGCCCAGTAGTGGGATTGCTGGGTCATTTGGTTGTTCTATTTTTAGTTTTCTTAGGAACCTCCATACTGTTCTCCATAGTGGCTGTATCAATTTACATTCCCACCAACAGAGCAAGAGGGTTCCCTTTTCTCCACACCCTCTCCAGCATTTATTGTTTGTAGATGTTTTGCTGATGGCCATTCTGACCAGTGTGAGGTAATACCTCATTGTAGTTTTGATTTGCATTTCTCTAATGATTAATGATGTTGAGCATCCTTTCATGTGTTTGTTGTCAATCTGTATATTTAGGTTTTCTGCCCATTTTTGGATTGGGTTGTTTTTTTCTTTTTTTTTTTTTTTGGATATTGAGCTGCATGAGCTGCCTGTATATTTTGGAGGTGAATCCTTTGTCAGTTGCTTCATTTGCAAATGTTTTCTCCCATTCTGAGGGTTGTTTTTTGTTTTGTTTATGGTTCCCTTTGCTGTGCAAAAGCTTTTAAGTTTCATTAGGTCCCATTTGTTTATTTTTGTTTTTATTTCCATATCTCTAGGAGGTGGGTCAAAAAGGATCTTGCTGTGATTTATATCATGGAGTGTTCTGCCTATGTTTTCCTCTAGTAGTTTTATAATGTCTGGCCTTACATTTAGGTCTTTAATCCATTTTGAGTTTATTTTTGTGTATGGTGTTAGGGAGTGTCCTAATTTCATTCTTTTACATGTAGCTGTCC
>NC_041234.1:95261309-95263556 GCF_002837175.3 Physeter macrocephalus
TGCATATTTCTCTGTCTTCTCATTTTGTTTAACTTACTGTGTTTGGGGTCTCCTTTTCTCAGGCTGCAGGTTCATAGTTCCCGTTGTTTTTGGTGTCTGCCTCCAGTGGGTGAGGTTGGTTCAGTGGCTTGTGTAGGCTTCCTGGTAGAAGGTACTGGTGCCTGTGTTCTGGTGGGTGGGGCTGGATCTTGTCTTTCTAGTGGGTAGGGCTGCATCTGGTGGTGTGTTTTGGGGTGTCTATGAACTTAGTATGATTTTAGGTAGCCTTTCTGCTAATGGTTGTGGTTGTGTTCCTGTCTTGCTAGTTGTTTGGGGCATCCAGCACTGGAACTTTTGGCCATTGGGTGGAGCTGGGTCTTAGCATTGAGATGGAGATCTCTGGGAGAGCTCTCACCAATTGATATTACGTGGGGCCAGGAGGTCTCTGGTGGTCCAATATCCTGAACTTGGCTCTCTCACCTCAGAGGCTCAGTCCTGACGCCAGGTTGGAGCACCAAGACCGTATCAGCCACACGGCTCAGAAGAAAAGGGAGAAAAAAAAGAAAGAAAAAAATTTTAATAATAAATAGAAATAAATTATTAAAATATAAAAAATAATAAAAGAAGAAGAGAGCAACCAAATCAAGAAACAAATCCACCAATGGTAACAAGTGCTGGAAACTATACTAAGATAAACATAAAAATCAGAAACAAATCAGTCGCAGACAGCAAACCCCAAGTCTACAGTTGCTGCCAAAGTTCACTGCCTCAATTTTGGGGTGATTCATTGTCTATTCAGGTATTCCACAGATGCAGGGTACATCAAGTTAATTGTGGGGGTTTAATCCACTGCTCCTGAGACTGCATGGAGGAATTTTTCTTTCTCTTTGTTCACACAGCTCCTGGGGTTCAGCTTTGGTTTTGGCCCCACCTCTGGGTGTAGGTCGCACTCACGCGTCTGTTTCCACCCAGACAGAACGGGGTTAAAGCAGCAGCTGATTAGGGGGCTCTGGCTCACTCAGGCCAGGAGGAGGGAGGGGTACAGTAGTTATAATTGGAATGTGGGGTGACCCTATTGCAGCAGAGGCTGGCATGACATTGCAGCAGCCTTAGGTGCAACATCTGTTCTCCTGGGGAAGTTGTCCCTGTATCACGGGACCCTGGCAGTGGCAGGCTGCACAGGATCCCAGGGGGATGTGGATAGTGACCTGTGCTTGCACATAGTATTCTTGGTGGCTGCAGCAGCAGTGTTAGCGTTTCATGCCCGTCTCTGGGGTCTGAGCTGATAGCGGTGGTTCGTGTCTATCTCTGGAGCTCGTTTAGGCGGTGCTCTGAATCCCCTCTCCTCATGCACCCTGAAACAGTGGTCCCTTGCCTCTCAGGCAGGTCCAGACTTTTTCCCAGACTCCTTCCAGGCTAGCTGTGGCACACTAGCCCCCTTCAGGCTGTGTTCACACAGCCAACCCCAGTCCTCTCCCTGGGATCTGACCTCTGAAGCCTGAGGCTCAGCTCCCAGCCCCCGCCTGCCCTGGCAGGTGAACAGACAAGTCTCTCAGGCTGGTGAGTGCTGGTCAGCACCAATCCTCTGCGTTGGAATCTCTCTGCTTTGCCCTCCACGCCCCTGTTGCTGTGCTCTCCTCCATGGCTCCGAAGCTTCCCCCCCACCCACCCAACACCCCATCTCCACCAGTGAAGGGACTTCCTAGTGTGTGGAAACTTTTCTTCCTTCACATCTCCCTTCCAGAAGTGCAGGTCCCTTCCCTATTCTTTTGTCTCTGTTTTTTCTTTTTTCTTTTGCCCTACCCAGGTATGCAGGGCGTTTCTTGCCTTTTGGGAAGTCTGAGGTCTTCTGCCAGCATTCAGTAGGTGTTCTGTAGGAATTGTTCCACTTGTAGATGTATTTTGATGTGCTTATGGGGAGGAAGGTGATCTCCACGTCTCACTCCTCTGCCATCTTGAAGCCCCAGATCCCTTCTTTTCTTATTATTTTCTTCTTTTCTAACTTTGGGTTTACTTCTTTTTCTAGTTCCTTAAGGTGTAAAGTTAGATTCCTTTTTTGAGATCTCTCTTCTTTTTTTTTTTTTTTTTTTTGTGGTGTGCGGGCCTCCCTCTGCTGTGGCCTCTCCCGTTGCGGAGCACAGGCTCCGGACGCACAGGCTCAGCGGCCATGGCCCACGGGCCCAGCCGCTCCGCGGCACGTGGGATCCTCCCAGACCGGGGCGTGAACCCGGTTCCCCTGCATCGGCAGGCGGACGCGCAACCACTGCG
>NC_041234.1:95263795-95266627 GCF_002837175.3 Physeter macrocephalus
TTCCCCTGCATCGGCAGGCGGACGCGCAACCACTGCGCCACCAGGGAAGCCCCTCTCTTCTTTTTTAATATAAGTGTTTACAGCTATAAAGTTCCCTCGTTACATATGCTGCATTATATTCATTTTAGTATGTTGTATTTTTGTTTTCATTTGTCTCAAAATATTTTCTAATTTCCCTTGTGATTTCTTCTTTGACACATTGGTTACTTAAGTGTTGTTGTTTAAGTGTGTTTAATTTCCACATATTTGTGAATTTTTCAGTTTTCCTTTTGTTATTGATTTCTAGTTTCATTCCACTGTGATTGGAAAAGATATTTGTATGATTTCAATCTTTTTAAAAGCATTGACTTGTTTTATGGCCTAACATATGGTCTATCCTAGAGAATGTTCCATGTGTAATTGAGAAAAATGTGTATTGCACTGTTGTTTTGTGGAGTGTTCTGTATATGTCTGTTAGGTACAATTGGTTTATGGCATTTTCAGCTCTCCTGTTTCCTTATTGATCATCTATCTGGATGTTTTATCTTTTAATGAATGTGAGGTGTTAAAGTCTGAAACTATTGTTGTAGAAATCCCTTTTCTCACTTTAATTACATCAGTGTGCATGTCATATATTTTGGAGTGCTGATGTTTGGTGTATATATGTTCATAATTGTTATATCTTCTTGTTTAATTGACTGTTTTATCAATATACTAGGTCCTTTTTATCTCTTGTAACAGTTTTGATATGCAGTATATTTTGTCTGATGTCAGTATACCTGCCCTCTTTTGGCTGTTATTTGCATGGAATATCTTTTTCTATCCTTTCACTTTCTACTTATTTGTGTCTTTATATTGAAAGTGATTATCTTTTAGACCCCATATAATTGGATCATGGTTTTTGTTGTTTATCCATTTTGTCAGTCTATAACTTTTGATTATGGAGTTGGTGATCCCCTTATATTTAAAGTAAATACTGATAAAGAAGGACTTACTTTTACGATTTTATTTGTTTTCTATGTCTTATACTTTCTGTTGTTGGTGGTCATTATTGCTTCTATTACCCCTTTGTTGTGTGTTTATTGATTTTGTAGTGAGACATTTAGATTCCCTTATAATTTTATTTTGAGTACACTCTATAGATATTTTCTTTATGGTTACCACGAGGAATTACATATAACAACTTAAAGTTGTAACAACATAATTTGAATTGATACCAACTTAACCTCAGTTGCATATAAAATTCTACAGCTCTCTCCTCATCACTTTATGTAAATGATGTCACAAATTGCATCTTTATACATTGTGTGTTCATTATCATAGGTTATAATTATTTTTATGCTTCTGTCTCTTAAATCCTTTAGAAAATCATAATTGAACTTAAAGACTAAAACAGTACCTTTTTTTAATTTTTGTTTTATATTTGTCGTGTTTTATTTTTTATATTTGTCTGTGTATTTAACCTTGCCAGAGATATTTATATCTTTATATGGCTTTGAGTTACTGTCTACTGTCCATTCATTTCAACTTGAAGGATTCCCTTAAGCACTTTCTATAGGGCACACCTAGAGGTAATGGATTCCTTTTGCTTTTGTTTATCTGGGAACGTCTTGATTTCTCTCTCATTTTTGAAGGACATTTTTGCTGGATATAGAATTCTTTATTTACAGTTTTTTTTCTACTTCCAGCACTTTAAATATATTCTCCTACTGCCTTCTGGCTTCTGCTGATAAATCAGCTGATAATCATTTTTTGTTTGTTTGTTTGTTTTTGTTTCTTTTTTAAAATTAAATTTTATTGGAGTATGGTTGCTTTACAATGTTGTGTTAGCCTCCATTGCACAACAAAATGGATCTCAGCTGATAATCTTATTGAGAATTCCTTGTATGTGACAAATCATTTATCTCTTCTGCTTTCAAGATTCTCTCTTCATCTTTGGCTTTTGACAGTTTCATTATATTGTGTCTTGGTGTGACTAATTTTGGATTTATCATGTTTATATTTTATTGAGCTTCTTGGAATTGTAAATTTATATCTTTCCCCAAATTTGGAAAGTTTTTGGCCAATATTTTTGGAAATAAATTCTCTGTGCCTTTCTCTTTCTCTTCTGTGACTTCCTTAATGCATACAGTGGTCCTCTTGATGGTATCCCAAATGTCCTTTAGGATCTGTCATTCTTCTTTACTTTTTATCATTCTGCTCCTCAGACATGATAATTTCAACTGTCCTGTGTTCAAGGTCAATGATTCTGTGTTCTGTTTGCCAAAATCTACTGTTAAACTGCTCTATTGAATTTTTCAATTCAGTTATTATATTTCTTATCTCTATAATTTCTGATTTGTCCCTTTTAATGATTTCTATCACTTTGTAGTTATTCTCATTTTTTATATATCATTTTACTGATCTCTTTTGAAATTCTTTTTCCTTTTTTTTTTTTTTTAAGCCCTTTGAGTATATTTAAAACAGACATTTTCCTGTATGGGACTCTCTGTGCTTCCTGGACTTGATTAACTATTTTCTTTCCCGTATTAGGGAAGTTTTCAACTATAATGTCTTCAAATATTTTCTCAGTCCCTTTCTTTTTCCCTTCTTCTTCTGGGACCCCTATAATTCAAATGTTGGTGTGCTTAATGTTGTCCCAGAGGTCTCTGAGACTGTCCTCAGTTCTTTTCATTCTTTTTTCTTTATTCCACTCTGCAGTAGTTATTTCCACCATTTTATCTTCCAGGTCACTTATCCGTTCTTCTGCCTCAATTATTCTGGTATTGATCCCATCTAGAGTATTTTTAATTTCATTTATTGTGTTGCTCATCGTTGCTTGCTTCCTCTTTATTTCTTCTAGGTCCTTGTTAA
>NC_041234.1:95267006-95281774 GCF_002837175.3 Physeter macrocephalus
ATCATCTTTACTATCATTATTCTGAATTCTTTTTCAGGTAGACTGCCTATTTCCTCTTCATTTGTTAGGTCTGGTGGGTTTTTATCTTGCTCCTTCATCTGCTGTGTGTTTTTCTGTCTTTTCATTTTGCTTAACTTACTGTGTTTGGGGTCTCTCTCTTTTTCGCAGGCTGCAGGTTTATAGTTCCCGTTGTTTTTGGTGTCTGTCCCCAGTGGCTAAGGTTGTTTCAGTGGGTTGAGTAGGTTTCCTGGTTGAGGGGACTAGTGCCTGTGTTCTGGTGGATAAGGCTGGATCTTGTCTTTCTGGTGGGCAGGTCCACGTCTGGTGGTGTGTTTTGGGGTGTCTGTAGCCTTATTATGATTTTAGGCAGCCTCTCTGCTAATGGATGGGGCTGTGGTCCTGTCTTGCTAGTTGTTTGGCATAGGGTGTCCAGCACTGTAGCTTGCTGGTCGTTGAGTGAAGCTGGGTCTTGGTGTTGAGATGGATATCTCTGGGGGATTTTCACCGTTTGATATTACGTGGAGCTGGGAGATCTCTTGTGGAGCAGTGTCCTGAAGTTGGTTCTCCCACCTCAGAGACACACCCCTGACGCCTGACTGGAGCACCAAGAGCCTTTAATCCACATGGCTCAGGATAAAAGGGAGGAAAAAATAAAAAAGAAAGAGAGAGAGAGAGAGAGAGAGGGAGGGAGGGAGGGAGGGAGGAAGGAAGGAGTAGGATAAAATAAAATAAATTTATTAAAATAAAAAATAATTATTAAGAAGAAAAATTTTAAAAAGTAAAAAAAATAAAACCAGAAAACAAAAAAACGGGATGGTCAGAGCCCTAGGAGAAATGGTGAAAGCAAAGCTATACAGACAAAATTTCACACAGAAGCATACACATACACACTCACAAAAAGAGAAAAAGGGGAAAAATAATATATCTTGCTGCCAAAGTCCACCTCCTCAATTTGGGATGATTCGTTGTCTATTCAGGTATTCCACAGATGCAGGGTACATCAAGTTGATTGTGGAGCTTTAATCCGCTGCTTCTGAGGCTGCTGGGAGAAATTTCCCTTTCTCTTCTTTGTTCACACAGCTCCAGGGGTTCAGCTTTGGATTTGGCCCCGCCTCTGCGTATAGGTTGCCTGCGGGTGACTGCTCTTCGCTCAGACAGGACAGGGTTAAAGAAGCAGCTGATTCGGGGGCTCTGGCTCACTCAGGCAGGGCGGAGGGAGGGGTACGGATGAAGGGCGAGCCTGCTGCGGCAGAGGCCGGTGTGACCAGCGTGACGTTGCACCAGCCTGAGGCGCGCCATGCGTTCTCCCGGGAAAGTTGTCCCTGAATCCCAGGACCCTGGCAGTGGCGGGCTGCACAGGCTCCCAGGAGGGGAGGTGTGGAGAGTGACCTGTGCTCGCACACAGGCTCTTGGTGGCTGCAGCAGCAGCCTTAGCGTCTCATGCCCGTCTCTGGTGTTCGCGTTGATAGCCGTGGCTCGCACCCATTTCTGGGACTCCTTTAAGCGGCGCGCTTAATCCCCTCTCCTCGTGCAGCAGGAAACAAAGAAGCAAGAAAATGTCTCTTGTCTCTTCGACAGCTCCACGCCTGTCTCTGGAGCTCCTTTAAGTGGCGCGCTTAATCCCCTCTCCTCTCACACCAGGAAACAAAGAGGGAAGAAAAAGTCTCTTGCCTCTTGGGCAGCTCCAGACTTCTCCCAGATTCCCTCCCGGCTAGCCGTGGTGCACTAGCCCCTTCAGGCTGTGTTCGCGCCAACAGTCCTCTCCCTGTGATCCGACCGAAGCCCGAGCCTCAGCTCCCAGCCCCCGCCCGTCCCGGTGGGTGAGTAGACAAGCCTCTCGGGCTGGTGAGTGCTGGTCGGCACAGATCCTCTGTGAGGGAATCTCTCCGCTTTGCCCTATATACCCTGTTACTGTGCTCTCCTCTGTGGCTCCGAAGCTTCCCCCTCCGCCACCTGCAGTCTCCGCCCATGAAGGGGCTTCTAGTGTGTGGAAACCTTTCCTCCTTCACAGCTCCCTCCCACTGGTGCAGGTCCCGCCCCTATTCTTTTGTGTCTGTTTATTCTTTTTTCTTTTGCCCTACCCAGGTACGTGGGGAGTTTCTTGCCTTTTGGAAGGTCTGAGGTCTTCTGCCAGTGTTCAGTGGGTGTTCTATAGGAGCAGTTCCACGTGTAGATGTATTTCTGATGTATCTGTGGGGAGGAAGGTGATCTCCGCGTCTTACTCTTCCACCATCTTCTCTGTCCCCCGTAAAACAGACATTTTAAAGTCTTTGTCTATTAATTCTGATGTCTTTGCCTCCTCATGTACATTTCTTGCCAATTTTATTTTCTTCCTTCTGAATGGACCATGATTTCTTATTTCTTTGTATGCCTTTTGATTTTGTTGTTGAAAATTGGGCATTTGAAAGAAAGCAGCCAACTCTCTCAGACTTTGCATATAGGCTCTGTGGATAGTCTGTATTGAATAGTCTGTATTTGGTGGTGAAAAAATGGAGGTTTTCAGAGAAAATGCCCATCCTTCTCAAAAGTTCACAGTAATTGTCAATGTTTTCAGGCAATTTTTCAAAACTGGCCGGCTTGAGAAAGTGGTACACAGGGAAATAGTATCAACCTAAATCCTAAATCCGGATATAGAGAAAGGCAGAAAGAATACAGATACACTGAACATTGTGGTACATGTATATTTTCGAATTATGGTTTTCTCAGGGTATGTGCCCAGTAGTGGGATTGCTGGGCCATATGGTGATTCTATTTTTTACTTTTTTAAGGAATCTACATACTGTTCTCCATAGTGGCTGTATGAATTTCTATTCCCACCAACAGGGCAGGAGGGTTCCCTTTTCTCCACACCCTCTCCAGCATTTATGTTTGTTTGTAGATTTTTTGATGATGGCCATTCTGACTGGTGTGAGGTGATACTTCATTGTGGTTTTAATTTACATTTCTGTAACGATTAGTGATGTTGAGCATCTTTTCATGTGTTTGTTGGCCATCTGTATGTCTTCTTTGGAAAAATGTCTATTTAGGTCTTCTGCTCATTTTTGGATTGGGTTGTTTGTTTTTTTGATATTGAGCTGCATGAGCTGCTTGTATATTTTGGAGATTAATCCTTTGTCAGTTGCTTTGTTTGCAAATATATTTTCCCATTCTGAGGGCTGTCTTTTTGTCTTGTCTATGGTTTCCTTTGCTGTGCAAAAGCTTTTAAGTTTCATTAGGTCCCATTTGTTTATTTTTGTTTTTATTTCCATTACTCTAGGAGGTGGGTCAAAAAGGATCTTGCTGTGAACACTGTCATAGAGTGTTCTGCCTATGTTTTCCTCAAAGAGTTTTATAGCGTCTGGCCTTACATTTAGGTCTTTAATCCATTTGGAGTGTTCATTGCAGCACTATTTACAATAGCTAGGACATGGAAACAACCTATATATCTATCGACAGATGAATGGATAAAGAAGATGTGGCACATATATACAATGGAATATTACTCAGCCATAAAAAGGAATGAAATTGAGTTATTTGTAGTGAGGTGGATGGGCCTAGAGTCTGTCATACAGAGTAAAGTAAGTCAGAAGGAGAAAAACAAATACCTTATGCTAATGCATATATATGGAATCTAGAAAAATGGGTACTGATGAACCTAGTGGTAGGGCAGGAATAAAAATGCAAACATTGAGAATGGACTTGAGGACATGGGGGGAAGGGGAGGCTGGTACATAGTGAGAGAGTAGCATTGACATATATACACTACCAAATGTAAAATAGATAGGCTAGTGGGAAGCTGCTGCGTAGCACAGGGAGATCAGCTCAGTGATTTGTGATGACCTAGAGGGGTGGGATATGGAGGGTGGGAGGGAGGCTCAAAAGGAAGGGGATATATATGTGCATATAGCTGATTCACTTTGTTGTACAGCAGAAACTAACACAACATTGTAAAGCAATTATACTCCAATAAAGATGTATTTTTTAAAAAGAGTTAAAAAATAAAAAATAAATAAAAATAATACTCATCACTAAAAAACAAAAAAGAATACACACACATATACATACACACATATACATATATATTCATTCTAAAGATAACCCATATCTTAGGTGGGTTCTATCCTTTACTTCTTATTAGAGAGCATGATTAAGGCTACTCATATCTCTTCAGAGAATATATGTCTACACGCGTAAACCATGAACATTCTAGGACCTGTAACAGAATAAAGTGATTTTATTTATTTTGTACAATAATAATATGGTACACACTAAAGGTTATATAGACTGGTCATGAGATGCTAAGCATGAAGGACAAGCCTGTCACATGTTCATTAATCTAAGGCAAATATTTAAAATAAAGACAGCAAATAACAGACAAAAATGATTGAATTCTGAAACACAAATAGATCTCCAAGTGATGTCAGAATCTGGGGTTAAAGAATTAGTGTGACAGGGAAGGGCTCTCTGGAGTTTGCTGGAGAAGTCTATACTGTAGTTACTCCAATAGTTGTCAGATGGTTTCTGTGGGCATTGAAATCAAAGCAACTGCAGCCCACTTTCCTCAAGTAATTTCTATTCAGTCCAGTGTAATTAATTTTAATGAATTGATTACCCACTGGGTTGCTATGGGCTATGATCTATTTTACTTTTTTTTATGAACGTGGTTGGAAAGTTCAAAATCACATGAAAATGACTGAAGGGAAATAAGCAAGACCAATCTTTCTAACCCATTCCCATGGTACTTACCAGAAAGGGACCATATTATTGCTGGAGTTATTTAATATAGTGGATAAAGTTCATGTGCACTTTTTGTAACATCTCTGATATCATTAGAAGTGCATGCTGTTTACTAAATTGGACACAAATATCATTCATGAAATAAAACAACTGAGCCAGTCCTAAAAGAGTCTCCTCAGTTGGATTTGGAATATGAACAATTTGCTGAAATTAAAACACTAAATTTCTTAAATGATTTTGGAAGATCATTTCAGGTTCAATCCAAAAATTCTGTTCAGAAATTCAACTGAATGACAAGTCAATTGGTCACTGGTGATTTCCAATCAAATAGCTCAGATTTTCCCTCAGGGAATCTGCTCCAGATATGTCTGTTTCCTCTGATAAATATGTTTTTCATCACATGCAAACCCCATGGTTATCTATTAGCATAAAATTCACCATGGGGGTTCTTACAGGATGCAGCAGGCAAAATGAGTAGATTTAACCTGACTTTGCAATTTGGTTCTTTTTTTTTTTTTTTTTTTTAGCTATCTTCAGCATTGAGACATATCTTTTTAATATTTCAATGTTTTAACTTCCCTATAGAAAACCTTTCAAATTTCCCTTCCAAATAGAATGTATCTAGCTCTTGGTTGTCCTATGTATGAATGAGAGGACAGAATCTAGATAATGCCAGAGACATCCATATCGATCTCCAAAATCTGTCATATTACACAACATAGCACATGGTCCTTGAACACGTCTCAGCCACCTTAGAAGATTCCTGTGCTGATGGGGTATGGTGGTTTTCTATTGTGTCAACCTAGCTAAACTTGAACCCTATATAGTTCTGGATTTGAGTTTAACACAGAGTAATTTGGACAAAATTTGTAAGGTAGGAGTGAGTCACCTAGTCAGCATGGGGCTACAGCTGGACCCACAGCTCTCCAGTGTCCACCAGGTCTCCACCTTGAACTTCTCCAAGTCCCGACCCAAGCATGTCTGTAGCTCCATGGCAAGGACATCAACTCATTCTTCAGGTCACCCGTGTTGTTGAGGACAGAGGTGATAGGGACAAACATGGGTTTCAGTTTGTCCTTATAAATTCTAATTTGTCCTCATTGACTCCATTTTGTTCTCATGGATTCCAGTTCATTGATACTCTCCTCTTTTGGACATTCAGCCTTTTTCCCAACTATTGGCCCCGCTGATTGCAGCAACTTTACACATACCACCAGATACAGAGGCAACATAGACATTTTTCTGTTTTTACAATTTCATAAGAACTAACCTCTATAGTAAACCGCTTATTTTGTAACACTCATAGTGATTCTGTATCTCTGATTAAGACCTAACTGACACACTGTGTTACACATAAGATACACTGTCTTTAATGTAAGAAGATGCTAGCACAATACATATTACTATTGCCTTTCTGGACAATTTTTGAGTAACATTGTAACATGTTTGGTACAGAAATTTATGTATGGGAGATAGTTTCCAAATACTAATTCTATAAGAAATATAAGCTACTGCTCTTCCATTTACTGGCTAGGACATTTGGCATTCTTTTAAATGAAGATCTTACTATTTCATAGCCCAGGGCAATGCTTTGACCTTTTCAATATTCCATAATTAGATTGGCTGCAATTCTACTTTGCCTCCTGTTTACAGCCTAAGCAGCCTCTGGGAAAGGGGCAGAGTGGCCAGCTGTTCACAGTTGAAAATATTTTAAAGGTCAAATAAATAGAGCATTTCAACTGTCTATTCTACTGAAATGTATTCAGTTTTTTCAGGGGAATCTAAAGAAACAGGAAACATACTCTCCATAGAACAAAGCTGAAATCATGAAATTTTGCTATTGCATTTAAGAAATTTCTCAACTGACCTAGGTAAATGTCTATACCCTTAGACAAAGGGAGGTATGCTTCTCAAACTATTTTGGCTTGTCTTTTCTGGGTCACCCCTCCTCCCACTCACAGCTCACCTCTCTCTATTTATTACTGTGAAAATAAGATACCTCAACAAAATGTAAAGAAAAGTCTTATGCTTCCCTCTAGTAAGGCAAATGAAGTTATGTCTGATTTTTAAGAGATAGTCATATTTCAAGAAATGCAAATGTTAACAACTGGATTGTTCTAGTTAACAGAACTTGTGAGTTTAACCATAATTTTTATGCTTCATTATTTGTTTCTCAATTATCTAAACAAATTTTCCTCATAGCAAGTAGATTCTAATGAATATCATTTAATGCTGCCTTGATAATTGGGACAATCATATTAATATTAACAGTCATCTTCTAGTATTAGATTTGGAGGATTCACTTTTGGAGTGAATTCCTGAAAGAAATACTGACCTGAGTATAATCTGAAAGTTTTGTTGTTGTTTCTTTGTTTTCCTTGATTTTAACTCCTCAGCCATATAATAAGAAAACTAGTTTATAGCAGGGATATTTCTCTCTCTCTAGTAAATATCCAAAAACTCTTCACTGATAGATTAATATTCTGGTTGTCTTGGTCCCAGATAATTGAGATTTAACATGTTAGAGGTAAATATAGTTACTGTTGCTTAAACTTGAAAACCAAAAATATACGTTGGTGTACATGAAAAGTTTTTCAAGAGATGATGAAAGAAAAGGGGCTGTTTAATCAGCAGTGCCATTGCTGATTTTACTGAGTGGAGCTTTTAAATTAAATTAAAATTTTTTGTAAGATTAATATTTTTCCAGGATTAAAATTTGCCTTTGTGTCAATGTAATACTATGGAAAACGGGGTTATTTCTGAGAAAAATTAGGTACCTTGCCAAGCTATCTGGACATAAGAACTTCAGGGAGAGAGCTGTTATCTGATCTACCTCAGGAAATAATCCTTAGTGAGGCTTGATAACTGTACCTTGAGAAAGGATCTGGGAAGGGACTGGGAGAAGATTCACAGTCTCTCTAAGGCCTGGAGTAGTTTAGAGAAGCTAAGGGCATGTTGCTGCAGTGTTACACAATCATGCTTCCCTAGGGGACTCTGATTGATGTTATGGCAAGAACTACAAGTTAATAACTTTCACAGTGGTTACCAGTTTGTCTGGGAGAGTAGAGTAGAACAACCTGGAGAAGCCCTGTAAAAAGCCTGCTATTACATAGTTATAGAAGCTCCAGGGAAACATGGACATAAAAAATTACTACTCGAAAAACATCATTAGGAGTGCTAGGAGTCATGCACACAAAGGAGAACTACTGAGACTTTGTCTAAAATAGGGCCTGCTCTGAGACACACAAGCATATAAATCCTAGTGGATGTCCAGAAGTCACCTGACCTGGGCTTTTGGGGCCATTCACCAAGGGTAAGATTGTCACTGAGATAGTAAAAGTCTTCTAAGATCAACATAGTCAAAGAAAGATTTGAGAAGCTTTGCCTAGTATGGAAATGACAGTAATTGACAACGATTGTGTTTCTAGACATGTCATACAATAAGAAAGAGCAGATACCATAAAAAAGAGCCCTTATAAACTTTTCACCCATGGATAAGTAGCATCCATTGCTTGCTTGAAATACTAGATTCCTTTTCTATGCCTTTAGGATATGCCAGTGTTAGGCAAGAATTTGCTGGGCATAATCCTTTATTGGGAAATTTACCAAGTAGTGTTAACAAGGGCACAAATTTCCTTTCAAATGTGCTAGAAATACAGTTGAGATTAAGCAATTCCAGACTATTGCTTAATTCCCACAGTGAGGTACTGGGAAGATTTAATACAACCCTAAAGGGAATAATTAAGGAGCATGTGGCTAATCATGCTAATAATTTAGATGAGAAGTTTTATCACTTCTGTCATTTACATGTACAGAGATCTCATAGGGATTATTTCATGTTTTATAATTCAGAATTATACATGGGTGAATAGGGGGGTCCTTTTAACTCAATAACTAGACTATCCATACTAGAACATAATACTAAATTGTAGAATCAGCTATATATAGATAATTATGTATATATAAAAATATTATATATAATTTTAAAGTAAATTATTTTAAGTATCAATTTGATAATAATGTAGAGCTTATTATAGTCATGATTCATATAACTTCTTAGAGGTGTCAGACATGATTTATTATTCAAACTATCCTCTGTGATTTATATACCATGATTTAAAAATTTTAAGATTAATATATATTAACTGAAAATGACACTATATATTTATCTATAAATAGATACACAATTGTATATATAGCATTATTTATACATATATGGTTTGTATATACTATACTATACTATCATATTAATATTGATACCAAATGTCAACTTGTTTCCAGATACCAGAATTTAGTTAGGGAGACTTCTCACGATTGGACAAGTGAAAACAAAAATCAAAGGTTCAAAAACAATTGAAACATATTTTTGTATACTGAAAATGGCCATTGAAATGAGTAAGTTGAAGATGAGAAACATGCAAAATGACTACAATTTACCAGAAGGAAGAGAAACGTTCAGAGTATAATATGCCAATAATACAATAAGTTAAACATTAAAGACCAATGGGAAAAAATGTGCCTTTTGGAGGAAAACAAAAGTATGGAAATTTACTAGCAAACTGAAGGCCATAAAATTATAAAACAATAATTAAAATTGTTGAAAGGGAGAAGGATGATATTCCTGCCCCTTTATAAAGGTAAGTTGAAGATTACTAGAGAGGTCTATCTATGATTTCAAGCTAGCTAGATGAAAAGTCTTATGCAGTTTCTCTCGAATAAGTCACCAGAGAAATCTGAAATAGTATAGGTGAATTAAGCTAAATTCATTCTACTTAAATATTAGTAAACAACAGAATTACCTAAGGGTTTTTAAAAATATGTAATTATTGAGCTCTACCACTGCAGATGCTGATTTAATGGGTCTGTTATAGAACCCAGGATTATACTTTTTAACAAAACTGCTGGTTATCATACTGGAGAGATTCCAACTAGAAAATTTCAGACACATTACAAACCTCAGAAAGTCTTGTTCTGGATTCACCACAAGATCAGATGGCTGGAGAAACCCAAAATCAAAGGACAAATAAATCGTTGGCATTTTTGTTCATCTCCTGGGAAGATAACTCCTGAAGTAATGAAGGTAGTCTGAGTCCAGTAGTATTGTTTACAGCAAATATTTTTCATTTTAATGTAGTCCAATTTATGTTTTGTAACGTGTAAGAAAGAGTTATGACTGTGCTAAGAGAGATCATAGATGTACTTCACTCAAAACCATGTAGAACCAATTTGGCTATCTATATAGAAGGGAAGATAATCCAATTATGGTGCCAATTTTTAGAATGAATGAAAATGTTTTAGATTAAATCACAATAGTAGTAAGAAACTAAAATAATTAATCAAACATTTTAGAAGTTTTTTTATCTCCCTTGATCTTGTTTCCAAATAGAAGACATATTAAGTCCTGTATGTATCATAGATAATTGAATTCCATAACAATGCTTGATGTGCATTTTATGACCAAAATTAATGCACTACTTGATCAGTTGCGAACTACTAAAATTATTTCAACTATAGATTGTAGTAATGGCTATTTAAAAAAACAGATTTATTGAGATATAATTCATATACCATAAAATGCACTCATTTAAATTTTACAATTCAATAGCTTTAAATATAAACATGGAGTTGAACAACCCTAATCATATCTAACTTCAGAAGTTTCTCATCACCCCAAAGAGAAACCCCATACACATTACCAGATATTCCCCATTCTACCCCACATCCCTCTCAGCCTGAGGCAAACAGTAATATACTGAATACCTCTATAGAATTATCTATTAATTCTATTTTATATAAATGGAATCATACAATATTGGTCTTTTGTGACTCACTTCTTTCATATAGCAAATTGTTTTCAACGTTCAGCCAAGTTGTAACATGTATCACTACTTCATATATTTTTATTGCCAAATAATAATCCATTACATGTTTAGATCACATTTTAGGTGGTTTTCACATTTTGGATATTATGAATAATAATGCTGTAAATATTTGCATACAAGTTTTGTTTGTGTATGTTTTCATATACCAAGGAGCTAAATTGCTGGGTTATACGGATAAACCATTTTACAGTCCCACTGACAATTAATATGTTTTTCTTCACATCCCAACCAACACTTCTTAGTGTCTATTTTATTGCAACCATCCTAGTGAATATGGATTGGTACCTCGTTGTGTTTTTTTTTCTTTAAACATATTTATTGGAGTATAATTGCTTTACAATGGTGTGTTAGTCTCTACTGCATAAAAAAGTGAATCAGCTATATGTATACATTTATCCCCATATCCCCTCCCTCTTGCGTCTCCCTCCCACCCTCCCTATCCGACCCCTCTAGGTGGTCACAAAGCACCAAGCTGACCTCCTGTGCTATGCAGCTGCTTCCCACTAGCTATCTGTTTTACATTTGGTAGTGTATATATGTCAATGCCACTATTTCACTTCGTCCCAGCTTACCCTTCCTCCTCCCGTGCCCTCAAGTCCATTCTCTATGTTTGCGTCTTTATTCCTATCCTGCCCCTAAGTTCTTCGAAACCATTTCTTTTTTTTTTAGATTCGATATATATGTGTGAGCATATGGTATGTTTTTCTCTTTATGACCTACTTCACTCTGTATGACAGACTCTAGGTCCATCCACCTCACTACAAATAACTCAATTTCGTTTCCTTCTATGGCTGAGTAATATTCCATTGTATATATGTGCCACATCTTCTTTATCAGTTCATCTGTCAGTGGACATGTAGGTTGATTCCATGTCCTGGCTATTGTAAATAGTGCTGCAATGAACATTGGGGAACATGTATTTTTTCAAATCATGGTTTTCTCCAGATTTATGCCCAGGAGTGGAATTGCTGGATCATATATTTCTATTTTTCATTTTTTAAGAAGCTCCCTTACTGTTCTCCATAGTGGTTGTACCAATTTACATTCCCACCAACAGTGTAGGAGGGGTTGCTTTTCTCCACACCCTCTGCAGCATTTATTGTTTGTAGACTTTTTTTTTTTTTTTTTGCAGTATGCGGGCCTCTCACTGTTGTGGCCTCTCCCGTTGCAGAGCACAGGCTCCGGACGCACAGGCTTAGCGGCCATGGCTCACGGGCCTCGCCGCTCTGTGGCATGTGGGATTTTCCTGGACCAGGGCACGAACCCATGTTCTCAACCACTCTCAACCACTGCGCCACCAGGGAAGCCCTGTAGACTTTTTGATGATGGCCATTCTCATGGGTGTGAGCCAGTGGACATGTAGGTTGATTCCATGTCCTGGCTATTGTAAATAGTGCTGCAATGAACATTGGGGAACATGTATTTTTTCAAATCATGGTTTTCTCCAGATTTATGCCCAGGAGTGGAATTGCTGGATCATATATTTCTATTTTTCATTTTTTAAGAAGCTCCCTTACTGTTCTCCATAGTGGTTGTACCAATTTACATTCCCACCAACAGTGTAGGAGGGGTTCATGGGTGTGAGCTGATACCTCACTGTAGTTTTGATTTGTTTTTCTCTAATGATTAGTGATATTGAGCATCCTTTCATGTGTATGTTGGCAATCTGTATACCTTCTTTGGAGAAATGTCTATTTAGTTCTTCTGCCCATTTTTGGATTGGGTTGTTTGTTTTTCTTGTTATTGAGCTGCATGAGCTGCCTGTACATTTTGGAGATTAATCCTTTGTCAATTGCTTAATTTGCAAATATTTTCTTCCATTCTAAGGGTTGTCTTTTCATCTTTTTTATGGTTTCCTTTGCTGTGCAAAAGCTTTTAAGTTTCATTAGGTCCCTTTTGTTTATTTTTGTTTTTATTTCCATTTCTCTAGAAGGTGGGTCAAAAAGGATCTTGCTGTGATTTATGTCATAGAGTGTTCTGCCTATGTTTTCCTCTAAGAGTTTGATAGTGTCTGGCCTTACATTTAGGTCTTTAACCCATTTTGAGTTTATTCTTGTGTGTGGTGTTAGGGAGTGTTCTAATTTCATACTTTTACATGTAGCTGTCCAGTTTTCCCAGCACCACTTATTGAAGAGGCTGTCTTTTCTCCACTGTATATCCTTCCCTCCTTTATCAAAGAAAAGGTGACCATATTTCTTTCATCAGTGTCTTATAGTTTTCAGCATATAGGTCTTCTGTCTCCTTAGGTAGGTTTATTCCTAGGTATTTTATTCTTTTTGTTGAAATGGTAAATGGGAATGTTTCCTTAATTTCTCTTGCAGATTTTTCATCATTAGTGTATAGGAGCACAAGAGATTTCTGTGCATTAATTTTGTACTCTGCTACTTAACCAAATTCATTGATTATTCCTAGTAGTTTTCTGGTAGCATCTATAGGACTCTCTATGTATAGTATCATATCATGTGCAAACAGTGCCAGTTTTACTTCTTGTTTTCCAGTTTGGATTCCTTTATTTCTTTTTGTTCTCTGATTGCTGTGGCTAAAACTTCCAAAACTATGTTAAATAATAGTGGTGAGAGTCAGCAACCTTGTCTTGTTCCTGATCTTAGTGGAAATGGTTTCAGTTTTTCACCATTGAGAATGATGTTGGCTGTGGGTTTGTCATATATGGCCTTTATTATGTTGAGGTAAGTTCCCTCTATGCCTACTTTCTGGAAGGTTTTTATGATAAATGGGTGTTGAATTTTTTTGAAAGCTTTTTCTGCATCTATTGAGATGATCATATGGTTTTTTTTCCTCTCAATTTGTTTATATGGTGTATCACATTGATTGATTTGGATATATTGAAGAATCCTTGAACTCCTGGGATAATCCCCACTTGATTATGGTGTATGATCCTCTTAATGTGCTGTTGGATTCTGTTTGCTAGTATTTTGTTGAGAATATTTGCATCTATGTTCATCAGTATATTGGCCTGTAGTTTTCTTTTTGTGACATCTTTGTCTGGTTTTGGTAGCAGGGTGATGGTGGCCTCGTAGAATGAGTTTGGGAGTGTTCCTTCCTCTGCTATATTTTGGGAGAGTTTGAGAAGGATAGGTGTTAGCTCTTCTCTAAATGTTTGATAGAATTCACCTGTGAAGCCATCTGGTCCTGGGCTTTTGTTTGTTGGAAGATTTTAATCACAGTTTCAATTTCAGTGCTTGTGATTGGTGTGTTCATATTTTCTATTTCTTTCTGCTTCAGTCTCAGAAGTTTGTGCTCTTCTAAGAATTTGTCTATGTCTTCCAGGTTGTCCATTTTATTGGCATATAGTTGCTTGTAGTAATCTCTCATGATGCTTTATATTTCTGCAGTGTCAGTTGTTACTTCTTTTTCATTTCTAATTCTGTTGTCTTCTCCCTTTTTTTCTTAATGAGTTGGGCTAATGGCTGGTTTATCAATTTTGTTTATATTCTCAATGAACCAGCTTTTAGTTTTATTCATCTTTGCTATCATTTCCTTCATTTCTTCTTATTTCTGATCTGATCTTTATGATTTCTTTCCTTCTGCTAACTTTGTGGAATTTTTGTTCTTCATTCTCTACTTGCTTTTGGTGTAATTGCTTTATTTGAGCTTTTTCTTGTTTATTGAGGTAGGATTGTATTGCTATAAATTTCCCTTAGAACTGCTTTCTCTGCATCCCATAGGTTTTGGGTTGTCATGTTTTGTCATTTGTTTCTAGGTATTTTTTGATTTCCTCTTCAATTTCTTCAGTGATCTCTTGGTTATTTCATAGTGTATTTTTTAGCCTCCGTGTGTGTATTTTTTTACAGTTTTTTTCCTGTAATTGACATCTAGTCTCATAGTGTTGTTGTCAGAAAAGATACTTGATACAATTTCAGTTTTCTTAAATTTACAGAGGCCTGATTTATGACCCAAGATACGGTCTCTCCTGAAGAATGTTCCATGAGCAGTTGAAAAGAAAACGTATTCTGTTGTTTTTGGATGGAATGTCCTATAAATATCAATTAAGTCCATCTTGTTTAATGTGTCATTTAAAGCTTGTGTTTCCTTATTTATTTTCATTTTGGATGATCTGTCCATTGGTGAAAGTGGGGTGTTAAAGTCCCCTACTATGATTGTGTTACTGTCGATTTCCCCTTTTATGGCTGTCAGTATTTGCCTTATGTA